>NC_039358.1:7525402-7835022 GCF_003573695.1 Papaver somniferum | reverse complement strand
AGATGGCACGGCTTTCCATACACTAGACGATAGGGGGACATGCCAATTGGTGTCTTATAAGCTGTTCTATAGGCCCACAAAGCATCATTCAACTTAATGACCAATCTTTCCTAGACGGGTTGACCGTCTTCTCCAGAATGTGCTTAATTTCCCTATTAGAAACTTCTACTTGTCCACTAGTCTGAGGGTGGTACGGAGTAGCAACCTTGTGAGTTATGCCATACTTGCGTACTAAAGACTCAAAGTACTTGTTACGAAAATGTGAACCGCCGTCACTGATGATAGCTCTAGGGGTACCAAAACGTGCAAAATGTTTTCCTTTAGAAATGAAAGTACCACCTTGTGGTCATTTGTTCTGGTTGCTATGGCTTCTACCCACTTAGAAACGTAATCAACTGCGACTAGGATGTACAATCTACCGTCAGAAATAGGGAATGGACCCATGAAGTCGATCCCCCAAACATCAAAAATCTCCACAATCAGAATGGGGTTCAATGGCATCATGTTTCTCCTCGAAATGCTTCCTAGCTTTTGACAGCGTTCACAAGCAACACAATAATCATGGCAATCCTTGAACAATGATGGCCAATAGAATCCACACTGCAAGATCTTTGCAGCGGTTTTCTTGGCACTGAAATGGCCTCCACATGCCTGGTCATGACAAAAAGATATCACATCTTTCTGTGCGGTGTTGGGGACACATCTCCTAATGATTTGGTCCCGGCAATACTTAAACAGATATGGGTCATCCCAAGAAGTGTTTAACTTCAGCCAAAAACTTATAGCGGTCTTGTCTCGACCAATGTGAGGGCATCCTACCTGCAGCAAGGTAGTTAACGATATCAGCAAACCAAGGAAGGTCTGAGATAGACATCAGCTGTTCATCTGGGAATGATTCTCTAATCAGCTCAGATTCATGAATAGACTCTAAGTTAATCTAGACAAGTGATCAGCAACCACATTCTCACACCTTCTTATCACGGATTTCGATGTCGAATTCCTGTAATAAGAGTATCCATCGAATAAGGCGAGCTTTAGCATCCTTCTTGAAAGAAGATACTTCAAAGCCGCATGGTCTGTATATGATGATCTTAGACCTATCAAATAAGATCTAAACTTGTCTAATGCAAAACCACGGCAAGTAACTCCTTCTCGGTAGTCGAATAGTTGAGTTGAGCATCATTAAGAGTTTTACTAGCATAGTATATCACATATGGTAGTCTATCAACACGTTGCCCTAGAACAGCGCCAACGGCATAATCAGAGGCATCACACATGAGCTCGAACGGAGTTTCCAATCTGGTGGTCGGACTATAGGAGCGGTGGTGAGGAGAGTCTTGAGTTCTTCCCATGCCTTCACACAAGCAGCATCGAAGTTAAAGACAACATCTTTGGCAAGTAGGTTACACAAAGGTCTTGAGATTTGGCTAAAGTTTTTGATGAATCGCCGGTAGAACCCAGCGTGACCTAAAAATGATCGAATCCCCTTCACAGAGTGGGGTTGAGGTAATTGCTGAATGAGGTCGACTTTAGCTTTATCTACTTCAATTCCTTTTTCCGATACGATGTGTCCTAGAACTATGCCGGAGTTCACCATGAAGTGGCATTTTTCCCAGTTTAAAATCAGATTCTTTTGCTTACATCTTGATAGCACAAGGACTAGATGGTCCAAACATTCGTCAAAAGAGGAACCAAACACAGAGAAATCATCCATAAAGATCTCGAGAAAACTATCTATCATGTCTGAAAAAATGCTCATCATGCACCGCTGAAAAGTAGCGGGTGCATTACACAGCCCGAAGGGCATACGTCTAAAAGCAAATGTCCCAAATGGACACGTGAATGTAGTTTTTTCCTGATCTTCTGGTGCTATATGGATTTGGTTATAACCGGAAAAGCCATCTAGAAAACAGTAGTGACTGTGTCCAGACACACGTTCTAGCATTTGGTCTATGAAAGGGAGCGGGAAGTGATCCTTCCTTGTTACTGTGTTCAACTTCCTGTAGTCGACACATACTCGCCATCCTGTGGTTGTACGTGAGGGGACTAACTCATTCTTTTCGTTCCGAACTACAGTAATGCCTGACTTTTTAGGCACAACTTGAATGGGACTAACCCATTTACTATCTGAAATCGGATATATGATACCCGCATCAAGTAGCTTCAAGATCTCACTCTTAACGACTTCTCTCATGTTAGGGTTAAGTCTCCTTTGCATTTCCCTAGATGGTTTGGCGTTCTCTTCAAGATTAATGTGGTGCATGCAAATGGTGGGGCTTATCCCTTTGAGATCTGAGATGGTCCATCCTAAGGCTTCTTTCTGCTCCTCAAGTACTCCTAAAAGCTTGTTTTCCTGTTCTATGTTTAATTGTGAAGAAATGATAACAGGTAAAGTATCAGAAGGACCTAGAAATGCATACTTCAAAGTCTCAGGTAATGGTTTCAATTCCTGGTTGGCCTTAGGCGACTCATCCGAAGATATAACAAACTCCTCAGAAAGTGGGGGTTGTTCCACTGTATTCTGCCACTTAGTGATGTCCATTTGAGGTACAGATTCGAGCAAAGATTGGACTTCACTAGTGTATTCATCATCATACAACTCCAAGTTAACACCTTCCAAACATGCTTGCAGGGGATCTTTTGACATAATGCTAGTCAATGAATCTTGTATCAAACTCTCAATCATATTGACTTCATGTACCTCCTCATCATCAGATTCACAGGTTGTTGACTAACATTAAACGCATTCAATTCTACAGTCATGTTTCCAAAAGAGAGTTTCAACACTCCATTCCGACAGTTGATGATCGCATTGGACGTCGCCAGGAATGGACGTCCTAGAATGACAGGAATGTGACAATTTGGGTTTTGGACAGGTTGGGTGTCTAAGACAATGAAGTCTACAGGAAAATAGAATTTTTCAACCTTAATCAAAACGTCTTCTACCACTCCACGAGGAACTTTGACAGATCGATCTGCTAATTGGAGAGTTATAGGTGTAGGCTTCAACTCTCCAAGACCTAACTGCACATAAACAGAATATGGCAGGAGGTTCACACTTGCACCTAGATCTAATAAAGCTCTATTGACCGTGTGTTCTCCGATAGTGCAAGAGATTGTTGGACAACCTGGGTCCTTAAACTTGGGTGGAGTTTTGTTGAGAATAATGGAACTCACTTGTTCAGCTAAGAAAGCACGTTGTGCACATTAATCTTGCGCTTTTGAGTGCACAAATCTTTGAGGAATTTGGCATATGCAGGGATTTGCTTAATTGCCTCAAGAAAAGGAATGTTGATGTTGACTCTTTTGAACAGTTCTAACATCTCATTGTAGTGGGTGCTTATCTGTTGGCGAACTAACCTCTGAGGAAAAGGAGCAATAGGAACATTAGGAGGTAGAGGGACATTCCTAGCAGTAGGTTTGTCGGCTTCACTAATGTGCTCGGATTCTTTTTCTGGACTGGAGGTTTCCTTAGGTGGTGTAGGCAATGCTAAGTTTGGCTCGGATTCACTTGTTTGTGGTATGCCTACATTGTTCTCAACAACTTTACCACTTCGGAGAGTGGTGATGGAATGGACTTGATCGGGTGAGGTTCTTTCGCAAGATGATGATGTTGTGCCTGCTTGAAATATCCTCTTTGGTTCTTGTTGGGGTTGGCTAGGAAGTTTACCCTTTTCTCTTGTATTCAATGCATCGCAAATTTGACCCATCTGTAGTTCTAGAGCGGTGACTCGCTGATCAGTTGCTTTCTCGTTTTTCATCAGATGTTGGGTCAATTGATTGATACTTTCTTCAATGTTGGACAATTTCTTGTCAGCAGTGTATTGAGGGTACGACTGCTGTTGAGGATTTCTCGGGTATTGATAGCCTTGGTTGTTTTGATAGCCTTGATTTGGTTGAGATGGTCCTCCTTGGGCAGGGCCTTTGGACCATGAAAAGTTGGGGTGGTTTCTCCATCCTGGATTATAGGTCTGTGAATATGGGTTGTGCTCTTGTTTTTGAAACATAGCGTGTGCTTGCTCAAGCTTAGATTCCTGGAATGCATGCATTTCCGGACAATCATTGACTTGGTGATCAGATCCATTACATAGAGCACAGATAGCCATTTCGACATGTTCACAAAAGGTAGTGGGAGAAGGGTTTGCGTTTTTCTGTAGTTCTAACGCTTCTATTCTTCTTGCTAGCGCAGCCATCTTTGCACTTCCTTCAAAATCAGACTCAATCCTATGGACTCTAGCTACAGGTGTAGTCTTTCTAGGTTCACGAATGGATTCCCACTGTTGCGTCTTCTCAGCTACTTCAATCAGGAAGTCCCAAGACGCATCAGCAGTCTTATTTACAAAAGACCATTGCACATTGACTCAACCGTTGTTCGGGTGGACACATCTAGACCCTCATACAAAATTTGCACAAGTCTCCATTTTTCAAAACCATGATGGGGACATTGGAGCAATAATTCATTGAATCTCTCCAAGTATCTAGCTAGGGTCTCACCCTCTAATTGCACAAAGCTATTCAGACTTTGACGAATTGTCGCAGTCTTGTGATTTGGGAAAAACTTTTTGAAAAACTCCTTGATGAGATCATCCCAAGACATGATGGATTGAGGCTGTAAAGCATACAGCCAGGCCTTAGCCTTATCTTTAAGAGAGAAAGGAAAAAGCCTCAACTTTAGGATTTCGTCAGACATTTGAGTGAAACGCAGAGTTCCACAAATCTCCTCGAACTCTCTCACGTGATGGTACGGGTTTTCATTTTCTACACCTCTAAAAACTGGAAGCATTTGTATTGTGCTTGATTTCAGCTCATAATGGCCATTGGCTTCGGGTAGCACAATACAAGATGGTTGACTAGTTCTAGTTGGGTACATATAATCCTTGAGTGTACGGGGTTCTCCCATTGTTTCTGATTGATCTGGACTGTCTACCTCAGAACTAAGGATTTCGATTGGATCGTCCGGGTTAATTCTAACGAGTCTGTTGGTTTGGTCTCTGTAGGTCACAATCATGTCCTAGCAGATACCTCAACTAACATGTTGGTCAGAGCGGTCGGAAACAATTTTTGGAACCACAAAAGGCCCAATATTTTGGTTTAAAATGGGTTTTTTTTTTTTTTTTTTTGATTTGGTTTTGAATGGGATTTGGTTTCACACTGGGTTTTGGTTTATAAAATGTAGAGCCCTAAGAATTTTTTTTTTTTTTTTTTTTTTTTTTTTTTTTTTTAAGTTGGGAGCCTAATGGATGGGATATACACCTAAAGTCCAAATTAAAAGACAAGCCCACAAAAGAAAAGAAAAAGAAAAATAACAAACAATAAATACAAGCCCATAAAAGAAAAGAAAAAGAGAAAAAAAAAGAAAATTAAAGATTATTACAGGCCCAAATAGAAAGAAAAAAGAAAAATTGAAAATTATTACAAGCCCAGATTGATACTTAAATACAAGCCCAAATGAATTTAATGAGGCCCAGTTGGGTTATCTCATGGGTTAGGCCTACCTGAATAGCACAGCCCAGCTGTTCGGTTTTAGTTGCAAAAGCCCAGTTGGGCTTGGATCGTCCTACGCGGCTTTAATTTTTCTGAGGCCCAGTTGGGCTTTGATTCACTTCTGCAGCTTACGGAGTTTACAGCCCAGATGGGCTTTTGTTCAGTTTCTGCGGCTTCTTCAGCTTTCAGCCCAGTTGGGCTTTTGGTTCAGCAAAGCTGCAAGTGCAGCAGCAGCAGCAACACAACAGCAGCAGGAGTAGCAGCTTGGGAGAGGCTAGCAGCAGCAGCACAAAGCAGCAGCAGGAGGAAGCAAGCAGCAGCAGGAAGAGTAGGTTGACAGGGAAAGAAAACTGCAGCAACACAGCAGCTTGGTAGCCCAGTTCAGCAGGCTTAGCACAATAGCAGAAAGAGGAGCAGCACCACAGCACAGTTCAGTGAGCAGCAGCAGTTCAGCAACACAACACAAGAAAGAAAGAGCAAGTGCGCCGCAACCGAGTCCCCGGCAGCGGCGCCAAAAACTTGTTGGGACTAGGAATGGTCCTAAAATAATCTAACTGCAAGTGCACAGTGTCGGCTAGCAACACAGGGCAAGCACAGGTCAGTTCCACAGAGACAAGGGGGAGCAAATGTGATCTTTCTTATTGTGACATTGAACAGAACCAATCATTAGCATTCAACAGAACTAATCATTAGCAGTTATTACTTCCCAATCATTACACAGAATGAGCATTTATTTTTCACTAACAACCATTAACAGAACAGGCATTAAATTCACAACCATTCACATTTATTAACTGAGCTAGCATTAACTTCTCAATCATAATCAGAACTAACATTTATTAGACAGACTAACATTAATTTCCCACTAACATTAAATCTTCACTGCATTGATTTCAGATTAGCCTTAAATTCAACACAGTCTTTATTCCTTTAAGCATTAATCATAAACTACCAATCATTAACATTAACTGAATCATTACCATTAATCATTAACCACTGACTAAACATTAATACTAGCATTTATTTCTGGAGAACTAATCATAAATCATTAATACCAATCATTCACAATAACTGAGCAGCAGAATTGGAGGCAAAACATTACACTAATTCAATCATTGAGATTGAAGCAAGGTTATACAGAGAACTGAAGATGAACAAGCAAATGAGGAGGGTAAAAATTCTGAACAGTAAGAAAGAGGTGGAGAATCAGATGAATGGGAAACCAGGGATGAGAATTCACCTCTCAGCCCATACTAGCATGTGAACCAATGCACTACTCAGCTTCTTTAAATGGATAAACTACCTCCAATCACTCAATCAAGGCAAGCATTAGTTGTCTGTTTAAAGCACAACTAATCAAACACAATAACAAGCAATGTAGAGTCAGTGAACATACATAGAGGAGTTCTAACTACCTAGGATGCTTGACATTCTAGGTGAAAGCAACATGTTGTTCAACACAAAAATTGTATCCTACACAGTGACAATGATCATACATCAGTAGCATTAGACACACATGCTAATATTAAGGCTAAGGGTTTCATCTTACCCCTAGTTAAGATGCTTAGTTCATAATTAGAGAACCTAACATGATACTAAGAGTGTTGGCGTTCATGGAGAAAAATCAATAGTAACAGGACACAGGACAATTTTAACTGATAGAGAACTTTTTACTGAAATTTAACTTGGGTCTCCTCCCTCCTTCCTTTTACAATGTTACAGTGCACCATTTTATATCAGACATTCAATCTCATGGTGAATCCCCAAAAACAGAAAATTAGGTTTTCTAGAAATACAAAAAATTGGACTTACAGATTCCCAAAATCAGCTCGACCCATGCTGCCTTCTGCTATGAACTGTGAATCACCCATACTTCCTTCTGCTATGAACTCAGTTACCATCACCCTACTTCTCTCATTTCAGAACCCTAACAGTGAATAGAGTTAATGAAATGGGTGAAATAGGGGGATGGTCTTTGTTGTCTGTTGATGGAGATGGTGGTGTTGTCGGGTATTTGTGGTGGTGGTGGAGCTCGAGGTCTGGTGGAGTTGCAGAGAGTTGCAGTAGATGGTGGTTCTGGAAATGGTCGGGTGGAGGAAGATGAGATCGAGTTTTGGGAAGAAGGGGGTGTTTGGGTGGTAGTATAGGCTTTGGTGCTAGGGTGTGAGGCGGGATTATCTGAGTCGATGTTTGGCGAGCTGATCCGTAGGATGTGACGATGGTAGGTGGATCCAACGATGAGATGGGATGCTGTGGGTAGCGACCGTCGGATGGAGGAATACAACGAAATGGACGGTCCAAGATGGAGATCGGCATTGCGATGTAAAGCAGGAGCTTCGGAGATTGATGTGCGACGATGGAGCGACCGTAGGATGCTGAGAGGCTTCAATCTGACGGCTGAAATCCGAGACGGGCTTGGGTAATGGAAATGGGTTTGAGAAAGGATTTTGGGCCTTGGGTGTGCCAGGCCCATAACTTCTTTAAGAACAATTCTTCCTTCTTGAGCCCATTTCTACCCTCTTGGTCTTGTGCACAACATTCTTCGCGGCTTCCTCGCGTAATTCCTCCCGGCTTTTTACTACTTTTCTGCTCTTTTTGCTCCGCAATTCATCCAGACTTTATTCATTACCTAAAAATATAAAATTAAGTAAGAAAAATATTTATTCTTGAAAACACTGAAAATACAGAATATGGGATAAAATGTAGACTTAATGCGCAAAAGATGAGTTAAATGCCAACAAAAAGGGATAAATATATACAATATTTGGCACTCATCATATTCCAAATGTATTGATAGTTTTATCACTAAAATTGACAAAGGGGGAGATTGTTAGAGCATTGCTATGTCGAACTCGCATGCGTTGCTATCTCAAGCATGTTTGTCAATGTTAGTGATCAAAACTATAATTCTTGATTTCTAGTCTACTATAGATAAGTCTCTGAATAGGATAGAAAGTTTAGTTGAGCTCAAGGACTTCATGGCGATTCATCATACAAGAATAAGAACTACTCAAGGAACCGATGGAACTTCTCGACAAAAAGGTATGTGAAGACTTGAACTTATCTGTCACACAAAAGTCTATCTACTTTATCTCCTACTTCTTGAGACAAAAAGTCGTATGCTATATATAGACTTAGATTATACACATTTGGTATTACGAGTGGAGTATACCTCGCCTATCTATATCTCGAAATATGTGTTGATAAGCGTTTCGCTTCGACCATGTTTATCTTTACCTAGTGATGAAAGTCATGATATGTTTCAATAACTTTGAAAATGGCTTTGACGATAAACAGTGTAACAACTATATAACGTCCTCTAAGAATGGTTCAATGGTTGGAATGAGAGTTTAGATTACATAACCAATGATGGGCATAAGTATTTTTGTGGAAACACATATGTGCATAAGTCCTATTCCTTGAACCAAAGTTTGCAAACTTTGTTGATCAAGAGAAACCATAAGTACTTGTTGCCAAGTCCGTGAACACAGTCCGCGAACTGCCGAACTTCTCATCCCGAGAAATTCTGCTGGAGTTGACAAACTAGTTACGTGAGTACCAGTCCGCGAACCGGCGGAAGGTCTTTTGCCGAGATTTTCTGCTGGAGTTTGTAAACTCTGCCCGGTTGCTTAAGTCCGCGAACCTAGTGTGCGAACTTAAGAAGGTCATATATCTGAAGATGATTTCTGAACATAAACTTAAAAAGACTAAGGAATGCAGTTTGCATACCGTGGATATAAAAGTTCATGAACCGATTCAAGTGAATCAAATCATCTTTGCTTCAATTGTGTCTTGTGTAGTACATGAGATTTCCTTGCAATTGAAGAACTCTCTAACTAGTTCATTTGAAGTTGCTTGAACTAGTTATGGTGAAGAAGAACATGGTTGATATGAAATTCTCATATGTCTAACCAATTGGTTAATTATTGTTGAACCAACAAGTGCATATGTTTGGGTACGGTTAACAAACCAAGAAACATGCATTGTCAATTGTGTATAAAAAGCTAAGTTTTCGATCTAACGGTTAAAAAATATTAGCTTGAATCTAAATCAGGTTTCCATCTAACGGTGGATATTGACTGCTTTGTTACCAAGGAAAAACCCTGATTTGAAAGATTATATAAAAGAGACATCTAGTATTGTGCAAAACTAATCCCCACACCTCAAGTGTGATACTAGTTTGCGTGCTAGAGTCGTTTCTCCTTTAACCTTTGGTTTTCTTCTTCTAAAACTAGGTTAACGACTTAAAGACTTCATTGGGATTGTGAAGCCAGACCGATACTACTTTTATCATAGTTATGTGATCTGATCTTGCATCTTCTGTCGTACGAGTACAATCAGATTGATTGGCTTGAGATTAATATCTCCAATAGGAAAGATATAAAAAGTAGTCACAAACATCTTCGTCTCATTGTTTGTGATTCCGCAACATCTTGTTTCGCTACCATACGATTTAGATTTTTGTGAGATGATTGATTTATCTAGGATATTCTTCGGGAATATAAGACCGGATTATCAATTGGTTCCTGTTCACCTTGATTATTATCAAAATACGGAACAAAAACTTTAGGATTTTTCTGTGGGAGACAGATTGATCCTTTGATAGACTTGTCTGTGGGAGACAAATTTGTTTATTGTCAAAGCCTACGATTTTGGGTCGTAGCAACTCTTAGTTGTGGGTGAGATCATCTAAGGGAATCAAGTGCGCAATATCCTGCTGGTATCAGAGGCGTAGGGAGTACAACTGTACCTTGGATCAGTGGGAGACTGATTGGGGTTCAACTACAGTCCAATCTGAAGTTAGCTTGGAGTAGGATAGTGTCTTTAGAGGATTAATATAGTGTGTGTTCAATCTGGACTAGGTCCCGGGGTTTTTCTGCATTTGCGGTTTCCTCGTTAACAAAATTTCTGGTGTCTATGTTATTTCTATTTCCGCATTATATTGTTTTATCTTTATAATCGAAATAATATAGGTTGTGCGTTAGATCATCAATTAGAGTAATCCAACCTTTGGTTGTTGATTGTCATTGATTGATCCTTGGATATCGGTCTTTGGTACCATCCAAGTTATTCCTTGCATTTGATTAGTACTCGCAGTTTCTGTTTGAGGAAATAAAATCAAGAGAGAGAGATATAAACTCGTTGATGTACTTTTAATTGATTGAGTCTTGTTGATTATCTTAAAAGTATATTCGAGTTTGTCCATACAGATTGCTAAGAGAAATATTGGATGGTGTTGTTAGACCCCCGTTTTTTCACCATTGGCATCACCTTACCACTTTCAATTAGATGAGATAAATTTCTGCTTAAAACATCCTCTATTAGACAAATAAGATAAGAGATAGAGTCTCCTTGTCTTAGGCCTCTTCCTACTGAAAAAAACCACATGGTCCTCTATTTACCATAACAAATATTCTAGCAGATTTAACGTGGTTCGACATATTTTTCCTACATCTACGGATGAATCCCTATGGGGAGAGATATTTTATTGGTGTTTGTATTATAATGATTTCTGATCCTTTTAGGGTTTTCTAGGGTATTTTCGTGTATCAGGGCGTGTCTCTTTAGGGTTGAGATTCCCCTCTATTTATACATTTGAATATTTTGGTTAAACCCTAATTTCGAGATAAACATCATATGGAAGCAACTTGGTTAGCAAGTCATCCAGAAACTTCTAGGGTTTTTGCACTGGGTCGGTGGAAATGGGCCAAATGGACATGGGCTAGCGGGTTTGACCAACGACCTTGACTGGCATGGTTGAATTTCTGATGTTGACTGCGACTGCCCATCTTTGAATGGAAGACTACCTTGCCCGGAGATCGGATGGCTGGCAACTTGGGTGGAGGCTGGATGACATCACGATTGGAAACATGGATGAAATCTGGATGAAAGCGCGGTTGGGAACATGAATAGAAACAGGCTGGCAGTGTAGATGTAAACTGGCTGGCAGCGTGCCAGGAAACGTGGCTTAGATAGTTGACTAACGGTTGACTAGAAGTTGACTTTGACGGCTGAACAGTCGTTGACTTTGACTATTGACTGGCGGAAAATATTCGGTTATCCTGTATACTGAGTTGGTTGGCTCAATGACATACTTGAACGAGATAAAAATTGTAGTTCAAGTAGCAATCATGCACAATATGTAGCATTTTTACTCATGGTACAAACATCGCCCCCTCTTAACCTCCAACTTGTTATGGGGTTAAGAAATTTCGTTTTCCTTGGTCAATGACAAAATTCGCCCCCAATTGTGGATTATTTTTGTTGAAGTGAATGGAAACCTTCCCTTGTTGTTTGCGAAATTCATAACCAAGACGTCCCAAGTGAGGTTATCGTGATTGGGAGATCGAAAGGCAGAAAGTGAGCACGAACCATTATTGTAGACAAAAATTGGATTGAAAGCCTAACTGGTCTGCAACGGAAGTATGATATTGGAGCGGAGTAGTTGCATGAAACTGGAGTGCAATGATTACGACGAGAGATGACCCGAATAATTGTTGGTGAAACTGGATTGCAGATGCGAAAATAATTGTTAACAGTGAGTTGTAGCTGTTGATGCAAAACTGAGCTGCAGTAGTAGATGTGAAACTTAACTGCAGAAGTTGTGTAGAACTAGATTGGTGGAAGTTGTTGGAAAAGATGAGTTATCCTAGCAGTCACTGAACTAGAATCCGTGTTGAATGTTGTTGCAAGCGAAACTTGAATTTGCGGGATGACAATAATTTTCGACCAAACTGGGTAGCAGTAGTTGTTGGTACTAAATTGTTGTCGACTACAGGATGAGATGCGGCAGTTGTGAGCGAAAATACAATAGCCATTGGTGAAACCCTTCAACTGTTGGGATGGTAATAGACTATGTGTGTTATAGAACCTCCCAACGGTCTTGGATGTTCTACTCGATCTAACAACGATGTTTACATGTCTTCATTAGTTATCGGGATAACAACAGTGTTGTAAAACTAGACCGCAATAGTTTCAGCGGAACTGGAATGCAACAATTGTTGTAAATTGGACTACGACAGCCATAAAAAACTGCACTGCAGCAGTTATGAGAAAAACTAGAGTGTAACAGCTGCGATCAGTTGGATTGCAGCAGCTACAAATAAAGATGCAATGCATCAACTGCGATCATCTGGATTACAAGAGGTGAAATCAAAGTTGCACTACAACATATGCGATCAGCTGGACTGCAGGGAATGCGAGAGAAACTGGATTGTAGCAACTGCGACCATCTAGTCTGCAGCAGTAACTAGCAAAGCATCACTGCAACAACTGCGATTAGCTACACTACAGGAGCATCGAGCAAAGCTGCACTGCAGCATCTGCAAGCAAAGATGGACTGCATCTGTTGCGATCAGCTGGACTGTAAAATTTACTGGCTCGTAGCTTTTAACGTTGCAATTTGACAATAATTGCATCAAAATATTAGGATGTATACTCGATCCCCTCTTAATCCTATAACTCGTTGTAGGATTAAGAAGTTCGGGTTTCCTTTGTCATAATTTCTAACAGATGAATTGCATTTATGTGCTACATAACTCTCCTCCAAGTGTGTGGAGTGTTATGTAGCTAACTCTAAAAGAAATACTTTTTTCACTGAGGTGTTACATATCTCGCCCTCAACCGATGGTTATCGCGGTTGAAGTGATATGCAACTCTCCCCCAGTAGACTGTAGTTTCCATGCATGATGATTAATGCTCGCACAAAGGTGTACTTCCTTGCTGCATCTTGTACGTGCATGGAATAAGGTGAAGATTTTTTCTGCTATCTGGAATTCACGCATGGGGTCAATCTCACTTTTCCAGATGCACGCATAATTGAGATGTGTGCATCTCCACATGACTTGGCGTACAAAAACGCTCGCCACGTTGTAGATGTATCTTTGCACAAAAGTATGCATGACTCTACGAAATGATGCAAAAATATTTAAATTGTATATGTACCTTATGAGAAGTGCCATTCCGACTTTGTTTATAGAGTGATTAGGATGTCCACTGGATATGATGATGTTTCCTAGTGGTGATAATTGTCGAACAAAATATTGCAAAACATTTCAAGCAAGAGCACCTCCGAAATGTAGAATCAATCAAGTTTCTCAAGATCAATCAAGTTGCTCAAGATCAATCTTGTTGCTGACGAACTCTCGAGGAAAAATTCGACGAACTGTGATATCAAACATGTTGTGGACCTCAATTCAACACAAAAAATTCCACGATCTTTAGATGCGATCAAGTTTCGGATAAAAGTAAGACAACAGTTAGCACGAACATCATGTTGCGGACCGAAAAGTCAGCACAACAATTTCCCAAACATAACCCTAAAGCTTATAAGAACTTTGATCTCGAAAACGAGCACGTTGTGGATTAAAATTAGATACAACAACATTTACGATCCTTGAAAGTAATATTGAGTCTTCACTTGACGGTGGTTGATGACAGCTTTCGAGGTAACCGCACCATGCCTCAGATTAAATTTCAAAAAGCAACAATTTTCGCCTCCATGTTGGTGGGGATTGGAAGATGAATGTAATTAACTAAAGATCGGCGAGTCAATCGACTTGATCGCTAATGTCATGTTGAATTGATGATGACCGGAGAAGGTGCTAATGCAACAGCTGATATTCCGTTGATTTACATTGACGGTGTGCTGATTGGACTAGTTGGATTGGTTTGGTGCAAATTCTGAATCATTTATTAAACCTGATCCAATTGGTCATGTTGGGTGGAATTATCCGTAGGTAATATTGAATGGTTTGGAAACGTCCTTTCTATTATGACTTAGCTCATGTCTCTTCTTGGGCCAAAAATCTGCAGAAACTGTGTAGTTGGGTGGAAACATCCGAGAGCTCATGGATCTGTACAGGAGGTTCTGACATGACGATTCTTCCAAGGTGTACGCGGCTTGGTTGAAAAGAATGATGTGGTTGTAGGCGTCGGCTTGATGTAACGGCTTGGCTTCACTTAATGACCTTTGGATGGCGTTGGCAAAGTATGTCGTCCATGGTGGCTTAAGATGACGAAATTGCTGGAGAAGCGGTGACTGCCGACGTGGAAGATGACTTGGACGTCACGCTAACGTTATGATGTTGTGTGAGATGCAATGTCATACTATGAGTGCAGATACTATCCTAGTGAGTTCATGATGACGTCTTGCAGAAGAAAACAGCTCGAACAACTCGGCTCAGTATCAGTAGCTTTTTCTGGCGCAGTTGGCTCAACGTCTTGGCTTGGCTCGACTTAGCCACCGGACTTTCTGCCAGACTGAACTGCACCATTTGAATCGAAACTGGAGTGCCACATTTACAATCAAATTAGACTGCAGCTGTTACTAAGGAACTTGACTACAACAGTTCGATCAACTGGTCTGTAGCATTTCTACGGAAAATTGGGCTGTAGCAGTTGCGATCAACTGGACTGCAGTAGTTGCTGATAATTGGACTAAAAAAGTTCGATTAACTGGACTATAGAAGTTATTGGTAAACAATACTATAACAGTTCGATCAACTGGACTGTAACAGTTATGAGGAAAACTGTACTGCAGCTGTTGCGGTCAATTAGACTACAATAGTTGCTGGTAATTGGACTACAACAGTTCGATCAACTGGATTGTAGCAGTTATGAGGAAAACTGTACTGCAGCAGTTGCGGTAAACAGAACAACAGTAGTTGCTGGTAACTGGACTACAACAGTTCGATCAACTGGACTGTAGGAGTTATGAGGAAAACTATACTTCAGCAGTTGCGGTCAACTGAATGTAGAAGTTGTGAGGGAAATTGGACAGCAGTAGTTGCAATCAACTGGACTGCAGCAGTTGTTGAGAAACTAGAATACAACAGTTCAATCAACTGGATCGTAGTAGTTGTGAGGAAAACTGGATTGCAACAGTTTTGATGAACTGGACTGCAGCAGTTGTTAAGAAACTGGACTGCAACAGTTTGATCAACTTGATTTTTCGCAGTTTTGAGGAATATTGGACTGCAGCAGTTTCGATCAACTGGACTGCAGCTGCTGCTGGTAACTGGGAACAACAGTTTGATCAACTGGATTGGAGTAGTTGTGAGGAGAACTGGACTGCAATTGTTGCGATCAATTGGACTGCAACAGTTGTTGAGAAAATGGATTACAACAGTTCGATCAATTGGATTGTAGTAGTTGTGAGGAAAACTGGACTGAATCATTTTCGATCAACTGGACTGTAGCAGTTGTTGAGAAACTAGACTACAACAGTTTGATCAACTTGACTGTACCAATTGTGAGGAAAACTGGACTGCAGTAGTTGTTGCGAAGCTATACTATAGTAGTTCGATCAACTGGATTGTAGCAGTTGTGAGAAAAGCTGGGGTTTCTACTCATACATATTTCCAGGCACAAAATACAATTGATTTGGTGATGATGATGAAAAATAGGGTTTTACTTGAAACAAGCGTAAATAAGAAATGAATTTAACGTGGTTCAGCATGTTTTGCCTACATCCACGGATGAATCACCGTATGGAGATATAGTTTATTGAATTCGGATGACAATGATTTCTGATCCTTTTAGGGTTTTCTGTTATATTTTTATGTATTAGGGAATGTCCCTTTAGGGTGGAGATTCCCCTCTATTAATTTAGTTGAATATCTGGGTTAAACCCTTATTTCGAGATAAACTGCATATGAAAGTAACTTGGTCAACAATTCATCCAGAAACTTCTAGAATTTTCTTCCAGGGTTTTTGCACTGGGTCGGTGGGAATGGATCAGGTGGACATGGGCTAGCGGGTTTGACCAACAAACCTGACTTTGACTGACAGGGTTGACTTTCTGATGATGACTGTGACTGTCTATCTTTGACTGGCAGACTTCCTTGAATGAAAACATGACTGAAGACCAGATAACATGCAACATGGATGGATGTTGGCTGACAGCACGATTGGAAACATAGTTGAACTCTGGATGGCAGCGCGGTTGGCAACATGGCTGGAAACAGGTGGGCAGCGTAACTGGAAACTGGGTGGCAGGGTGGCTGGAAACTTGGATTCGACAGTCGGCGGTTGACCATCCATTGACTTTGAAGGTTGACCATACGTTGACTTTGACCATTGACAGAGTCGTTAACTTTGACCATTGACAGGGTCGTTAACTTTGACCACTGATCGGTCGTTGCCTTCAACCATTGACCGACAGGAAAATTTAGTTATTCAGTATACTGAGTTGGTTGGCTGAATGCCAAACTTAAACGAGATCCAAATGGTGGTTCAAGTAGCAATCAGGCCCAATATGTATCATTTGCATAGTACAAAAGATAAAATTCTTACTTTAAAATATAACATATTAAAAAACAATTAAATTTTAAGGGAAAACAAAAATTAAAATGCCAATGATTTTTATAAAGGGGAAGGATTCGTTGACATGGTTACAATGACATAATCCGTTGACATGGGTATCATTTTTTCTACCAAACCCAACCGAAAATGAATTTAAAGCTAATATTTTGGTGACATGTTCCTCATATAAAGCTCTACATTCCTATTAAAATTGAGAGTATTCCGAAATACAAAATTTCATCATCCACAAATTTTAATTTCAACCATTAATCTTCAACGGCTGATATTCAAAATGGTAGATGGTAGTCATATACATCTCAGAGTTCTCTCTTTTTTGGTGGGAGTGTAGAGAATTATAAGAAGAATATGTCATCAAAAAATAACTTCAAATTCATTGCTGGTTGGGCTTGGTAGAGAAAATGGCGTTAAAATGTCAACATTATGTCATTATAAGCATGTCAACGGATCCTACCTCTTTTATAAATATATTTATTAAATAGTTTCTCACTTAGTAGAAGTTCAGCATTCAGGGCTCAATTCCCCGGCAATTGATTTTAGTGAAGGAAATAAAAACATGTCAAATATTATGCCGACGGTGAACATTAACTGCTCGATTACTCTCGAGCTGTATTTTCTTAGATTGGATGTGATAGACAGAGCGAAAGCTTTGGTGTTGTTCTTTACTGAGGATCAATAAGCACCATCCATATAGATAAAAAATATCGACAAAAATACGACTATTGAGCCCTAATCATTTTCAAATTACTAATTTCCGCACAATACAAGGGTTGTTGGTTAACCACATACCTTTTTTTCCTTCTATAAAAAGGGATGCTAAGTGTTCTTCATTCACATTAATATACCATCAAATAATGGAGATAGCTTAAACACACTCCGGATCACCCAAGTATACCCTCTGCATATTCTGATCCTCTCTTATTATCATCATCATCATAAATATCGGAGACCTTCACCTAAACATGCAGATGGATTTTCCAAGCATCGAACAAAAGTACTACCCACTAATAACATGCTTATTATTAACTTTTCTACTATTATATTTTTTGTGGGTCTCCATTACAAAGCCAAGAAGGAATTCTAAAACCAAATCAAAACCACCTGAAGTTCTAGGTTCATGGCCTATAATAGGTTCATCTTCCACAACTAGTAGGATTCACACCTTTGTTCAAAATTCTTGCTAACATGTCCGACAAATATGGGACTGTCTTCATGGTCCGGTTTGGTATGCACCCAACCTTGGTTGTGTGTGGTTGAGAGATGTCTAAGGAATGCTTCACCACCAACGACAAGTATCTCGCCGGTCGTCCACCTAGTGCTTTAGCCAAATACCTTGCTTATGATCACGCCATGTTTGCTTTCTCAAGTTATGGTCCTTATTGGCATGAGATACACAAGATCTCTACTCTCCAATTACTCACACACAAGAGACTCGGGTAGCTGAAGCATATCCCCTAGTATGATATCGGAAACTGTGTGAAAAAATTATACACACGTTGGGTAAGCCAAATAAAGCATAATACTGCAGGCGCACCTGGTGATTTTGTTAAAATCGACATGTCAAAAATGTTTGGACATCTAACCTTGAATGTGGTGTTGAGGTTTTTTGTAGGAAAGGCTATTTTTATCGAGAAAGATGTAGGAATAGAATATCGCACATGTGTTATATGCGAGCAAAGGACAATCAGATGTGTGCGAAGGTCGTCGCTCAGCAGAGATGTGGTGATGTATTGAATGATGTCAGCCTAGTCACAAGTAAAGTGTGAAGATCTGTGCGATGCTTGTAGAGTCTGCGAATATATCTAATGTACATGTGCGATAATAACGCACAAAGATTCCGAAAATAAAGGATTTATTAGTTGTTATCCCTATGTAATACGCTATATAAAGAGTAGATGGTCCATGAAAAGAGAGAGTTCTTTTTAGAATCCTTGGTCAAGAAATCAAGATAGAAAGATTGTAGAGAGAGAGTAAACTTAGAGTTTCCATTATCTTGTAATTGTTCTTATGATTTTGATTAATAAATAGATGATTTACATTGAGATCGGTTAATCATTGTTAGATTCTCATACTTGTGTGGTTGTAGGATTTCCTGCAACTACATCTGGCGCTAGAAACAGCTCGGAGTGACAAATCCTGTTGGTGAATTTGTTTAGAAATTCAATCTCAGAAAGAAGGAGTAATGGTGAGAATTTGATCCGTCATCGAACAAACGGCAGCGAGAATGAGTGCAAGAATTGCTGAGAGAATAAGAGGTGAAATTCCAGATCAACCAGAGATGGAAGAAAGAAATATTCAAAGAAACGAAGATACAATTGGACATCAACGTACACTAGAATAGAACAATCCTATAGATTATGATAGAGTAAGCTTGCATACTTCATAAACTGATTCTACCGAAGAAGAGGATCAAAGAACTGCAGGAACGAGAATGATAGAAGGAAACTAAGATAATATGACAATTGCGGAATTGAGGCAAAGATTGATTATAGAAAGACGTAAAGAACATGAAATACGTGCGAATTTAATACAACAAAATGATAATTTGAGAGAAGAGAATCTTAGATTGCAAGATCAGAGATCCAGAAGTAGAAGTTTATCAAGACAAAGTCAATCTAATCAAGGACATGCTAGAAGGGAAATAAATTTAGGCGAAAACTTGCAATTAGATGACAATCTACAAGATCAGTGTGAAGCGAGACGAACGGAGCAACAATTGGAATATGATCGATATGAACAGCCACGAGAACATCAACGTAGACGAGAATATCAAAGGATTGACATATATCAAAATGCTGGGGAACATCATCGCATATGTCATGAGCAAGATAATAATGAGAAGCATGATCCAGAACACGGGATAATTATATTGCATGGTAGAGAAATGTTAAGAGATCAATCTGCACGCGAAGACGAAGAGGAAAGAATAATGAACTCCGTGAACTTGAAAGAGATGAAAGAGAAAGGCGTAGACTAAGAAGAGAGGAAACTGAAGAAAAAGAGATAAAGGAAGCCATGCGACAGAATAATCATGAGAATAGATTGAGACAATCAAGACTAAAAAGGCCTATTAGATATGATTTAGATCAATCTATGAGTGAGGGAATTCTTAAAGAAATGGCATAATTACGAGAAATGATGGATGTGGGAAAAAATGGTGGAAGAAGACAGTTAGAAGAAGCAGTAGAGGAAGCTGGGAAAACACCTTTCGTAAGACACATACAAATTGCAATAGTACCATCCAAGTGTACTTTGCCTACATTCACTCATATTTTTGATGGAACCACGTGCGCCATACAACATATAAAGGCTTATAGCTTATCTTTATTGCAGCGGGAGGGGAATGATACAGTATTGTGTAAATATTTCTCAGCAAGTTTAATTGGAGAAGCATTACAATGGTTCGAGGGGTTGCCAGTGGGAACTATAAGATCTTTTCATCACCTACATAACATATTTTTTGGGTCAGTATATCGATCAGCAACAACATGTCAAGACCAGGAATTGAAACAATGTCTGGGCTTCGCAGAAGGATTAATGAGAGTCTGCGACATTTAACAACACGTTGGATAACCATGTGTATTTAAATGGGAAGACGAGTAGATGAACGAAATCTTATATTATCTTTGTCAATGCTCTCTTCCCTACAGACTTATTGTATATACACATTTTTAGGATAAAAGACACCATAACTATGCAAGTTTACTTCCAAGGATAACGAATGCAGTTGCGAGTACATCTCAAGGAAGTCAGGGAAATAAAAGAACAGAGGTAGAACAAAATCTAGTAGCCATGGGCAGTGCAGATCAAGAAGAGTTTGGAAGAGAATACAAAGAGAAACAACTTCAAAATCGGAGAGGAAATAACAAAATTCAAAGAATGGATAATCAACAAGAAAGTTATGGAGGTCAACAACAACAACAACAACCATATTATAATAAGAGACAAGGAAACCAAAATATAGTTTGGGAACAGATAAAACTTCCTCCATTGAATACAACAATAGATAAAATATGGGATGTTGTTATTTTATGAGCCCTTTAATCTGGGAGATGAACCACCACCAGGACAAAGAAGTAAAGATTTTTGTGCGCACCATCGCTTTCATGGTCACACAACACATAATTTTAGAAATTTGAGGAAGATTATACTACGAATGATAGAAAAAGGAAAATTAAATCACTTCTTAGCACAGCAGCAACATCATTTACCACCACCACCACCACCACCACCACCACCACCACCGCCGCCACCACTAGGAGGCAACACATAGAAAGTAGAAAACACATATGTGATTGAAGTGGATGTGAAAGCCAATAATTTATATTGCAATTCAATCGTTCATTCTTTCAAAAACATCGAAGACTTTCATGATAATATCTTAAGTCGGGTGCATGCGAGAGATAATGATGGACGAGAAATATTCAACCTTGCGAAGATATCACCATTAAAAGATTGGCAAAGACAAGTCATATCATTCAGCGCTGAAGAGACACCAAGAGGAGGAGAACCATATGAGAATCTATTAGTGGTAAAGCTATGCATTAATCCCAATGCAAAATCAGAAGACGATGATGAGGAAGAAGATAATGCAAATGTATGGGCAATTGATAGAATACTCATAGATCCAGGAAGTTCGGTCGATATCCTATTTTATCACACATATAAGACCATGAGAGGAAAATATAACGAACTAATTCCGTCCACTTATAAGATATATGGATTCAATGATACTGCTAATAATCCCATAAGGAGAGGTGTCAATGTGAATCCCTCTGAAGAGTCTATCTACAAAAATGACATTCTGTATTGTTGATGTTGAATCTCATTATAATGATATTATTGGAAGACCATGGTTGCACGGTATTTTTAGGGGTAGATTCGACATTCCATCAATGCATAAAATTCCCATTACCTCAAGGTCTTGTAATAATAAGGGGAGATCCAAACGTGGGAAAAAGCTGCCAAGAAATTGATGTGGATAAGTGCGAAGAAAGAGAGAATAAGCGAAGAAATTGGAAGAAACATGTTAAAGACAATCAAATGGGTAAGAGGCTAATGGTCGCTGTGATGTTTAGAGTTGGAACGGTTGGAAAGAATGATACTGAGGTAGAAGCTTCTGAGAATGCTCGCATCAATAAACATAGAAAGATTACACCTTAAAGGAAAAAGTGGAGGTGGAAGTATGAGTAATTTTGCGGTTGTTCGCACACTATGAAAAACCCATGCGAATTAAATCCCTATGAAGCGTCTGCGAACTCAAAAATGTTACATAAGCAAAGAATATGATCAAGCAGTATGAAGAGAAAATAATTGTTTCCTTTATGAGTAACTATATAATAAAAATTCTATGTACTGAGAGTTATATAACTCAAAAGTAACAATAGAAAGAGAAAAGTTTATTACTTCATGATGGTTTCATTACATGAAAGAGATTCTCTTATAACTAAGAGATAGAAATAAGACCTTAATAGAAGGCATCAGAGATAAAGATAAATGAGAGATAGAAATGATACCTTGTAGAGGATAATGCATACAAAAATTCTTTACAACCACATGTTCCCCGAAAAAGATAAATGTATACGATCATTCTTCCAAACCGTCCGGATAAACAACTCCAAAACTTTCCTCTCTCAAACCCCTTTTCTCCGGTAGACCTGCATTTGGGTGGAACTCACCATTCACTCCAAAACATTCTCTAATTCTCTTCTAGGATTAATTTGGGAGAAAAGGTTTAGGAGTCTAGAATCTTGAAGTATGTATATGTATAGAATCTTGAAGTATGGTCAAACCCATTGGAGTTTAAGCCAGAAAGATTTCTTCCACAACTGGATGGCGGTACTGGTGAAGCTTCAAAATTGGACTTTAGAGGACAAGATTTTGTGTATACACCATTTGGTTCAGGACGAAGGATGTGCCCAGGGATCAACTGTGCTGCTCAGACACTACATATGACACTAGCTCGCCTACTTCATGCATTCGATTTCGACAATGAGTCAAATGGACTAGTAATAGACATGACAGAAGGATCTGGTTTATCCATGCCGAAAGTAACCCCACTAGAAGTCCACCTTCGCCCACGCCTGCATATCACCCTTTACTAGTAGTACTAACGAAAAAGATAAACCTAGTATTAGCTATGTTAAATCCTAGATGTCGTGTCTTTTTAAGACCTTCACCCCTAGCATTGAAGATGTTCTTAGACAATATACAAGAGGTAGTGATATTACTATAAATGCATTTATTTTTGGTATGACGTGTGAAGGTGGAATTTGCTGTTAAATTTAGAGCTTCAAACTGGAAGTGGTATATTCAGGAAATTGAAATATTTCTTATCTTGTTTCATTTGTTGTCAATCCTACACTGAATCTGGGGTGCATGAAATTGATTTGGCGGAGCTTATTCGTGACTCAAAAAAAAAATCAAAAAAGAAGTACACAAAATTGGTTAAAAAGACCAAAATCAACACTTTTTGGGTGAAAAGGACATTTAGATTTTGATACTGTTTAAATGGACAAAATTGTAAAAATAGCCAGGATGTAAACAGTTTCATCCTACCCATTTTCGAATACTTTTTCTTATTTTCAATTTACACGAGGATGCATCCAGTTTCATCCTTGCTATTTTTTAAGTTTAAGTCAGGATAAATCCAGTTTTATCCTTGCTATTTTTTTGGTGTTCATTTCACCCATACTAATTTTTACTCGTCCATTTGAACCATGTTTTAAAAATATTTGGACAAATGACCCATTTTCCGAAAAAAATAGTGGCGCAGTTTGTTAATTTGACTGACCTAATGTTGTATACAAGGGATTGACGGTTAGGATTGTAGTTTGGTACCTGGAAGAAGTCATTTAACATTTTTTATTTTAATATTAATTTTTTTGGTTTACTTTGAGCCGAATTAGGGCATACCCAAACTAATTGGGGTATTATTTGTATCATGATAAAATTGCCAAATATATGGCCAGAGTGATGTTTGGACTGTCGTTCAGCTGTCATCCAAGTCTGCCATCTAGCCAGCTAACATAGTCCACCAACCTGCCCAGTTTTCCATGAAGACAACTGGCAGTCAATGGTTAAAGTCAAATGTCAGTCAAACGATCAGAGTTACCATCAATTAGTCAAGACCTAGTTCGCCCGACAAGGTCTCCAGGTCCATTTTGTTTGGCTTATTTCACCGGTCCAGTTAGTCCGACTCGACTCACCCAACTCGGTTCGTGGACTTGATTCTCCCGGCTCGGTCCATTTATGCTCCTAGTCAATATTTCGGTTATGCTTCCAGCCATTCTACAATCCAGTTTCCAGCCATGCTTCCGGGAAATGTTGCCAACCAGTTTACCATGCAGACTGCCATTCGATTATGCCTAGGGCGCCTTTTACAAAACCACAAGTAAAAGAGATGATAAAAATAGCAGAATTTTCTACACATTCAACCCAACCACAAGTCAGTATAGAATCCTTACTCCGTCTCCATCTAGAGAAAATGGCTTCATGGTTAGGAATGTTAGCTTGGCCTTCGATCCGCTAAATTCACCTCATTATCAAGTTGTCTGCATTTTAATGAAAGAAAGTTGTATTTTTCAGATTGATATTTACTCTTCAAAAAACAACATCTTGGAGGCGTTTTGGAGAAGCATTCTCTAGTAAGCCATTTATGCATACCAAATCCAATGTGTTCTGGAATGGTTCACTTCATTTGGTCCACGTAACCAGATATCCTTATTTGGTTAGCGTGAGGGATTCTTTTGTTTACCTTGACGTTGATCGAGAACTATCAATGGGTATGCCGGCCCCGGAAATATCTGACGGGAAAGTTTGGGATAAACAGCAAATTGGCTACTTTGGTGAGTACAAGGGCCATTTGCATCTTATTCTGAATTATGATAGATATGACGCGGATTTCTACATATTTGAGATCGAAGACGATATTTACTATAAGAAGTGAAATTTAAAGTACAAGGTCAATTTAGAGGAAGTGTTAATTGCATACTCAAAGACGTTTTTTTGACAATGAACGCATTTTACGAGGCGAATGAATTAGATTTTTTTTTCGAAGAAAAATGTTATATTGAAAAGAAAAAACCTTTATAAAAAGCTAAGGGAGTTACACAAGCATAAGAGTTTCCCAATTGCTCCAAATGAGACTAGGGAAGACAAACTTAAAAGTACCAGTATCACAGGACCATACAATTACAAGTTGTTTGATAAGATCAATATCTCATTCGCATCCTTCTTCCTAGCTCCAAAAACTCTCTCATTTCTTTCTTTCCACAGTCTCCAAAAAATTGCATGATGAATAATCTCCCATACTGATTTACCTCTACCCCTTAAAACATTTGTAGTCCAGGCTTCAGACAAATCAAGAAGAGTCCTCGGCATTGGACACGAAATACGGAAAGCTTTAATGAAATAGTACCATATCTCAAACGAGTAAGGACAACGTGGTAGTATATAATCAGTTGTTTCTCTTTCAGAATTACAAAAAACACAAAAATCATTGTCCATCTCCACTCCTCTATGCCTTAACATGTCCCTAGTTAGAACAGAATTATGAAAAGAAGCCCAAATATAAAACTGAACTTATGTGGAATATTGGTCTTCCACAGATGCTTTGCAAAACTACACGCCTCAAACTGTCCAGCTAATGCTTCGTGGAACTTTGCCGTGCTAAAATTCTCCATAATAGACATCTCATCTCCACTTTCCACAAGGTTAGGGATACGAACATCACGCCTATGAAGATCTCATTCAAGTTGCTCATTAGCATTCAAAGCCCCCTTAAACGCACACTGCTAACCGCTACTTCTAATCATCTCTGTTACAGTAACATCTTTATCTTTCACTACCTTAAATACCACCAGAGAAATTTCTTTCAAACATCCTTCATTAATCTATTTATCCTTCCAAAATCTGATTCTGTTACCGTCATTAACTGTAGATTGAGCCATATTTTGAACCGTAGGAACCAAGTTCACCATGTTCTTCCATAAGCTTCTGCATTGGGAAGTAGAATCAACATCCGGTATAGCAGGTCACTATTCCACTTGAACTTTTCTTGCACTATTTTCTTCCATAAGGTATTTTTGATTTTCGAATACCTCCAAATCCACTTAACCAGCAACGCCCGATTGATTATCATTAAATTTCTCACGCCTAACCCCCCATTATCCTTAGGCATACAAATCTTTGTCCATGACACCCAAACTAGCTTTCATCGTCCTTCCACTGCTCTGTATAAGAAATTACGCATGATTCTAACCATTCATTTCTCCACGCTAACCGGTTAGTGAAAAAGAGACAAGTAATAAATTGGTAAACTAGCAAGACAACTCTTAATATGAACGAGTATACCTTCTTTATTCGGCTTACTCTTCTTCCAAGTTGCCAATCTTTTCTCCATTCTTGTCAAAACATGCTCCCAAACTTAAGTACTACGCCAGTGTGCTCCTATGTGCATACCAAGATAAGTAAAAGGAAGCTTCTCCGCCTTACAACCAAGGTCTCTGGTTAGGGCATCAATAACATCATCTGCGCCCACACTAATCATAGTAGATTTTTCCAAGTTTAACTTCAAGCTAGTAATTATTTCGAAAACTACCAAAATTATTAGAAGTCTTCTAACTTCTTCCAAATTCACATCAAGCCAATAACTGCGAATGAATTAGATTTATAAGAACACTTGTACGGTTATAAGTTCTTGTGAAAGGATAGCAGTCCCACATCACTAGTTTCCGCATAATTAACTTAAATATAATATGAAAGAGATGCTCCACTCGTTGCCAATTGGTTTTGAGTTGGATGCCCGGGGACTTTAACATGGTATCAGAGCTAGGCCCGTATGCTGAGTGTAGTCCCGATTTTGACCAATGTGACCGAATGTCACATGTACACTCGTGACCGAATGACTGGTCACTCTATGGCTTGTACGTGGGGTATACGTGACTGAATGCCACGTGCACACCTGTGACTACTCGTAAATAGGCTCACGTATTTGGACGAATGAATGGCCTTACACGTGAAGAGGCGTGTGAATGGATAGTAGTCCCACATCGCTAGTTTCCACATAATTAGTTTAAATATAATTGAAAGGTACCCTTCACTAATTGTCAATTGGTTTTGAATTGGATGCCCGCAGACTTTAACATGATATCATAGCTAGGCCTGTACGCTAGGTGTAGACCCAATTTTTGCCAATGTGAACAAATGTATTTGATTGAGGGTGAAAATGATTTCTGCTGATTTCGGTAATTTCGGGTGTGTAGGTGAGAAACGAGTCCAAACCCTAAACAATGTACTGCAAGGGAGTACTTTAGATTCAAGAGATAAATCTGTACAGATCCGTCCTAAACCAAGAAATGGTCGTTCCAGACTTGCTTCGGTCACAAAGAGGAGGAGAAGGGTCGGTTTTGAGGAGGGAAGCGAAGAGAGTGTTGAGACCAGAATAGTTGATCCTGGAAGAGTAGTTGTTTTATGACTTGCATCAGAAAGTGGGAAGCTAACAGATAGGAAAGCTAGCAAACGTTTTCTGAGTGTTGTATACTCATGACCAGAACTTTTTGTTCGGTGGAAATAGGTAAGACCTATTTATACAAGTCGAAGTGAAACTTACTCTAGTCTCGTAAGAAATGGAAAACAGATGAGTAAATGGGATAAGGTGGTAACCGGTAACGCCTGGAATTGATGTTCCATAAAAGAAATCATTTTACCGTTACTCCTTGTATTTATTAACCGCCTCATCCTTATGACATTGTCTTGTAACGGGCGTAGTGTACGCTGCAAGCTGTAAACCGCCAAACCAATACCGAATGAGCATCCCCCAATTTGTGACATGTGTTGATGTCTCGAATGTTTTCGTGGAAAAAATGTAGCATGTTGCTGTTGTTTGGAAAGTTGAGCTTGGGAGACTTGACGGATCGGTGGTGACCTTCGACGGTCTAGATTTTGCATCTTGAGATGAAGGGTAGTCGTTCATTATTGCAACCCTTCGTTTGGTTGTCAATGGCATGAAAGCATGGCCGACATGGCTTTAATATGGCCTAGTTTAGGCGTGGCGAAAATCTAGGGTTTTGGCATTGTTTGGGCGCGACCAAAACTAGGGCTTGGCGTCGAGCCAAAAGGTTGCCATGCGTTAGCTGGTAACCTTGGACGGCTAATATCTTCGAAAATGTGGTCGTCGATTGTTGCAAGCCTTCGTTTTGGAAGCAGTGAAGGGAAGGCCGGCATAGTATGGTTTAGGCGCAACAAGGTGGATGGCACGGCATTCCACTGGCACATATGGCATGGTCGGCATGCCTTGGCGCGGTTTAGGTGTTGCCAAAACTAGGGTTTTGGCGTTGGTCCAAAGGTTACCATGCGTTGGTTGGTGACCTTGGACGTCTAAGATTTGCATCTAAGATGGAAGGGTGTCCGTTGATTGTCGCACGCCTTCGTTTTGGAAGCCGTGAGGGGAAGGCCGGCATGGTATGGTTTAGGCGCGGCAAGGTGGCTTCCACGGCATGCCATTGGCACATGTGGCATGGTCGGCATGCCTTGGCGCGGTTTATGCGTGGGCGTTGGGCCAAAGGTTACCATGCGTTGGTTGGTGACCTTGGACGGCTAACATTTGCATCTAAGATGGAAGGGTGGCCGTTGATTGTCGCACGCCTTCGGTTTGGCAGCCATGAGGGGAAGGCCGTCATGGTATGGTTTAGGCGCGGCAAGGTGGCTGGCACGGCATGCCATTGGCACATGTGGCATGGTCGGCATGCCTTGGCGCGGTTTAGGCGTGGGCGTTGGGCCAAAGGTTACCATGCGTTGGTTGGTGACCTTGGACGGCTAAGATTTGCATCTAAGATGGAAGGGTGGCCATTGATTGTGGCACGCCTTCGTTTTAGCAGTCGTAAAGCGAAGGACGGCATGGTATAGTTTAGGCGCGGCAAGGTGGCTGGCACGGCATAACATTGGCACATGTGGCATGGTCGGCATGTCTTGGCGCGGTTTAGGCGTGGCCAAAACTAGGGTTTTGGCGTTGGGCCAAAGGTTATCATGCGTTGGCTGGCGACCTTGGACGGCTAAGATCTGCATCTCAGATGGAAGGGTGGCCATCGATTGTCGCACGCCTTCGTTTTGGCAGCCGTAAAGGGAAGGCCGGCATGGTATGGTTTAGGCGCGGCAAGGTGGATGGCACGGCATGCCATTGGTTCATGTGGCATGGTCGGCATGCCTTGGTGCGGTTTAGGCGTGGCCAAAACTAGGGTTTTGGCGTTGGGCCAAAGGTTACCATGCGTTGGCTGGCGACCTTGGACGACTAAGATTTTCATCTAAGATGGAAGTATGGCCGTTTATTGTGGCACGCCTTCGTTTTGGAAGCCGCAAAGGGAATGCCGGCATAGTACGGTTTAGGCGCGGCAAGGTGGCTGGCACGGCATGCCACTGGCACATGTGGCATGGTCGACATGCCTTGGCGCGGTTTTGGCGTTGGACCAAAGGTTACCATGCGTTGGCCGGCGACCTTGGACGTCTAACATCTGCATGTCAGTTGGAAGGGTGGTCGTTGATTGTTGCAAACCTTCGTTTTGGAAGCCAACGGCATGTAGCGGGGCCGGCATGGCTTTGGCATGGAATCGTGGCTGGCATGGTTTGCCATTGGCACGGTGGCGCGGCTGGCATGGTTGTCATGCCTTGGCGCGGAGGTGTGGCTGGCACGGCATGCCATTGGCACATGTGGTGCGGCTGACATGGTTGGCATGCCTTGGCGCGAAGACGTGGCTGGCATAGTTTTCCATTGGCACGGTGGCGTGGCTGACATGGTTGGCATGCTTTGGAGCGGAGACGTGGCTGGCATGGTTGGCATGCCTTGGCGCGGAGACGTGGCTAGCATGGTTTGCCATTGGCACGGTGGTGCGGCTGGCAGGTTGATATGCCTTGGCGCGGAGATGTGGCAGGCACGGTGGTGCGGCTGGCGTGGTTGATATGCCTTGGCGCGGAGATGTGGCTGGCACGGCTTGCCATTGGCACGGTGGCGCGGCTGGCATGGTTGGTATGCTTTGGTGCGGAGACGTGGCTGGCATGGTTTTCCATTGGCACGGTGGTGCGGCTGGCATGGTTGGCATGACTTGGCGCGGAGATGTGGCTGGCATGGTTTGCCATTGGCACGGTGATGCAGCTGGCATGGTTGGCATGCCTTGGCGCAGAGACGTGGCTGGCATGGTTTTCCATTGTCACGGTGGTGTAAGAATTTAGGGGTTTGGTGTACCAAGGTGATGTCGGTCAATACTAAGGGTTCTACCGTGGAACATGACACGTATATATGTAGAAAAAGTACCCTGGTAATTCTTACATAGACGTGTCGAATGATTCAATAAATGCTCTAGTGGTCCTAGTGACGTCATGTCAGATGTAAGGTTTTACGATTTCAACTCTAAGCTAAAAACCACCATCAACAATATCATGTACACCCGTGACCGAATGACTAGTCACTCGTATGACCTGTACGTGGAGTGTACCGTGATCGGATGTCACCTGCACACCCGTGACCACTCGTACATAGGTCCACGTGTTAGGCCGAATGATTGGCCTTTTATTGAGAGGGCGTGTGAAAGGATAATAGTCACACATTGCTATTTTGCGCATAATTAACTTAAATATAATATGAAGGGGCCGCTTCACTCATTGCTAACTAATTTTGAGTTGGATGCCTGCAGATTTTAATGGTATTCCATGTAGAAAAAGAAGAAGAAGAATCAAGAAGGATAATCATTAAACATAGTGATCCATAAACCAGATAATTATGATCTTAAGAAAATGAGATTCTAAGCAAACACGTGATTTGCCTTCATGTCTTTTCCAAACGTACGGGACCAGCTCAGGCTTTTTATGTGGTGCACATCAACACATTGAGTCACTTGCTTGCGTTTGACGGACGGTTGACGAGATGGTATAATTGATGTTTAAAAAGAGATTGGTGTGTTGACGTGCAAGGATAGTAACTACGGGCAGTGCATTTTCCCACTACTGGGGTGTGTTAAGTGCGTATTCATAGCAGTTGCATATATAGGTTAACAAATTAAGGTTTGATCTGATTTTTCGGATCTTCTGGGCAGATTAAGGTTTGTATTCCTAGTTTGTATAGTTCCTAGTTTGTATAGTTTTCAATAAAACAAATTGTTGTTCCAACATTTTTAGGATTTTTTTTATATTTCTGATCAATCAGATGGCTTATGTATGCCATCTTGGTTTTTTATTATATGTTTTTATAACAATTTCATATAGCCCTCAAGGCAGTTCTATTGATTGTTGCAATCGTTTCAAAGACATATTCGAGGACGAGTTACATTGGCTTTGCGTAGATCTACATTACTGTGAAGATCTATGGCTTCCGGATGTGATCGTGTTTTCGGTAAACAGCGCATATTACTCCTCTGTTATGGGAGCATCAAATCTTAAAGAAGAAGATAAACTTGTTCACAATGAAGAACAATAATACAAATGGTGGAATCAGAAACTTCACACCATCACTCAAATAGCATCGATTTTCTCAAAGAACTGCATGAGTTTAGTACTTTTGTTGTATTCTAGGATACATATATTTTGTATTTGTTCATGTATTTCAATTAAGATGTAAATGTTTCTTGTAAGAAATCTTATCAATATATGAAATTGGGAGCATCTGCTCCTCCTGTTCCTTCAAAAAGAAAAAAAAAATTTAGAAGCATAACCAAAAAAAAATATATAGGTTAACAGTAAGAACGAGTTTATGCATAAAAAAGTATACGACCTCCCTTAAATTATTTTCGTTTAGTTTTTTTTTTCTTCTAATTTTGCAAGTTCTAAGATTGGTAAAAGTGAAAAGTCAAGGAAGTACAAAAGGCTACAGTAAAAATTCTCTTATTTTCTGAATAATCAAATTGGTGTAGTTGTTCTTCCGTGAACTATATCTAATTCCAGTCTCTCCTTTCCCTATTTTTACATCAGTCGCTCATACAAATAATTTTGGGAATCTTTAATGATTCTCTTAAAACGGGTATAAAATAAGTCTACATATCCCCTAACTTTTGTACTGTAATTCTTATTTCATATCTATTGATTACATTCTTATAGTCCATTCAATTTAATGGTGATGAAAGGTTATGTTTTGGGATCGTTTTCAAGTTGGATCCTCACAAGAAAGCATGTAAGGTCAATTAAAATTCTCTATGCAAATGTTTCCCTATGTTTGTCCATTCGTACACTGGGTAATGTTATGTGTCGAAAAAAATACATTGAGTAATGTTTGGTTCTGATATTCTATATGTTTATATCTTTAGCAAAGGGGACATACAGTGTGTTATGTTAATACACCTGAAATATCTATATCAAACATGGTGAGAGATTGTTTGGAAGTTTGTTGTTTTTGTAGGTTCGGAGAAGGATTGGAACATTTTCGCCTAGATGTTGCACCGAATCTTCATGACAAACCAGGAGTTGTTATGGTGTTTTGTATATGAAGCTCGGTTATATAGAGAACTGAGAAGATGAAGCAAGAAAAAGATTCCTAAAAGTAAGTCAGTACACTTATATATTTTCTTAGAATGCCAAGTGTATGTTGCAATGCTCAATCGGTTTATATAACATTTTTTGTCGATAATGCCAAAAAAACTGAGCCAAGTATCCGTAGATCAAGAACGGAATAACAACATCTGTGGAGTAAAGAAGACGGAAGGCTGGAGAAGCTGCCAAGAAGAAATGAAGACATCATACTGAAATTCTCATAGTGCACTAATTCTCTTGCTTTTTAACTTACATATTGTATTGCTATGAAACATCATCAACTTTTAGCTGTATAATCTCTTTTCTATAGGAATGGATAGTGATTAAATTTTGAGAAAGAACTGTTAATTGATTGTTTGGTACTGGTTGCCTGATCTATTTTTTCTCCTTTTGATGATAGTTTATTCCCATTTATTATTATTCTTTTGTAATACGTTAAAGCTGAATACGTTAGATTGCAACCATAGTGATAGGATGATAACACTTCAGGAATCGGGACGTTCAATCTGAGCCCGTGCAAAATACGGGCCCAAAACTAGTAATTCTCTATATAAATACGTTCAATCGGAGCTTCTGGTTGATTCTGGCTCTACCAGTTTTTTTATTTAGTAATATATAATAAATTTTCAAACAAAAAATCTAAAAAAATATACTTTTGCCCCACAGTATATTTTCATATTTAAAAAAAAAAAGTTATTTTCTATAATAACTAAATCTAATAAAATCTTACAAATCTAAAAGTTATTTTTTTTGCTAGAATATATCTATAATCATGACGTATAACACATAAATTCATAGAAAAAATAAAATACAAATTCACAGAAAAAATAAAAGTAAAATCACAACAAGCTTATGCAAATTTTTATCTAATCAAGATTTCATCATAAAAGTAAATTAATCATAAAACTGTCCAATGTTCTCATCATAAAATTAAATTAATTATAAAAATGTCCAATGTTCAATTATATTACACTTTTTATTACTAAATTAAACTAATCTTAATTACAATTCCAATCTACGGATAATTAGATTAACCATAATTATGACTTACAATTACAATTTCAGAAATCAAAATAAATTTTTGATCAAATTGATCTACAATCAAATAAAAATATAGGTGGATGCTTACCTGTAGATGATTTCTCTTCCACAAAAAATTAATTGTTATCCTGTCCAATATTTCAAAATGCGAAATCAGTACTAAAAAATCATGGAAGTATTTGAACATGATATTAAGCGGAAAACAAAAAGTTATCATTAAAAAAGTTTTGATAAAAGTATTATTTGAACATGATGAATGAATTTTATTCAATATTGTTTATTTCACACACAAAAAAAAAATTCTAATCCTAACCATGTGAAAAAGATAACAAAAATATTATCACTATTGTCAAAAATTATAAAATTATTGGTATTTTTCAACATAACTTTTCTTGATTTCATAAAATAAAATCGTACCTAAACCGTGTGAAAAAAATACTCAATATATTTTGTACATTTTGGTTACCGAAAAGTATTAAAAACATAAATATTTTTTGATACCGATTGATCTTATTTCCAAAATAAAACTGATTTTTTATGGAATGTTCCAGGTTTTGTGTCCTATATAAATCATTCACATGGAAGAAAAATTTCATTGTTACCACTTTGCTTTTTTCTTTTAAGATTTTGCTGGGTTATTTTGATTTTTTTCTTACAATTTTGGGGCTCTTTGTCTGATCTATCTTTGTTATTTGTTGTGCAGGTACGGTCGATCATGCACCTATTGTAGTTGTAGTAACCGGTCATAATCAATCAATACGAAGGTATAAAATCGAGTATTATTAGATATTAAATAGTATATAGTCCACAAATCATTTTTTTTTGTTGCTTTTTTTTTTTGGTTACAGAGGTAGGTAATTAATATCTGTTTTCGTTTTTATGATACATAGATTTGTAGTCCACAAATTGTTTATTTTTTTGTTTTTGATATATACGATTAAAATCATTTTTTTTTGTTGCTTTTTTTTTGTTACAGAGGTAGGTAACTAATATATGTTTTCGTTTGTATGATACATAGATTTGTAGTCCGCAAATTGTTTTCTGGATATTAAGTGGAGAAGGATCTGGAAGTGTTTCTTAACCGTTTACAAGGTATTAAACCTCTTCACGTAGCTATTACGGTAATAATCATCAAGTTCATGCAGTCTTCAGGAGTAATTACAATGCTATTTTTTTTCTTCCGAATTAGATGCATTTTAGGTGACACAACTGCAGTTCTATTTTTTTCTTCTGACATATATCACTGTTTTTAGTTCCCATCTTTTCCCTCTTATGTGGCTTGCAGTTCTTAGTTCAGCATATCAAGACTCAACATCCATATTTGAAGGAGCGCATAAGTGCTGCACTGGTAAAGGAGACAAATTAAAATACATGCTAGCTATTGGGAGATCATAGAATCAATTTTTTTTTGAAGCAAAATCATAAAATCAATGGTAAATAATAGCCGAGAATGAAAGTAACTTTTTACCTGAAAAACCGATTGATACGATTGGAATTTTTACTGTTGCGTACAAAGATTAAAAACATGCTACATTGTTTCCTGTCAGAAAAACTCTATCAGTTGTATTGTCTTTTTCACTCAAGTTATAATACTTCTCTGAGTTTATGTATCTGCAAGTTTGTATTTGTTTTACTTCATATATTAAGCAAGTAATATAATCTTCATCGTTTTCTAACTGTTCTCAATTGTTTCAGGGTGTAAAAGGAACCCTCTTGAACATTCTTTTAAAATATTCTTATGGTACATCTAGCTTCTTTTGTATTTGATTTTTCCATGTTTTTATTATTTTTTTTTCTTTTGTTGTTTATGAGTAGATTGAGTATTCCAAAAATTACTTAACATGGCAATCATGATTTGTGAAAGCACTTCTTTGAGCATTTAGTTCAAATTTTAATTTATGATTCATGAAGCTAATTCCCTCTCTTCTCCTTTTGTGTGAGTTTATTGTTATGTTACACTAAGCAAGATCATTTACCTACTGAAATGTAAAGGTAAATTCACTCATTTATTTCCCACAAGTATATGATGTAAAACAGAAAAAAAAACTAAGATGTGGCACGCTTGACAAACCCAATGGTTTTTTCTGTTCACTGATCAATAGCGCAGCAGTTGCGGGAAACAGTTTAGTAAGAAATCACAGTTTACATCATTTATGGTACAATATACTTTATGAGATGTAAGACAATGTCAATCGATTATAAAAGTTACTCAATATATTGCAACTAAAAAAATTAAGTTTATTAAGAAAACTTATGGAAATATTTTTTACGGGTTAATGGTTTTGAATATTTACTTGGTTTTTACATCATTTTATTTCCTTGATTAAATAGGTAAGAAATGTACTAGCTATGTTATAAAATATTCTGTTGCAATGTTTACTCGATTTTGGCATTTATGAATAAAATGATTTTGGATAAAAGGAGAAAGAAAATATTGAAACTTTGTAAATTGAGGTAATAGTTAATGTGCAAATAGATTTGTTTTGGATTGGATTTTTTTTTTAATTAATTATGATACTCTTTTCCGAAAAAAAAGAAACAAATTAAGTTAATAGTTGTGATACTAACGTGAAATGAAGAAATGCTTTACATCCACGAAAAACCATCGTTCCCTCCATCATGACAAAGAGGATGCAAATTGTAGAATCTTTGTGCCCCATAATATACATATTCAACCAATCACATTTAAAAAAAAGATATTACCTAAAACAGCAAAATCTAATAAAATCTTCTCAAATGACAAAAATAAATAAAGAAAGTAGTCTAATCATCGTAGTTAAATATTAAAATTAATAAATTAGATAAAATCATTCATAACAATTTAATTACAAAATTAAATCAATCATGAAAATAGAAAAATAATCCAATGTCCGATTACACTTCTGTTAATTATAAACCCATCTTAATTACAACCAAATTTACTATTGCAATTCGAATAAAATTAAAAAACCCTTTGTCAAAAAGAAATTAGTGATTCAAATTTAATATTAAAAAACATAGAGTATTAGATGCGTACCTATGGATCGGAACACGCTTCCTCTTCCACAAAAATAATTAAACGATAATCTTAAAAAATAGTCTAAATATAGAATTGTTAGTAGAAAATTCTTAATATTGTCGTTTCGATAAAAGAAATTCAAGAATTTGTATTCTAAACGTGTAATTAATGATGGTTGGTGAATATTTTTGGAGTAAAAATATTGCAGCAGGTAAATATAGAGATATCCAAAGTTGCTATCCAAAATTTGATAAATTGCATGAATTTTATATTGCTCGATATTATTTTCAAAATGAAGTTTTTTCCTTTTTGTGATAACTTAATGTTGGAGAGTCGTGACTCTCTATATAAATCTCTCGAGAGAATGCCAGATTTGCGCTTTAGGATTTTGTTGTCTAATTTTTTTTCTTCTTTTGGTGTTGTTTGCTTTGCATGTTTCTCGATTATATAGCATGCTGTTGATTGCGGTGGAAGTGGTTCTTTTGGAGATTTATGGCGATGAAAGAGACTTATGCAATATATAATGAAAACATCTATTTTGTGTTTTGAGATTTTTTCTTGATTCTGTTTATTGCAATTGTTGGTGATACCTTTTATCGGTTTTTTTCTTTCCTTTCCTTTCTAGGTATTTTATGTTTTGTTAAAAATAAGTCAATTTTGATTACATTGTCTCCCTTGGAGTTTATATTTATTTTAGCCCTTTTTGGTTCATTTTATTTTTTGCACATCAACTAAGATACATCAGTTTAGTCATTGATTTATTAATTTTTTATATATAATAAATAAACTCGTACATCGTACAGGTAAAAAACTAGTAATAATAAAACAAGACATTGAGTCACTTGCTTGCGTTCGATTGATTGAAGAAATTTGGATTGATTGTTTTGTTTACTACTACTATGAATCAAAACTAGACTTATTTTTTTCGGATGAAAATGAGTGATTGTGTATGTATATTTCTGGTTTGGCATTGAAAAATAAATAAGATTTGACAATATATATATATATATATATATATATATATGAGTATACTGAATTTACACCATTTTTTTGAATTGTTTCTAGCAGTTTTGCACTCCGTTTATCTTTAATCCATTTGACCACGTACCGGAGTAGAAGTTTGATCTTAGTGAGTCGGTCAGGATGATCGTTTTAATTGGTCCCTCACTCACTTCCTTTAAATTCTCAGTTTGGCTCACCCCCATCAATAATAACCAGCCAGAAGATGCATTGATGAAGTGAAAAATAAAATACATTCCTTCATTTGCTCAAAAAAGCCAATAGTACTAATTGTAACCTACTCTTTCACAATTCTCTTTTATGTTGGATTTTTATGATTGATTGATTGATTTCGCGACAATCTGTTAGGTTTCTTCGAAATTTCTTTAAAACTTGTCAAGTTAGCAAACTGCATTTTACATTGCAGCTCTAGGAATACAAACAAGTGATTAATATTTATAGAAGTACCACTAATTTTAACAAAAATACACTTTTCAAATACTAGTGGAAAACCAAAAAATATTTCTAACGTTGCAATAAATTTTAATCTTAGTGAGTCGGTCAGGATGATCACAACAGATAGAAAAAATCTGAGAATAGTCCAGGTCGGTCTTTCCTGCGAGTCTTCTGCTTGAACACCCACGGCCCTTCGCAGGGTTCAAAGACTAAGAAGGACTTTCGATCCAAGTGACTGAAATTTTTGTTAAAAGAAAATAAACTTCAGTACCAAACAAATCAGGTAAATTCAAACTATAGCTGCTTGTACTAATTAGCTGTTGTTACATTTACAATTCTTTATATATCAGCAAGAAAGCCTACCACATATAAATCATATGACGTTGCCAGTAATGTACGTGCAGCTCCCAAGGCGTGTATTCCAACCAACTCTGCAAGAGTGCAGCTGCGGTATCATAATTGAAACGGCTCAAACAACCGTGTACGTCTTTTTGAAGCTCAAAAGGGTACGTGGACTGTGCACGCACGTAACTGGTCGATCTTTCGAGAGCTAACTATCGCTCCGAGATATGGATGTGACAGATACAGACAAAGTTTTGCAAACCACAATCTTTGTCTTATCCTTCCCAACTTTGTATTCGTATCTTTAATTTCCATAGAAATGATGATCTGGACAAAAAGTGAGATGAAATTGTGAACACGTAAATCACGAAAGCATCTATATGTTCACAAACAATGTTCGCATTCTATACACATGCTCGCACTGATGAGACGATTGTATTGATTCCTTGGCTCAAAACTTTCGGGTTTATCATTACCTCGTCTAATATCATCACCAAAGGCGTTCACATAGAGAAAGATAAAGAAAACGAAGTGTAAACGTAAAACTAGTGGAGTATGAAATGGATGTAAAGTGTTGAAATGTAAATAAGACTGGGATTTACGTGGTTCAGCACTAAGGCCTACATCCACAGGGTTGTCGTTTTCACTATGCATTTGATGATTACAGAGATAGTCGAATGACTTTGGAGTTTACATAGGTCTGCGAATTTTAAAAGGTAAACTTACACTAACAATTCTTCTCTCTCGACTTCTCCCTAAACCTCTCTCTCTTTTTCGATCCCCTCCCTCTTGGTGGAGAGGGGGTATTTATAGGGTTAGAGTGTGGGACCCGTTTCTGAGAGCCGTTGGAACCTTATCTTCTTGTGCTTTGTGTCCATCACCAGAGGTCTTCGTTCATTGCTTGATCACGCAGAGTCATCCTTGTTCGTTCCACGGGTTGATCGATACGTACACTGCTCAGAGTGTTTAATGCGGGTAGTTGAGACGCATGCTCGTGTCAGACAAGTGTCTTCTGCCCCTGTCACGTCCATGTCAGTCAACCTTCTCTTCACCGTTGATCTTGGCTTCTTTTAGGGATGAGATAAAGCAACTCTTCGGGAGTTATTTGGTGCTCCGCAATACACCGTGCTTTTGGTATATCCTTTAACTTTTGCCCTTGGATTTGTTCGGGCTAATGATCCGACGTCGACGGGATGGGATTCTTGGCTGTGGGCGTGTGTCATCATGTTTTGATGACTTGGTCCGCATGCTCTCCACGTGTCTTCTCACATACACGTGTTTGATGATGAAATATGTACACACAATTTTCCCATTTTCTTCGGGCTTGAGTGTTTAGTGGGAGCATTGAAGAAAACATACGTTACATATTTCTCCTCTCTCCTAATAACTTCTCCTAGATACTTGGGTACGTTTCTCACTCGTGCATTAACTGCTCATTTAATGGGCACGTTTCCCATTCCTCCATTAACTTCCTTCTTTTTCTTTCGAGTATATAAAGGAGAGGAGGAAAAATTAATTTCATTCTCCCTGTCAGACTTCATCCTTTGTTCTTCAACCATTAAATTCTCTCTGCCTTAGCATTAATCCTGCTCGTTTCTTCTTTGTTTCTCATTTGTTCTCTCATTTGTCTTCTTTTGGGATTTTGTTTGTGGTGGTAAGGTTTCTTTTCTTCATTTCTATTGTTTTAAATTTTGTGTTGATTGTAAATTTCATGCTGCTGTTGTACCTTGTTTGTGATGAAAAACATCTTTCGATGCATGTATGCTAGTTTGCCCCTGTTCTTCTTCTCAAGTCGAGGAGGCCAGTGTTTCAATTGTATTGATTGATTTTTTTTCTGTGGTTTCTGGGCTATGCTGAGATGAACTGTTAATTCTGTTGTTTTTTGATCTTTGGTGATGCCCTCGTGTTTGCTTCTAACTTGTTTTTTGTACCTCCTCGCAGCCATGTCTGACCGTCCGCGGCTTCCTTATCAAACTCCGCCTTCCAGTCTGTCGAGATCCCCTCCGCGTAGAGAGTCTGATACATCTCCACATGGGGGAGATCTCTCTAAATTGTCGCAGATGGATCCCCGCGGTAATAGAGATTCGTCTTCTTCTGGGACGAAGGCTTCACCTCCTATGAAGGGGGATCCATCGAAGGGCCCTTCCAGGTATCGATACACTGCCAGCCGTGCTCCTTCTCGTCCTCGTAATGACTCCTGGTGTACGCAGACACCTCCTCGCGGTGACACCTCCGATATTCCCCCTCTTCATTCTATAGTGCCCGTGAAGAACCCTCTGCCGCCGCCTCCAGTATTTTCTTTCAAAGGGAAGAACTCCAAAGGTGCTGTGCCGAGAACTGAATCATCTAAAAATCCTCCTTTCAAAAGAAAATCTTCCTAATCTTTTGTTGGTTCGTCCGATCCCGCGGAAAAACAAGAGGTTGTCCCGGTGATACGCAGCGTTTCGGTTAGCAAGAAGAAAGTCACGTTTAAGCACATTGACCTTGAAGTTTTCAAGGAAAAACATGAGCTCCAAGCCTTCGAGGTTCGTTTCTATACCCCTGAGGATGATATTACTTACGAGCTCATCTCGAAGTATCAGTTTGATGAGTTTGATCTGTTGACTACGGTTGGAGCCTTCGAGGCGGGTCTTATGCTGCCGTTGTATAAGTCTGGTGATTCCTTTTATTATTATGTGTTGGCTGGTCGCGAAGGCTCTTCCACCAATACTCATAGTCGTTCTGTGTCGCAATTATCGGGGAACTATCTCCGTGCACTGAGGGAATGTTATCTGCGGAGTAAGGGGGAGACGACGATGACATGTTACGTTCCAAATCCCGCTGAGAGGGAGTGGTATACTCTTGAAAACTTCAACAGCTCCTTTGGGGATTATGTCAATAGTAGGAACCGTAAACCGTGGAGTGTTAGTCTTCTTAACCTCGCTGCTCCTCGGGGCGAAATTCGTCTCTTAAGTGAGGTGAGCGATGCCAAACTGAAATACGTTCCAGGCACCGAGGGGTCGGTTCAGCGGAAACTTTTTCCTGCTCGTGAAAGGATCAAGCGTGACCATGATTATGAGTGGCATGCCACTGTCATTCAAATTGTTGGTCCTTGGGCGTATGGTTGGATTCTCGGTCCGCGCGGTTGGCGTCCTTCTGAGAGTAGCAGGCCTCGTGAATCTCCTCCTGCTCGTTATGGATATTTCTTTCCCTGGCGTTTAAATTTCGAGGGCATGAACTTTCCTTATGCTCTCGACGTTGTTGATGGAGACGAGGAAGAGGGTTCTGGTGCTATACTTCCACCGAAGAGTGACGCTACTACCAAGGTATGGTTATTGCATATTCTGGTCGCGCCCCTCCTTTTTTGAAAATCAAACTTTGTGTATGAGGTAATAACTCTTTTTGTGGAACGTGTATTGGTTTGCAGTTGTCAAAAAAATAAAGATTGGGCCCAAGCAGTCTTCTACCATTGTGACAGGTGAGGCTGAGGTTCATGAAGAAGTTACCAGTCCAGTGAACGAAGAGTTTGCCGAGGATGAGGAAATGTCTGATGGGGAAGAACGCACTGATACTTCCCCTCCTGATGTCGAGGAAGAGGTTGGTGCGGGTTGTGATGGTGTTTATGGGGGAAATAATACCGCGGTGGACGAGGGAAGTGTTACCGCGGAAATGTCTGCTCCTGCTGGTGATAACCCTGGTGGTCCGGAATTTATCGTAGGGGGTGAGGCTGCGGAAACTCTCCCCACCATTTCTCAAGAGTTCTCCTTTGACAGGATATATTCCGCAAGGGAACTCTTTAATGATGCCCTCGGTTTTCCCGAAGATTTTTCTTTGCTTTCCCCCAATGATAATTGAGATGTGCTCGGGGATTTTGGTAAGGAAAATGTTGTTTTTCAGAATGAGGGCGCGGAGGATCACATTGCGCGTGGTGATGCCGAGACTTGTGCTGATGAGGAAATGACAGCAAAGGGGAAGTCTGTGGTTGACTCACCTTCCGAGGATTTCCCTCACTCGCTGATGTTTGAGGGTGAGGATGCCATAATGGATTCGCTCAAGAAAAAGAGTCTGTTGTTTGTTCCCCATCCTTCCCCGGTGGTTGCTAGCGAGAAAGATTCTGATGCTTATACTCGTCGTATGATGGAACTATCTTCCGAGGCGCGTGTTGCCGAGATGTGGGGGAAAAGATTGAGTGTTCCAGAGGCTACCCTCGTAGCGGACCCTCCATCTTCTGTTGCTGAAATGATGGCCATAGCCGATGGGTACCAATATGGTTTTCCCCAGCAGCGTGTCTTGGAGGTAAGTCCTCGTACATATCTCTTCGTGACACTCGAATCCTTCGGTGTAATAATGGTTACCGTTTGATGTGTAGATGATGAGGAGTGAGCATTGTAACCATGTGCTGTATCAATTCTTTAAAGCGAAACATTTGAAGTTGGAGGCTAAGCTTCGTCACAGGGAAAAGGCATTATCTGCGGCTGAGGTGGAGATAGAAGAATTGAAGAATAACCTTAAAGACAAAGAAAGGCTGGGTGAAGCGGAGGATGGTCTTCTTTCAGAGCTTGCCACCGTTCGCGCTGAGTTAGAGCAAACTCGCGGCAAAGTTTCAGCTTTCACAGGTTTAGTTCTTCTCCATCTTTTATCCCTCGTAATTCCTTTCTACTACTTTGTTGTTCTGTCTGAGTCTCCCCACCCTATCTTCAGTGGGTTGAGTCCCCGAGATGATATGGCTTCGGAATGAAAGGTCACGACAAAAATATCGTATCAAAGAGTTGGTCGAAAAAATTAAGAGCGCAGCCAAAAAGTGGGACGCTCGGGCTGAGGGATGGCGCGCAAGGCATGTTCAGATGGTTGATATGCAGAATCTGTATAACCATGACCGTATTTTGTTCAATGGTACGCTGCTATGGAAAAGTGAGAATCAGAGAAAGGGACGATGCCAGAGCCGAGGTTGGGGCTCTCAGCAAATCCCTTGCTGCGTCTCGCGCTGAAATAGCCCGCCAGGATGAGTCTGAGAGAAATCTCGAAGTATGCATGCATAGACTTAATAAAGGGGTAACAGAGATAAACACCAAAGTCAACCATCTTCGTCACATGGATTCGATGAAGCAGGTAGAATTAGATGCAAGTCAATTTACTCTAACCAACCTTCAACTAGATTATAAGAAACTATCCGAGGAATATGACTATCTTGACGAAGCGCGAGACATGGTTGTTAATGAGTATGAAGAGGCTCCGACTTGTGTCGAAGGTATAACCTCATTTCATCGAGTTTGATTATGTCTTTTCTGTGCTAACTCCCTTGTGTTGTCTTTTTCAGAGCTCGAGGGACAACTCCGCGCTGCAAATGAAAAATTTGAAAAGGCTCAATCTTCCTTAGTGCAGCAGGAAGGACAGACTAACTATTTTAAGAGTCTGGTGGCATCCCGCGAGGAGGCCGTTGGTGCTGCTTCTAAAGAAGTGAATCATATGTCCTCGTTGTTATCTCAATCCCACCAGAGACGACAGTTATTATGCATAAGGCTCGGTGTCAATTGGCGGAGGAGACAAAAAATATGCTGGAGAAGATTGAGCTTGACCTTAAGACCGATCATGGCCTCGTCAAGAGCTATCCGCGTCGTCCTGTACCTGCCTCCTTTCCTGGCTCCTCGGGACCCTATTCTGGTGGGAGCGTCCCTTCAAATCTTCGGAACAACCCTGCTGATGGGGCGGCATCTTCCAAGTAGAAACTACGGCCTTAGCCTTCAGTTAGATTTTGCTAGTATTTTGTAAAGAGAATGTTTTTGATGTGTTTTTTCCTTGAATTGGACTTGCCGCTCTTTGTAACCAACCCTTATGAAATGGAACATTCTTTTGGTATACCTGTAGTATCAATTTGTTTTTTATTTTAAGCATTGTGAGGAAGGACATTTAAAAACAAAATAAGAATGTTTTAAGTGTTTGGGTGTGATACCAAAGGGAGGTACCTTCGTGATCGTCTTGAGACCTGTCACCCCGCTGGCGAACCCTGGGCCAGAGGATTCCCAGACGATGGGGGCCGAGGAAACGTTCTAGGATATGGGGTTAAAATATTTACATACACCAATTCTGTCGACCCGTTGCCTTAAGATTTGTTGGGTATCTCTTTCTGCTGGGTGCCTTCCCCCTGGTCTTACACTCATAGACATTGATGGGGGATCCCTGAGAGATTGTAGATTAACTACTTTCCCCAATATTGATAGTTTATTACTCGATGTGCCGTATGTACAGGTGCTCGTCCCGCGGATCTGTTTGTTCATTCCGCGGAATTGCTTCGGAATTTGCAAAGAGTTCGTTTGATTGATAGATTGAGGTCTGCTAATCCTCGTCCAGAGATAGAAGCATGTAAAGCGGTTACGCTGCCTTCTTCTTCTGGTATTCTTCACACATATGCAAAGCTGCGTTGCTCCTATGGGTAGTACGGTTTGAGCCACTTAGCATTCCAAGGATGCCGGAGGACCTCGCCTTTCAGATTGCGAAGATAGTAGGAACCGTTTACCGCAATGTCGTGTATTATAAAAGGTCCTCCCCATGTAGGTTCTAACTTTCCCCATTTCTTCTCTCGTTGATACTGTGGGATTGTTCTTAGCACATACTGCCCCTCTACAAAATTTCGAAGCTTTATCTTTTTGTTGTACTCCCTCGCCAGTCTTCATTGATAATTTTCCATCTTCTGCAATGCTTCTTCCCTCCTTCCTTCCAGGTCGTCCAATCTCTCTAACATCATGTCTGTTGTGAGATTTTTCTCTCATACTTCGGTCTTTGTGATTGGCATGAGGATCTGTGTTGGGATGACTGCTTCAGCTCCATAAGTGAAGAGAAACGGGGATTCCCCAGTGGCAGATCTTCGTGTTGTTCTGTATGCCCATAACACATTGTGCAGCTGTTCACACCATCTCCCCTTATGTTCGTCTAATTGCTTTTTGAGGATAAGGGCTAGGGTCTTGTTAGTGGCTTCCGCTTGTCCGTTGATTTGAGGGTATATGGGGGTGGATTTGTTCTTCCTTATTTTGAAAGTATCGAAGAGCATGTCTATATTTTTCCCCTGTAATTGCTTACCATTATCGGAAACGATTTCCGCTGGTATGCCGAACCTGCAAATGATGTTTTCGAATATGAAAGTAAACACATCCACGTCTCTGATCCTGTCTAAGGCTTTAGCTTCCACCCATTTACTGAAGTAGTCCGTGGCTACTATCAAAAATCGTATTTTCCCTGATCCTTTGATGAAAGGCCCGACGATATCTATGCCCCATTTTGCAAATGGCCACGGGCTATCTACAGAATTTAACGTTGTTGCTGGCGCGTGTATGTGTTTGGCGAAACGCTGATATTCTTCACATCGTCGGGACATTCTTGCGACATCCTGTATCATTGTGGGCCAGTAATATCCTTGCATTTTTGCTTTGTCGGCTAGTGATCTCATGCCGCTATGATTCCCTGCGTCACCGTAATGGATGTCGTTTAGAATTCGATGCCCCTCTTTTCTGGACAAGCAACGTAGTAACGGTCCGAGGAAGGATTTCTTGTACAGGACCCCATCTCGAAGATCATATCTTCCTACTTTGGAGAGTATTTTCCTGGCTTTTTATGATCCGCGGGTAAGGTTCCATCTTCGAGAAACGCATGGATCATCATTCTCCAATCATCTTCGTTGCTGAAATCTTCGTCTTGATTTTCTCTTGACAAAATATCTTCTTCGTCAAAATTGTTATGGATGTCTTCTCCTACCTGATCTTCGATATTTTCTTCCACTGTATCTTGATTGGTAGCAAAGGAGAATTGCGATGCAATTGAAGGATCGTATACCCTTGTTATTCTAATAGCTTCGATGCTTTTGTACTTCATCATGGATGATATATATGCTAGGGCACCCGCGTGCCTGAGATCCCTTCTGCATAAGTGCCGGAACTTGATGTTCGGAATTTGTGATGCCAATGTTTGGACCAAGGACATGTAAGCTGAGAGGGTGTCGTCGTACACATTGTACTCGATCCCTATTTGTCGTATGACAAGCTGCGAATCACTTGTTAGTCTTACATCGGTTACCCCCATCTCTATTATTAAGCGGAGGTCATGTACGACTGCCTCGTATTCGACGATGTTGTTAGTATGCTCTTTGAATTCTAACTTGAGTTCCTGTACGATCCTTTCTCCAGTTGGGGTGGTGATGACAATGACTATTCCTGCCCCTTCCTTATTTTTGGAACCATCGACGAAGACTTCCCATTGTCTTTGACTCGCGGGTTCGAGGACATCAATTGGATCCTTGCTTTCTTCATCGGCTTCTGGTATTCCCTTAATATCTTCGTCGTTGTCCAGGGGGGGGTCTGCTAAGAAATCCGCCAAAACTTGGAATTTTTGGGAATGTTGAATTTCATGAATGATGTTGAATTGGTCCAGGTGGGTGTTCCACTTAGCTATTCTGCCTACTTTTCCCGCGCTTTTGAGGACTGCTTCCAGTGGTGCTTTGCATGGGACGCGGATGAAGTGAGTTAGGAAATAGGTTCTCAGCTTTTGAGTAGCCCATACCAATGCCAGGATAAGTTTTTCGATCTTCGTGTAGTTCCTTTCCGCAGAATTGAGGGTCTTACTGACATAATAGATAGGTTGTTCTATCTTCGTATTGGTTTTGACCAACACTGCGCTAACTGCGTCTTCTGTCGCTGCTATGTACAATGCCAAAACCTCATCAGGATCAGGCTTCTGCAGGATTGGAATTGAAGCCAGGTGTTCTTTGATTTTTTGGAAGGCTTCTTCGCATTTTGCGGTCCATTCACACTTACTCCCTTTTTTGAGAATATTGAAAAAATGTTTGCATTTGTCCGAGGATTGGGAAATAAATCTTCTCAAGGCTGCTATGGACCCATTGAGCTTCTGCACTTCTTTTAAATTCTTCGGGGATGGAATTTCTACTATGGCCTGAATCTTCGCTGGATCTACCTGAATGCCCCTTTTTGTTACCAGATATCCGAGGAATTTCCCTGAGGTGACACCGAAAGTGCATTTTTCTGGATTTACTTTCATGTGATGTTTCCTCATTGCTTTGAAGATATCTCTCAGATCCTGGTGGTGATCTTTGCGTAGCTTACTTTTGACGATCATGTCATCAACGTAGACTTCTAAGGTACTACCAATCCATGGACTGAAGATAGCATCGACCATTCTTTGGTACGTTTCCCCTGCGTTTCGAAGTCCAAAGGGAATTCTAGTGTAGCAATAAAGGCCATGTGGGGTGTAGAATGTTGTGTGTAGTTGATCTTCTATTGCCAGGGATACTTGGTTGTATCCAGAATATCCATCCATGAATGACAGCTCTTCATATCCTTCTACTGCTTCAACCAGCTGATCTATGCTTGGCAGGGGATAACTGTCTTTTGGACATGCCTTGTTGAGGTTAGTAAAATCGATGCATATCCTAACCCCTCCATTTTTCTTAGGAATGACGACCATGTTGGAGATCCATGTAGGGTACTTTACTTCCTTGATGAACCCTGGTTCTAGTAGTTTCCGAAGTTCTTTTTCCACTGCCTTATGATACTCCGGTGCAACTTTTCTTATTTTCTGCCTGAAATGTGGCGTGCCTGGTTTGATGCGCAGCTCGTGTTGGATTATTTTCGGGTCAATCCCCGGCATATCTCCTAGCTTCCAGGCGAATACATCCGCGTATTCTTTAAGTAATTTGGTTAAGGACTCTTCTCTTCTTTCGTCCATTATGGTCCCTACTTTGATCATCTTCGGGTTTTCTTTCGTTCCTATGTTGATTTCTTTTACGGGCTCTACTGGTGTGAACACCGACTTCGGATCCCCGAGGACTGGGACGTTCTTTGATTTCTATTTGGTATGTTTCTGTCCTTCGTTGGCTGCTGAAGTACCTGTTTCTGTGTTTAGGACATTATCATCTTTTGTCAAACCCCTCCCTGTGGTTTCCTTGAGGAACATGTCTATGGCCTTTTCTTTCGCGGCTTCTTTATTTTTAATTCTTCGGGTTTTTCGCTGCTCTTCTTGTTCGTTGTTGATACGATCCTGAGTGGTTTGGCACTCTTTTGCAGAGACCCGATCTCCCTTGATTTCCATGACTCCCTCAGCTGTAGGGAATCTGAGATATTGGTAGTAAGTTGCTGCCACTCCTTTGAGTTTATGTAACCACTTTCGTCCAATAATGGCGTTATAGGGGGATGGCGCGTCAACCACGCTGAATCGTGTTTTTACTTTCATGGGTCCGGCGTTAACCTGCAACACGATGTCTCCCAATGGCTTCGTGGGTGCTTCATTGAATCCGTAGATGGTGTAATAAGAGGTCATTAGTTGTTCATCATGGAGCTTCATTCGTTTGAATGCGTCGTAGAATAGAACGTTTATTGAGCTTCCCCCGTCTATGAGGATCTTTTTGAGGTTACATCCAGCAACTGGTAGTGTTAGGACCAAGGGATCGTTATGATCTTCCATATCTTCTTTGATATCTTCAGAATCCATCCACTCTTCGTGTTCGTCCACCTCTACACCATCAATCTTATATAATTCACAGTGGTCCTCAAACTGCTTCTGTAGCCTCTTTCCTATCTGCGCTGTAAGGGAGGGCCCCGCGGCTTCGGAACACGAGATGGTGTTGATTGTGCGGTTTCCCTCTGGAAGTTGGACTGGCTTGGTCCGTTTGGATCTATCCTCGGTGACCTCCTTTCGTATGTAATGTTGTAGTTCGCCAGCATCAATCAGTTTTTGGATCATTATTTTGAGGTTTTTTCATTTCTCGGTCTGGTATCCATTAAAGCAGTGATATTCACAGTAATCTTTAGACTCCTCGGTTCTTGGGGGTTGTTTTCCTTTAGACCACGACCACTCCAAATTTTCCCTTCCTTTGATCTCTCGCAAGATCCGAGCATAGCTAGCATTGAGCTTCGTGTAAACTTGATCTTCGAATTTTCGATCGTCTTTTCGTCGTTCATCTCTTCGTTCCTTCCTATCTTCGTGAGGCCGTTCCAATGAGCTATTTCTTTTGGCCCCATTGGTTTGTTCTGCGGAATTGGTACGGTGAGACCTCTGCGGGTGTGACCTCGGGTTCTCACGATGGATTTCTTCAAGACGAGCGTACTTTTCAATAATTATTCGAAGATCTCCTTCTGTCTTAGGCACGCTTCCATGAATCTCAACAAATAGTGGACTCATTCGGTCTAATCCCCACTTGTAGCAGTTTATACTTACTACTGGGTCCACACTCCCTATGGCTTGGCAGATCTTGTGCCATCTGTTAGTGTATTCCCTCGTGTTTTCCTTGTAGACAATTGCCAGCAAAAAGAGCTTATCCATTCCGGTGTTAACAGCCTTGTTATACATGTAAGTTCTTAAGAACTTTTCTGCGAGTTGATCGTAGGAGTGGATGGAGTCAGGAGGAAAATTATCAAACCAAGACAAGGCCGATCCCTTCAGGATTGATGGGAAGTATATACAGAGTACGACGTCGTTCTGACTCCATCTGGCTAAGACACGGTTATAATACCGAATATGTGCAGCGGGATCACTGGATCCGTCATAGAATTCTAAGGTCGGGACAGGGAACTTCAGTGGAATAGGAGCGTTGTCCAGGCGATGAGTTAGGGGCGTGGACTTAGCCTCTCTCATGACCTCTTCTAACCTTCCCCCTCCTTGTCTAGTTTTTAACTTCCTAATCTCAGCCATCATTTCATCACGCAGCTCTTCCATCGCGCGGTGGTGCCCTACGCTCTCCTGCCCGTGATAGTCTGACTCTTCGTCATTATAATCCGGGTCGGATGCGCTACTTCCCCTAGCCGCATCTGCTACGATGACTCTTCGGACTCGATTAGGTTCTGGTGCCTTTGAATTTGCTTCATCAAGTTGTTGGATGGTCTTCGTGCTTAGGGCAATCCGGTCTTTTAAATCTTGTTTTCTCTGGCCAGCAAAGCCACGGCATCTGCGTAAACCTGCTGGCTCTTATTCAATTCTTCAAGCTCAGCCATCAGTCGATGTGATTGGTTTGACCCCTGATTAGGAGTCCCATCTCGTGCTACTACGTCCATGGTGTCGCCTTCTTCTACGGTTTGAACTAAAGGTGGTAGAGGATCAGCTTCGATTGTTGGCATTTCCAAATCAGGCTGAGTGCCCATCTGCGGTGTTAGAACCGCCGACACAGTTTGATTTTGATCGTTTGTTGATGGCATTCCGAAGGTTGGCGGATGCGCGGGTTGATGTGTTCTGGATTCAGCCACCCTTTTTTTGGGTTGATGGAATTGATTCGTAGCAAAAGTTTTGTTGGTTTCTGCATCCTTCGGGGCTGCCGCAGCCGTACTGTACTTTGTCGCCGCTGCTATGAAAGCCGCGGCTGCAACGAAGTGAGCGTTCATAGGCGAAGTGATTTCCGCAGTATCCTGCCTCTGACTAGTCATTGTGGCTTTGTCTCCTTTCTGCTTGCTTCGGGTGATGACCGAGGTTGTCCTTGGTGCTTCCTTTGAGGAGGCTTTGGATTTTCCTGCCTCCTGCGTCTTTTCCATCTTGGGTCCTTTTGTTGCTTTCTTTCTGCACAAGGGAATTTCAAACAGCGAGAAACAGAAATGTCCGTGCGGATCGAGTTAGTTTACGAAATACCCTATTCCAAGATGGGGAGAAACTGCCCGAGGGCCACAGAGAAAACTTTAGGGAGGCTCCTTTGATTAAAACATATGAGTTAAAATACATGGGTTAAGGTCTATTAAAAGTGCGGACTCATTGAAAATACATGAAAACGCATGAAGATCCCTTGGAAGATGCACGTACATCCTTTGAAAATGTACGAAAACCCACCGAAGAGACAAGTCCGTACGAGATCTAAAAAATGTAAATCTGTGGATCTAAGCAATAAGTCTTTTAACCAGTTTAAATTGCATCGATAGATACTGCTAGAGCTAATGAAGATAATGGGTGTGTTTTTGAAGATAATAAAGTTAAAAAAAAAGATAAATACTGCTAGAGCTAACGAAGCAGAGCAATCATATGCTAGTTTAAGGTGAAATCACAGGATAAGATAAATATTTTACCGGGACGAAGTCCCTGTTTCTAGCGCCAAATTGTGAACACGTAAATCACGAAAGCATCTATATGTTCACAAACAATGTTCGCATTCTATACACATGCTCGAAATGATGATACGATTGTATTGATTCCTTGGCTCAAAACCTTCGGGTTTATCATTGCCTCGTCTAATATCATCACCAGAGGCGTTCACATAGAGGAAGATAAAGAAAACGAAGTGTAAAAGTAAAACTCGTGGAGTATGAAATGGATGTAAAGTGCTGAAATGTAAATAAGACTGGGATTTACGTGGTGCAACACTAAGGCCTACATCCACGGGGTTATCGTTTTCACTATGCATTTGATGATTACAGAGATAGTCGAATGACTTTGGAGTTTACATAGGTCTGCGAATTTTAAAAGGTAAACTTACACTAACAATTCTTCTCTCTCGACTTCTCCCTAAACCTCTCTCTCTTTTTCGATACCCTCCCTCTTGGTGGAGAGGGGGTATTTATAGGGTTAGAGTGTGAGACCCGTTTTTGAGAGCCGTTGGAACCTTATCTTCTTGTGCTTTGTGTCCATCACGCAGAGGTCTTCGTTCATTGCTTGATCACGCAGAGTCATCCTCGTTCGTTCCATGGGTTGATCGACACGTACACTGCTCAGAGTGTTTAATGCGGGTAGTTGAGACGCATGCTCATTTCAGACAAGTGTCTTCTGCCCCTGTCACGTCCATGTCATTCAACCTTCTCTTTACCGTTGATCTTGGCTTATTTTGGGGATGAGATAAAGCAAATCTTTGGGAGTTATTTGGTGCTCCGCAGTACACCGTGCTTTTGGTATATCCTTTAACTTCTGCCCTTGGATTTGTTCGGGCTAATGATCCGACGTCGATGGGATGGGTTTGTTGGCTGTGGGCGTGTGTCATCATGTTTTGATGACTTGGTCCGCATGATCTCCACGTGTCTTCTCACATACACGTGTTTGATGATGAAATATGTACACACAGAAATTGTTCGATTTCGCTTGGAAACATCGACATGTTTTCGAGGTATTAGCTAGCAGTCTAACTAGTCTACGGGCAAAATCGAACAACACTACTTCTTGTGCACGCAACTAATAAAAATACACATGTGTATCAATTAGGGAAGAAAATTCGGGAAGTAAAAGATTGAGATCCACCTCCCCGACCTCTCATTTTCCACAAGAGTTGCTGCAGCATTCAGACTCTAAACCTGTAAACCACATACCTCTTGTTTTTTTCTTATACTTCTGAAAGATGCAAAGAGGATCCTTCGCTTCTAATCATATCTAACCTACTCTCCCCAAGGACCATTCACACACTTCATCTTATTTCTCCAACCCTATCATGAGAGGAGACGATGATAGCCAGATGAAAACTGAACCCCTAGCGTGTCATACAGAAAAATTAACCTGCCATCCATGGTAGCACATGGGATCCTCAAAGTAGAAATTGACATTTAGTCCCAAAGTTACTGGGCTTGGGAAGCTTTAGTCCTCTCATCTGAGGCCTAGTACTCTCTAGTCCAAAAAAGCCCCGTCTCAAACAATTTAACCCAAATATGGACGAGTTAGTCCATAATTGTGACTGATCCCGATTTTTCTGTATTTCCAATATCCCATAACTACCCTTGAGAACATTCCATACATAAAACGAGGATTTGAAATCGAAAATTTCAGATCTTAATCATGAGTTCAAAACAGGGAGCCGGACAGAGAAGAAATTCGTAGGCGATTTAACAGTTTCAGAGAGAAATTTGGTTTCGATTCAACTTCAGATTACTGGTAAAGTGTAGTTGCGGGATTATTTTTGGACTAGAGATTTGAATTCACGTCAGATTTCAGAGATAGATGATCCAGAATTCAACTTTACAAGTAACAACGATTTAACAATTTCATAGAGGTTATGTTGGATTTCACGAATTCCTGATATTTAACGGATTTCAAATTCAAGTTAGTTCTGTTTTTGCTTCATCGTTGAATCTCTTTTCTGATATTTAGTTTTTTTTTTTGATTTCATCAGTTGATTATATGAATTCAATCTGTTACATCTTATTGTTTGTATGTTATTGATTTTATTTTTGGTGTATTTTATCTTTTGATTTTCGGGGAATGATTTTGATTACTGTTTTTTGGTGTTTGGTGTTATGATGCATGATATGAAATCGAACTGATATTAGATCATATGCTTTTGGTTTATTCAATTATTTTTTCTAGTAAGATTCTGAAGATTTTGTTATATCTTCGATTAATCGATGGAATAGTTTTGATTTGAAGTTTACTGTTATTTGATTTTTGCCTTCGATTAAATGTGTACTTTCCTGTACACTCTTCAAGTTTTAGGTTATGCGAATCTTAAACTATTATTATACCTTTTGTTATATGTAGGTGTATCAAATATGTCTGAGAAGTTTGTTCATGATGTTTTGAAACTGGGTGAACATTCTTCTTTTTCGTGTTAATACGTTAATCACCGTTGATGAATTGAAGCATTTTGCCTGTAAGCAGTGGAGGTCTTTGTCCCCTTTGAGTATACGTTTTTCCTATATGGATACTAATCAAGTAGTTTTTATACAAGGTGATATACAACTTCAAGGTTTAGTTTCTCTTGTTATTCAGATGAACAATGAAGATTTCTATTTGAATGTTGATGTGATTTCGAAGCATACTGGTTGTAGCACTAGTTCAAGGTCTTTGTCTCGTTCTAATTCTGGTTGTAGCAGTAGTTCTGGTGCTAGTACTTCAAACTCTTGTGTAAGTGAAAGTCCTAAGCTTGTAAGGGTGGTCGATCATGACGCGGAAAAATCCAAGCCTCTCATTATCGATGAATGGCATTATGTTTTTGACAATATTGGTAGAGAATTTGTGGGTGGTGTTTTAGTTGTAAGGATTGTTGTTGATCAATACAAGATGTGTACTGGTTACAAGATTCTTATTCTTAAAAACGACAAGACTCGTTTTACTGCGAAGTGCGAAGAAGATGGTTGTGGTTGGAGGATTCACTTTGGGCCTGTGAAGGGTGATATTTCTCGGTTTGTGCTGAAAGATTCTAACGTTATTCACAGGTTAGTGGTGTTCACTTGTTTTTTTGATCCATGTTATTGATTTTTAGGTTTTAATATGTAGACTTGTTTTAGGTGTACATTGTGGTGCACATTACTTATTGTTGGCTTTTTGGGTGGCACATGTGGTGTAAATTTCATATTCTTGCTTGATATGTGCTTTCTTTTTGCATGTGTGTTGTTGTTTTTGAGATTTTATTAAGTGTACAATGTGGTGCACATTAATTATTCCAGATTTTTTTTGTAGTTGTGGTGTTGGTTTGAGGTTGAAGAGTCATGTGGTGACAACCAAGTTAGTTAAGCATTTGATCGCTGATAGTATACAGGGTGATCCCACTTTAAAACCCAAACAGATCATGTCACTCTTTAAGAAGACTTATGGGTCCAATATTAAGTATCACCATGCCCGTAGAGGGAAAGAAGCTGTATTTGAAGATCAATATGGTGACGACGATAAGTCGTATAGCGATTTAAATTGGTATGTGAAAGCCATTGAGCAAACTAATCCTGATAGCCTTGTGAAACTTGAAGTTGATGAAGAAACTGGAAGATTTAAGCGGATTTTCATCTGTTTCGGTGCTTGCAAGCATAGCTATAGGTATCTCAGGCCCATGATTTACTTGGATGCTACTTTCCTCATTGGTAGATTCAGGGGTACTTTGATGGCTGCAACATGTGTTAATGGAAATGATGGTTTTTACCCATATGCCTTTGCTATTGTTTTATCTGAAAACAAAGACAATTGGTTTTGGTTTCTGGAGAATCTTCAACAAGTGGTCGATGATCGTCCGATTGTTTTCCTAAGTGATCGTCACGAAGGACTTCTGCAGGGCATTCCAAGAGCATTTTCTGGTTCATATCACAACTATTGCTTTTACCACATCAAGTGCAATCTCCATATTGGAAAAGGTGATGCGAATTACAATGTCGTTATTGATTTGTTTTACAAAGATGCTTACTCTTACACAACAACGAACTTTGAAGAATCTTTGCGGGGCATGCATGCAATTGGTTGTGGACATGTTGCTAATTATCTCAGGACCATTCCAAAGGATAAATGGGCAAATGCATTTTTCCCTGTATGCAGATATGCTGCTCACTCTTCATTTATTGCCGAGTCATTCAATAACTGGATTCTTGAGTTCAAAAAGTTGCCTGCTTTTGCTCTTCTCGATGCGATACGGTGAGTTTTATGTTTATTGTTTCATTCATTTATTTTTTACTGTCGCACACATGGATTTTCTTGATGTGTACATACTTGTACACATGTTATATCTGTGATTCTGCAACTGTGTGTACATTGTTGTACACATGTTTTATTTGTATTTATTCTATATCATGTTTTGATTTTATGTTTTGTGTTTTTATTATCTTAGTTTGAAGAGATGAATTCTAAGAGAAGGGTAGAAGGTCTTGAAAATTTTAACACTAGGCTCACTCCCGTATACGAGGATTTACTAAATGAGAAGATCAACATTGGTCGTACTTGGAATGTTGTTGAGTCTATGGAAAGATTGTATGAAGTCAGGTCTCCCCGAACTCATTCTGTAGATCTGTTGGAGAGAACTTGTACGTGTCACATGTGGCAAGTAAATGGTTTTCCCTGCGCACATGCTTGTGCTGCCATTCAATCTACAAGGGAGGAAATCTATTCATTTGTTGAGCCATACTTCACCACTAAATGGTACAACAGGACATACCAAGAGATCATCTTGCCAATCCCCAATTATGACAAGCCGCAGTCTTATGATCCTAGTGATAGGATTATTGTTCCTATTCATGTGCCTCCACCAGGTAGACGAAGAGAACAGCGTTTCAAGAAGGCTTGGGAGAAGCAAAAGAGGCCTATGATGTGCACAAAGTGCTTCACTCTTGGTCACCACAACAGAGCTACCTGCCCCATGCCTTGATGCTTTTTATTATGTTTGATTTGTTTGAAAGATTCTATGTTTTTTGGTTTTTACTTTTGGTAATGTCTTTTCATTTTTCTATTCATGGATAATTAGTGTCAGGATCTGTGTACCATTATGTACACCTTGCTGTACAATGGATGCTACTAGTTTATTTTGTTTAGTAATATTCATTTTTTTTAGTTCTAATGCAGTAATTAGTTTTTATTTTTGTTGTTTAATGATTGATACTAGGTTATTACTTTTTCTATTTTATGTTTCTGTTAGTACATGTGTACCATTATGTACACCTTCCTGTACCATTGCCTGTCAGATTTTCTACTCTGTCAGAAACTGTGCACAATCATGTACACCTTAATATTTCCTAACCTTTAATACATACTTTAGTACTGGCACAAGTCTATTTTCAAACATCAATATTGAAACTAATAAAAAACATTAATTCAAGGTCTTTATAATAGTGACAAGTCTTAAATAGAAAGTTAAAAACTTAAATTTGTCTGAAGATTAAAAATGTTTAGAAGGAATTCAGAAAGTGATCTTGAATGAAGATTAAAAACTCTTCTTCCTCTTCAATGGTTGCTTTCCTGTAGTCTTGCGCCACTGATTATGCTCCTTGTCCTTCTCTATATCCCACACCTTTTCATACCATCCGACTTTTGTCAACATCTTGGCCACCAATTTTGATCTCATTTGCTGACAAATGTCTTCGGCCCTCTGCTGACCTTTTTCCATACCTTTTGTTGTCTTCATACTTCGTTTCATAAAGTAACAAGTATATATTAGACAGCCGGGTTGATTCCTTGTGAAGGGCATGTCATGATGTTTAATTCGTGCTCTTCTATAGGTGGGTGACCCTTCAATGCTCTGTTCTTATTGAGTTCCACTTGTACCACATCTGCTAGTTTCTTTGCATCGTCTTTATATGACTGCTCATTTTCTGAGTGTAACAAGTTATACCATTTTCATTCCTTAGCTTCGAAATCAAAATTCAAAAGCGACCAGTGCAATCCCATCCTCGTTTGATTTGTAGAGTGATTGATAGGGATTACAAGAACTTCCAGATTCTCAGGCATGTCTCGTATGAAATCAACCACAAACTTTTGCACCTCCCTTGTGACATTATACTTGACATAGTACTGCAATTAATAATTTTTTAGAAAACAAAATTAATTAGGCTCACCTTAATCAGAAAACTAACAAGCATGTACACTACTACAGAAAACTAACAAATCAAACATTGTAGGCCTAAAAACAGGCTGTATATCCATTTATGATATACAGGTGTACACCTATGTACACACCTATATAAATCTAACAATCAAGAATTAGCAGACTATGTGTCAATCATAGATGCATATTGGTGTACATAGCTAAATAAATCTAACAATCAACACTTAACAGACCTTGTGTCAATCATATATTCATATTGGTGTATATCAATGTACACAGCTGAAGAAATCTAAAAACACATAGAACACACCATGTCAATTAGGTGTACAACTATGTACACAATATTAAAGTAACTATATATGACATTTCTTATTTGTTTTGAGAAACTTACACATGCAGTAGGACTCATAATTTCACATCTCAGGTACTTTCTGTCATCTGGATGACGAATGCTATCTCTGACAAGTGCTCTTCTACGTCGATGGATGTAGAACTGGAGTACCTCTTGGTCCAGATATTTGTTGAACATCAGTTCACAAAGTACTCTTCCAACAATCAAAATATCTTCCTTGACTGTTGGATCATCCAGTCTTGTTAGTTGCCAAGCTACAGAGCTGCGGAAACATAAAGGAAATGTTAACATGGTGTATAAAGTTGTGCACATAATTTTTTTATAAGATTCAATCATGGTGTTTTGTGAACTTACTCCATGCTTGCATAGTCGAAGAATTTTTGTACCCTTTTTTTGTCCTGTCCTGGTTGCATAGCATGGTATAGTGGTGATAGACGAACATCTGGCAATGGATTGTGAGGACGATATACATCTCCCTTTCTATTTATTGGGGAAGGATAGCCTGGTTCTTGTCCCACTTTGATCCCCTTGCCTTTTGGATCTGCTTTTATCACAACTCGTTTGGTTTTACCCTCGGCAGTGAATTCAGGATCTAGCTTTCTTTTTGCATTTCTCTTTTGTGGTGTCTTGGACAACTTTTCAGCGGCTTGTGTCTTCAACATCTCTTCTTCCTTCATCCTCCCTTCTCTTGTCCTTACTGGAGTGGTCTTCTCTTCTTCTACCTCTTGGCTGCTAAAAAATTCACTAGGATTTTGTTTAATGAACTGCACTGCTTCTTCAATGATCCTTTCTCGTACATCTTCATTAGATAATCATTTTTGCGACGACTCTTCTTTTGGATCTTCTTGGCTCAATAATGCAAAGATTGGACAATCGTGGCGGATCAGGGTTGCCATCTTTTCCTTCACTTCAGATGGTGTCGTTCTGTAACAACTTTTTTCAAGCTTTACGAATACAGTTTCAGACAAGTTATCTAGAAGGTCCTCAATTGATGTATAAGTCTCATTCTGTGATTCTTCTCCTTGTGTGAGTAAAAGGACTTCTTTAGGATCCAACTGACATATGGCTTCAGCTGCAATTATAGTAGCTTCATCAATTTCAGCTGTTCGAGTGCCATCCATCACATTCTGGTCATCAAGGTTAACTTGGTCTTGTTTATCTTCATTGATTACACTTGTCTTTGGCATAGAAGTACTGAAAAATGAAATTTTTATGAGAATTTTCAATGGTGTACAGAGTTTTACACCAATGTACAGGTATGTACACAAATTAAGAAGAAGTCATAAAGGTGTACATCCTTGTACACACATACTGGAAACAAAATAAAATATATAAGCTGAGATCATTTTCTTTATACCTTTGCTTGTTAGCAGCTTCACACCCAGCTACTTTGTCAATTTCATCAGTTTGAGCAGTATCCTGGTCATTAAGGTTCATATGCTCTTCTTGACCTTCAGGGATTTCAACTTCCTTTGGCATAAGACTGCTGAAAAAAATGCAATTTTTTTAGAAAATGAGAAATCACTAAGGTGTACATATTGGTACACATATATAGAAAATGAGAAGAAATGCGATCTACACATATACCTCGGCTTGTTACCAGTTTCAGACTCAACTCCTTGGTTTGTTCCATCCTTTCCATCCTCTTCTTCATTTGCCTCATTGGTCTTTGGTGAAGGAGTGCTAAAAAGATTCAAGTTTTGAGAAAAGGTATTAGCTTTCACACACTGGTGTACGACTATGTACACACATAAAAAAAGAAATGGCTTGCAAATTTTAAAAAAGTGATGTTGTACCTTTGCTTTTCAGGAGTTTCAGACGGAACTTCATTCCTTTTAGATTCAGTTCCATGCTCGTCATCACCACCTTTGTTACCCTCTTTTTCATTTTCATGATCATGCATATCACCACCCTTACTACCCTCATTGTCAATGTCATCACCATCACCATCATCATTATGATCATGCATATCGCCATCTTCATTGTGCTCCTCCTTGTCATTGTCATAACCATCATCATCATCTTCCTTGTGCTCCTCCTCAACCTTGTCATCCTCCTCCTCCTCATCCTCAGCCTCATCCTCCTCAATCTCATCATCTTCCTTGTGCTCCTCCTCATCCTGCTCCTCCTCCTCATCCTCCTCCTCCTCAATCTCATCATCTTCCTTGTGCTCCTCCCCATCATCCCTCGTACTCATCCTCCTCATCCTCTTCAATCTCCTCATCCTCCTCAGTTTCAAGCTGTATTTCCTTTGCACATTTAAAGATTTCATGCAAAGTGTAATTACGGAACTCATTAGCTTCTCTTTCTGTCAAGCTCATTAGACCAACTTCATTAACTTTTAGTCTTTTCTCTTCAATGAAACTAAGAAGCCCTTCTTACCTATCCATAACTTCAGTAATCTACTCATCCAACTCCTTTCTTTGCATATCTGAAATGAGCAGCTTTTCTTTCACAGCATCTATGCTATTTTCTTGTTTCTGCCTCCGGTACTCATCCAAAAGCAATCGCTCTTCATCAGTATAAGCCTTCACCCATCCTGGTTGCATCTGAAAACATGCCAAAGTATCAACATTGATCACAGGTGTACAATTTTTTACACATGTTGTAAGAGTGTCAATTGTTGTACACAAGACAAATTTCTTAAAATCTATCAACAATGTACAATCATGTAAACCTTATTAAAGGTGTATATCAATGTACATATACTATTCTAAGAAAGTTTTTTGAGATACCTTTTTCATGGCATCATTCAGGTCTTTATCGATTGTATTACCGACGTCGCTGATGATCCACCTAAGAAGCCTTGGCACACCTTCCTCATTGCTTGGCTTCATGATTTTGTTGTGTTCAGCAAACCAATGTTGCATTAACAGATAGGTGAATGGTTGGAAATGTAAGAAAAAGGAACAAACACAATGAACATAATTATTTAAAATGGTGAATGGATATATCAGGTGTACAACTGTGAACTCACCAACAAATAAAGCACACAACTATTAACTTTAAGTGGTGAATCCTGATGTTTCTTGATGCTCGCCATGAAATACTCATGTATATGAACTGGCCAGCAAGTTCTCTTCATCCTATCCAAAGACTCAAAAAATTGTGCAAATTGGTTCTTTCTAATCATACTTCTGTTTGCCTGGGTAAAAAAGACTGTGATACACAATTACATAGTAAACAAAACCACTAAGTCTTCAACATTTCTTTCAATCTCCATTTTCGACTTTGGTTTTAGCTTCATGATACGTACGATTTCCTCCTCAACATTTTTTTTCCCATCTCAGTTCATTTATTAAGAGTCAATCTCTTTATCAGCGGACCGTATTTATTTTCAGCTGCAGTTTTTACATCTTCCCCTTTTTCAACTTCCATTGGCACCATCTTAATCCCATAAAATAGAAACAAATCCTCAGGTTCACTCTTTACTGCCACTTGCTTGTTCTTCTTGGTAGTATCAAACATGAAATAATGTCCCCCTGACTCACAAATTTCATGGCGGTACTGTTTCACAATTTTCAGAATTGAGTTTTGGTTCTTAGTCCATATATCATCTATCTTTTCAATTGTATGTTTCTCATCTTTCCGGTCTGCTTTTTTGTGGACAAAGATATCTACAACAGGCCAGAATGGTCCTTCTTTTTGCTTCTCTAGTTGATAATTGGTGAACCATACTTTTTCTCCTCTTTTTGTTTCATCTTCCTCAAGGTTTCTATTCACAAAGTCACTGAAGGCATGGAAACTTGACCTATATGGTTTGTTGGTATCTACGAAAATGAACCAAGAAGAATAATACATTCATTATACTCATACAAGTACAAATCATATCACTGTACGCATAAATAGGACCATATCATACAGGTGTATAGCTGTGTACACTCCTACAGAAAACTAACTAAAGCAACATTTTTTCCCACACAACATGCCATAAATCAATGTGCATGTACAAATCTTTACACTCATACAGAAATCTATCAAAAACAGCTTTAAAACACACACAACAGGAAAAATAAAGGTGAAATAGCATGCTGGTGCAAAGATGTGTACACCAGCACCAAAAACGATGGGATAATATGTTGAGAACATACACATTAGTCCATATGAAGATGAAATAGCATGTTGGTGAAAAGATATGTACACCAGTAAACCAGTACACTTCTACAGAAACATCTTTAAAACAGACAGAACATGACATGAATCACTACAACAACATGGCGGTGTACAGATCTATATACACAAACAAAAATTCCCACAAAAATTGCTTAAAAACAAGATACAACTAGACATGAATCATTGAACAACATGGCGGTGTACAGATCTATACACACCAACAACAATTCCTACAAAAATTACTAAAAAAACAGATAGAACTAGACATGAATCACTGCAATAACATGGCGGTGTACAGATCTATACACACAAACAAAAATTCCCACAAAAATTGCTAATAAACAGATACAACTAGACATGAATCACTGCAACAACATGGCGGTGTACAGATCTATTCACACCAACAACAATTCCGACAAAAATTGCTAAAAAAACAGATAGAACTAGACATGAATCACTGCAATAACATGGCGGTGTAGAGATCTATACACATGTAAAAGAAATTGAATAAAAATTGCTCAAAAATAGACAGAAATAGACTTGAATTGTTACCTTTTTTTGAGATAACAGATGTTGGAGGCTTTGAAGATAGGCCTGTCAATATTTGTCCGATATCCGGTATCCGTTTCCGAGTATTCGAGATCCTATAGGATTTTATCCGTTTTATCGGATATCGGATATCGGATCGATTATTTTATCGGATATTTCTTCCTTAACATATCGGAAACGGATTAGACCCCATCCGAAATGTTAATATCCGATATCCGATAGTATAGGAACTTATTTATAATTTATCCTAATTTCGAGTCTAGTATCGGATATTGTCGGATAAATATCCCATAAGTGTCAATTATGAAAATGTTTTACAAGGGTTTTTAAGCTTTTTTGTTATAACCGGATACTATCGGATATCCGACAGCTTAGCCTATCGGAATCGATATCTGATTTTGATATCCTATAGGATATTATCGAATATCCGGTAGTGCTTAACATGTCGGATATCGGATTTCTAAATATCCGACGGATATTCTTCCATTGACAGGCCTATTTGAAGACTTTGGAAGCTTTGGAGGATTTGAAGGATTTGATTTCTTCTTAGCTGGTGATGTTTTTGAAGTTTCTGGTACTGAAATTGATGTTGAATCTTCTAATGATCTCTTCAATCTCGTTTTTGGTCCTGTTGATTTCCGAATCTCTTCTGCAGCAACTGATGGAGTTGGGGATAAAATTGGTGATGAATCTTTTAATGCTGACTTTGATCTCGTTCTTGGTGATGTTGATTTTTGAATTTCTTCTACCGCAACTGATGGAATTTCTTCTTCAGTTGATGTTGAATCTTCCACTGTTGGTGGTGCTTTTTTCTTTGAAGCTACTTTTTTTCCTTTAAACATGATGTTACTGATTGTTCAACTATCTAGTTGTTTTGATTAGTAAGATGTTAGAGTTTTTGATTGAAAATTTTTGTGAATTGAAAATTTTCTAGGGTTCAAAATGTTGAGGTATGAGTTACTAAATTTTTTTCTTCTGCTATTCAGTCTTCAAAAGAAAAAGAATGAATAAATGATTTGTCCGTTACGCCGTTTAATTCAGTTTTTTTTTCCAAACTACGTGTCACAACTACGTTTATGTTGTCAGTTATAAAACTGTATGGTTTATTAAAAGCGTGCGAAGGATAGCAGCGTCTTAATACATTATTTGGACTAATATGTTCCTAGTTGGACCGTAGTGGACTAATCTGTTATTTTTTGTGCGGTTTTGGACTGAACCGTTTGATGAGTGCCTAATATTGTATATATTTATCCCTTTTTGTTGGCATTTAACTCATCTTTTGTGCATTAATTCTACATTTTATCCCATATTCTGTATTTTCATTGTTTTCAAGAATAAATATTTTTCTTACTTAATTTTGCATTTTTAGGTAATAAATAAAGTCTGGATGAATTGCGGAGCAGAAAAGAGCTGAAGAGTAGTGAAAAGCCGGAAGAAATTACGCAAGGAAGCCGCAAAGAATGGAGCGCACGTCCAAAAAGCTAGGAATGGGCTCAAGAAGGAAGAATTGTTCTCAAAGAAGATATGGGCTTGGCATACCCAAGGCCCAAAACCCTTACCCAAACCCATTTTCTATATCCATACCCGCCTCCATTCTCAGCCGTTAGATTGGATCCATCCCATCATCCAATGGTCGCTTCTTCATCGTGCATCAAAATCTGAAGTCCCTGCAAAACACTACAACACCTAACTCCATCTGGTGTCGTTAATTTTGTTGTATTGTATAATCCAACGGTCGCTACAGGATCCACTTCATCTCACCGTCAGATTGATCTTTCATCTCCATATCCCACGGTCGAGATTCGCCAAACATCTAACTCGATGATCCCGCTACACACCATAGCGACCGAACCCTACACCCATTAGCCAAACACACCCTTCTCCCAAAACCATCGAATCCATCTTCTTCCCCACTTCTGCAACAGTGACGCTCCCCCCAAATCACTCCACCATCTTCTCCCACAAATCACTCCACCATCTTCTCCCCCCCCCCCCCCAAATCATTCAACCATCACCATTCGATCCAGCATTCCCCTACTCCTCTAGCTTTCTATAACATCAATTCCTCGATCTTTTCCTCTCACAGGAACCCTAGAAGAGAAATTGATGAAATAGATGAGCTAGAAAAGCAATTAGGGCATGGGAAGAACAAGAGAAGCATCAAGAGAAGGATTGGAGGCATGGGTCGACATCCACCAGTGTCAACATTGATTAGGTAAATTTTAGTAATTTTTATAAGAACCCTAATTTTTCTGATTTGGGAATTTTTTGGGGAAATCAATTGTATGTCTAATTGAAGCATGGGTTAGTCTATTAGGGTTGTTATCATAGTTAGGTAGGATTTTATTTGATTTATTTTGTATTTTCACCAAACCCTAATTGGACTGATGTAGTCCTGATTTTTGGGGATTTTGTTTTTGGGTATAAATAGGTGTAAGGGTTGTGAATTAGAGGGGGATGCTCTCTGGACTAGCCAGTAGAGAATTAAAACCAAATTATTATGCAATTCCAATTTCAGTCTTCTTATGCAGTTACAGTGATTGTTGTGTGTATGTTATGTTGAATTATGCATGATGAATGCTTTGTGTTTGTAAATGTTGAGCATGAGCTAAGTAGCAACAAGCTAAGTTTTGATGAGCCTTGGTGCACGTCATGGTAAATTGCTAGGATAGGATGCCATATGCTTGTTTTTCTTGTGCATTGGGAAGAAAGCAGTGCTATGATTGCTTGTGATTGATTGTGCTGTCAAAAGACAGTCAATACTAGGGGTATTTCTGTTAGCAAGCGTTTTTCCCCTTTCTATTGTATGCATTGGACTCAAACTCACCTAGGAATATGCTATCTGATTAGGACACCAGGTGGAATCTAAGCCTTAGCTTATCCACAATTCCTTTTTTTCAGTCACTCAAGTTCAGTTCTGGTGTGCTTCAGTTCAGTTTAGTTTCTTGCATTTTGAAGCCTTTGTGCACTGAAGTCAGTGCACAAACTCACCTCTGCCTTGGATTCCAAGCCTTGGTTCTTAGCTGCTTTACCTTGTGTTTCTTAGCTGTTTTCTTGCTTTACCTTGCAGCCTTGGTTCATGCCATTGCCTTCTTTGTTTCACTGCCACTATAACATTGTGAAACTGTACCTTGTTTTACATCATTTGCTAGCTTAGGAAAACTTCTTGTATGCTCCCACTCCCTGTGGACTTTCCCCTGCTTTCCTTCTATTCTATAAACTTGACCTTGTATACTTGCAAGCTTCTGTGTGTCTTTGCCTGTCACACCAAGTTTTTGGCGCCGCTGCCGGGGAGTGGTACTGCCATCTGCTGTTACCTGAGCTGCTGCCAAGCCAACTGGGCTACCAACTGAAGATGTCAACTGGGCTCGCCTATTTCATTTTCTGCCGGGCTTGTGCAACCTTTGCTGCTGGGCTTGAACCAACTGAGCTGGGCTTGCAACTTCTGCTCCTGGGCTTGCCCTTTTCTGCTGGGCTTCGCTGCAGATTCTGCTGGGCCTGTGTTGCTGAGTCACTTCAATTGCTGCTGGGCTTGGACGTGAGCTGCTTAGGACGATCATAAAGCCTAACTGGGCTGTGCAACTAAAAGGGGACTAAAAGCCTATTTTTGGGCTTCCCTCCAAAAAACAAGTAAGCCTAACCCATGAGTTAACCCACTTGGGCCTCATTTAAATTCAAATTTGGGCTTGTAATAATTAATTTAATTATTTATTTGGGATTGAATAATTTTTATTTATTTTCTTTTTCTTTTTTTTTTTTTTATATTTGGGACTGTAATTATTTTTTTTTTTTTTTTTTTTTCTTTTATTTTTCTTTTTTTTCTTTTTCTTTTATGGGCTTGTCTTAATTATTATTATTGTTTTTATTTTCTTTTATGAGTTGTGCTAATTTATGCTAGGTTTAGTTCAAAAATTTTCCAAAGCCCAATTTTAAACCAAAAACAAAATCCCTTTTAAACCAAACCCATTCAAAACCAAATCTTCATAACCCTTGTGGGCCAAATTGTTTCCGATTGCTCTGTCTGACCAATGTTAGTTAAGGTACCTACTAGGACATGATTGTGACCTACAGAGACCAGACAAACAGACTTGTTAGAATTAACCCAGACGAACCTATCGAAATTCTAAGTTCTGAGGGAGACAGTCCAGATCAACCAGAAACAATGGGAGAACCCCGTACCCTCAAGGATTATATGTACCCAACTAGAGCCAGTCAACCTTCTTGTATTGTGCTACCCGAGGCTAATGGCCATTATGAGCTGAAATCAAGCACAATACAGATGCTTCCTATTTTTAGAGGTGTTGAGAATGAAAACCCGTACCACCACGTGAGAGAATTCGAGGAAATTTGTGGAACTCTGCGTTTCACTCAAATGTCCGACGAAACCCTGAAGTTAAGGCTTTTTCCTTTCTCCCTGAAAGATAAGGCAAAGGCCTGGCTCTATGCTTTACAGCCTCAATCCATCATGACATGGGATGACCTCATAAAGGAGTTTTTCAAAAAGTTTTTCCCGAACCACAAGACTGCGACAATTCGTCAAAGTCTGAATAGCTTTGTGCAATTAGAAGGTGAGACCTTAGCTAGATACCTGGAGAGATTCAATGAATTATTGCTCCAATGTCCCCATCATGGTTTTGAAAAATGGAGACTTGTGCAAATTTTGTATGAAGGTCTAGATGTGTCCACCCGAACAACGGTTGAGTCGATGTGTAATGGTCTATTCGTAGATAAAACTGCTGACGCGTCTTGGGACTTCTTGATTGAAGTAGCTGAAAAGACGCAACAGTGGGAATCCATCCGTGAAACCAGAAAGACTACATCCGAAGCAAAGGCTTTTAGGATTGAAGCGGATTTTGAGGGAAGAGCAAACATGGCATCAATAGTTAGGAGATTAGAAGAGTTAGAACTACATAAAAATTCAAAACCTTCCACCACTACTCTCCGAGAACATGTCGCTTCGTCTGTTTGTGCTGCTTGTAACGACCCCAACCATCAATTCCAAAATTGTCCCGATTTGCTTGCAGTCCAGGAATCTAGGCTTGAACAGGCACATGCCATGTTTCAAAAACCAGAGCATAACCCTTATTCACAGACCTACAATCCAGGATGGAGAAACCACCCTAACTTTTCATGGTCAAAAGGACCCACTCAGGGAGGACCATCTCAACCCAATCAGAGCTATCAAAACAATCAGGGATATCAGAACAATCAAGGTTATCAACACCCGAGAAACCCTCAACAACAATCAAACTCTCAACAACAATCATATCCTCAACACAATACCGACAAGAGATTATCCACCCTAGAGGAAATGTTCCAGAGTTTGATGCAAAGTCAGAAAAATCTAGATCAAAAGATGGATCAAATGTGAGAGAGAAAAGGGTAAACTTCCGAGCCAACCCCAACAAAATCCAAAGAGGATATTTCAAACAGGCACAACATCCTGCACTGAAACCTCACCTGATCAAATCCATGCCATTACCACCCTCCGAAGTGGTAAAGTCATCGAGAACAACGTGGGCGAACCTAATGAATCTGATACAAATTCCACGCTGTCTCCACAACCCCAGAAAACCAAAGAATCTGAGCAAGTTGGAAAATCTGACAATTCTACTGCTGTGAATGTCCCTTTGCCAACTCATCTCCTGTTGCCCCATTTCCTCAAAGATTGATCTATCAACAGAAAAGTACCCATTACAATGAGATGTTAGATCTGTTCAAGAGAGTCAACATCAACATTCCTTTTCTTGAAGCAATCAAGCAAATCCCTGCTTATGCCAAATTCCTCAAAGACTTGTGTACTCAAAAGCGCAAGCTCAATGTGCAAAAACGTGCTTTCTTAGCTGAGCAGGTGAGTTCCATCATTCTGAACAAAACTCCACCCAAGTTTAGGGATCCAGGATGTCCAACAATTTCTTGCACTATAGGAGAACACACGGTCAATAAAGCGTTATTAGACCTAGGTGCAAGTGTTAACCTACTGCCATATTCTGTTTATGAGCAGTTAGGTCTTGGGGAGTTGAAACCAACATCTATCACTCTACAACTGGCAGACCGATCTGTCAAGATTCCTCGTGGAGTGGTCGAAGACGTTTTGATCAAGGTTGACAAATTCTATTTTCCCGTAGACTTCATTGTCTTAGACACTCAACCTGTACAAAACCCAGACTGTCACATTCCTGTCATCTTAGGACGTCCTTTCTTGGCTACGTCCAACGCGATCATAATTGTCGAATGGAGTGTTAAAACTGTCTTTTGGTAACATGACGGTAGAATTGAATGTGTTCGATATTAGTCAACAACCTGTGAATCTTGATGATGATGATGTGCATGAAGTTAATATGATTGAAGGATTAATGCAAGATTCGTTGACTAACATTCTATCCGTCGACCCCTTTCAAGCATGTATGGAGAACTTTAACCCAGATTCCTATGATGATGCATACTGTAGTGACGTCCTATCTCTGCTCGAATCTGTACCTCAAATGGACGTCACTGAAAGGAAATATGAAGTGGAACCACCCTACTCTCTGATTCCAAGCTTATTCCATCCATTGTTGAGCCACCCAAGCTTGAATTGAAAACATTGCCTAGTACGTTGAAGTACGCATTCCTAGGTTCTTCTGATACTTTACCTGTCATTATTTCATCATGTTTAGACACGGAACAGGAAAGTAAGCTTTTAGAAGTACTTAAGGAACACAAAGAGGCCTTAGGATGGACCATCTCAGATCTCAAAGGAATTAGTCCCACCATTTGCATGCACCACATTAACCTTGAAGAGAATGCCAAACCATCGAGGGAAATGCAAAGGAGACTTAATCCTAACATGAGAGATGTAGTCAAAGGAGAGATCCTGAAACTACTTGATGCGGGTATCATATACCCAATTCCCGATAGCAAATGGGTTAGTCCCATTCAAGTTGTGCCTAAGAAGTCAGGCATTACTGTAGTTCAGAACGACAAGAATGAATTAGTCCCTACTCGTACAACCACAGGATGGCGAGTATGCATCGACTACAGGAAGTTGAACACAGTAACAAGGAAGGATCACTTCCCGCTCCCTTTCATTGACCAAATGCTAGAACGTGTGTCTGGACACAGTCACTACTGTTTTCTAGATGGCTTTTCCGGTTATAACCAAATTCACATTGCTCCGGAAGATCAGGAAAAAACTACATTCACGTGTCCATTTGGGACGTTTGCTTATAGACGTATGCCCTTCGGGTTGTGTAATGCACCTGCTACTTTTCAGCGTTGCATGATGAGCATTTTTTCTGACATGATAGATAGTTTTCTCGAGATCTTTATGGATGATTTCTCTGTTTTTGGTTCCTCGTTTGACGAATGTTTGAAGCATCTTGCCCTCGTGATATCCAGATGTAAAGAAAAGAACCTTGTTCTAAATTGGGAAAAATGCCATTTTATGGTGAATTCAGGAATAGTTCTAGGACACATCATCTCAGAAAAAGGAATTGAAGTGGATAAAGCTAAAGTTGACCTCATTCAACATCTACCACAACCTTGCTCTGTGAAGGAGATCAGATCATTTCTAGGTCATGCTGGTTTTTACCGGCGATTCATCAAAGATTTCAGCAAAATCTCCAGACCTCTGTGCAGTCTTCTCTCCAAAGATGTTGCCTTCAATTTCGATGCTGCTTGTGTGAAGGCATGGGAGGAATTAAAAACCCTTCTCACCACCGCTCCTATAGTCCGACCACCCGATTGGAAGCTTCCGTTCGAACTTATGTGTGATGCCTCTGATTATGCTGTTGGTGCTGTTTTAGGACAGCGAGTTGATAGACTACCATATGTGATATACTATGCTAGCAAAACCCTTAATGATGCCCAACTCAATTATTCAACTACCGAGAAGGAATTGCTTGCCGTCGTTTTCGCATTAGACAAGTTTAGATCTTATCTGATAGGGTCTAAGATCATCATATACACAGACCATGCGGCTTTGAAGTATCTTCTTTCCAAGAAGGATGCTAAAGCTCGCCTTATTCGATGGATACTCTTATTACAGGAATTCGATCTCGAAATCCGTGATAAGAAAGGTTGTGAGAATGTGGTTGCTGATCATTTGTCTAGATTAACTTTAGAGTCTATTGATGAATGTGAGCTGATTAGAGAATCATTCCCAGATGAACAGCTGATGTCTATCTCAGACCTTCCTTGGTTTGCTGATATTGTTAACTACCTCGCTACAGGTAGGATGCCCTCACGTTGGTCGAGACAAGACCGCTCTAAATTCCTGGCTGAAGTCAAACATTTCCTTTGGGATGACCCATATTTGTTTAAGTACTGCCCAGACCAAATCATTAGGAGATGTGTCCCCAACACTGAACAGAAAGATGTGATATCTTTCTGTCATGACCAAGCATGTGGAGGCCATTTCAGTGCCAAGAAAACCGCTGCAAAGATCTTGCAGTGTGGATTCTATTGGCCATCATTGTTCAAGGATTGCCATGATTATTGTGTTGCTTGTGAACGCTGTCAAAAGCTAGGAAGCATTTCGAGGAGAAACATGATGCCATTGAACCCCATTTTGATTGTGGAGATTTTTGATGTTTGGGGGATAGACTTCATGGGTCCATTTCCCATGTCTGACAGCAAGTTGTACATCCTAGTCGCAGTTGATTACGTTTCTAAGTGGGTAGAAGCCATAGCAACCAGAACAAATGACCACAAGGTGGTACTTTCATTTCTAAAGGAAACATATTTGCACGTTTTGGTACCCCTAGAGCTATCATCAGTGACGGCGGTTCACATTTTCGTAACAAGTACTTTGAGTCTTTAGTACGCAAGTATGGCATAACTCACAAGGTTGCTACTCCGTACCACCCTCAGACTAGTGGACAAGTGGAAGTGTCTAATAGGGAATTAAGCACATTCTGGAGAAGACGGTCAACCCGTCCAGGAAAGATTGGTCATTGAGATTGAATGATGCTTTGTGGGCCTATAGAACAGCTTATAAGACACCAATTGGCATGTCCCCCTATCGTCTAGTGTATGGAAAGCCGTGCCATCTACCTGTGGAATTAGAACAGTGCCTACTGGGCAATCAAAGAGCTGAACTTCTCTCTGGACGAAGCTGGAATTCAACGGAAACTTCAACTCAACGAGTTGGAAGAATTGAGAAATGAGGCTTATGATAGTGCCAAGTTATAAGCAGAAGATGAAGATGTTTCATGATAAGCGTATTCTGCGCAAATCCTTCACTCCTGGTCAGAAAGTCTTGCTGTATGACTCCCGATTACATCTTTTTCCAGGAAAACTGCGTTCCAGATGGAAGGGTCCGTACCTAGTACGCACAGTTTTTCCTCATGGAGCTGTAGAGCTGGAGGATGTCTCCAACAAGAACGTTTTCAAAGTCAACGGGCAGAGATTAAAGCCATTCCTTGAGCCATTTCCACCCGACATTGAAACAACCAACCTGGAGGACCCAGTCTATGTGGACTAAACTGGTCCACTCTTTCCCTAAATAACCAAAAAGTTTTCCAAATCTTTCCCTAAAAACCAAAATTTTTCGTTTTCCCATCAAAACCAAATGTTCCCAACAAAACCAAATTTTTCCAAAAAGTCCAATCCCATTAAAAACCAAATTTTCTTGTAGATAATGTGTTAGTTAAATTTCCTTTTGTATATTTTGTGCTCATCCATTGTGACTCCTAATATGATGGATTTTTGCCTTGAATAACGGAGTTTTAATCGAGTTGCCGCCGTACAATCGGGTATTCTCTCTCCTTTTACTCTACTCAGCATGTTCCTCTTCATATATTGTTTTATAATTCTTTCCATATTTTGAAACATTGAGGACAATGTTTAGTTTAGGTTTGGGGGTATAGAGTAGATACCATGATAATTGCCATAATTGAAAACGAACTCCTTTTTTTGAAAAAATGAAAAATTCAAAAAAAAATTGAAAAATCAAAATTCAAAAAAATTAAAAATTGAAAAAAAATCATAAAAATGGAGCTCATTTACCTTGAAATGTTGACTCTTGTGCAAATATGTATTTTATTAGGAGTCTTAGTCTAGATATTTAGGCACCCTGATTCTAGCACAATTCACATAGTGATAAGAAATTTGCACGCGCACGATCTACCAATACATGTATGGCCTCGATCTTCAAGGTGTTTGATAGGAAGTTACGATTGCCAATCACTTTAGAATACTGAACGAAACTTGACTAGCTTGTTCTTTGGTTGGTTGGGATAGAAGGTGGAGGTTACATTAAGAAAGACAACCATCGAATTTAACTGGGTGCATCAAAAAGGGCTACCTCTTGCAAAGTGTCATGTAATTTTGTTTCCTTTTGTATTGTATCAAAAGTGTTTCCTTTTCAAAAAAAAAAAAAAAAAAAAAAAAAAAAAACGATGTAATTCAAAAAAAAAAAAAAAAGAAAAAAAAATATCAGAAAAATACAAAAAATCAAGTATTTATCAATTCCATCATCTCTTGTTCCAAAATAAAAAGAGATAGTCAATGTAAATAAGAGTCATGTAAATAGTCATTTGTTGTTTCATTGTAATAAGCAAGGAGGGTGTATGCCATTGATGTACAACGCGAGTAATTGTGAAATACCTCCAACTCATTCACAATTCTCGTAAAGTCCGGACAGCTAGCTAGATTTCGACCTCAGTTCTTAGCCTGAGAAACTATCTCTTGGTGATTAGTAGTCATAACTTCAGATCTTTCTTTACACATGTGTAGATACACTTTACACTCTTATCACATGTCTTTTTTTGTTATCAGTGCTAGGATTGTGCCTTGATAGATTGACATCTCCATTTTGCTGTGAGCTTAAACTGTTTTGCACATGTCACATTTGATGGAATCTGAGCTTATATTTTGACCTAGAACTTTGTAGGTACGTTCTAAGCAAACCTTCACGAGACTTCAACTCGTCCACTAGGGACACTTAGTGGTTTAAAAGGCTTAGTGCATACGCTAAATGCATTCGAGAGACCAGCGACAGTGGTATAGTTAGGATTTCCTTAGTTTTGTTTTACTTGAGGACAAGTAAAATTCAGGTTTGGGGGTATTTGATGAGTGCCAAATATTGTATATATTTATCCCTTTTTGTTGGCATTTAACTCATCTTTTGTGCATTAATTCTACATTTTATCCCATATTCTGTATTTTCATTGTTTTCAAGAATAAATATTTTTCTTACTTAATTTTGCATTTTTAGGTAATAAATAAAGTCTGGATGAATTGCGGAGCGGAAAGAGCAGAGTAGTGAAAAGCCGGAGAAATTACGCAAGGAAGCCGCAAAGAATGGAGCGCACGTCCAAAAAGCTAGGAATGGGCTCAAGAAGGAAGAATTGTTCAAAGAAGATATGGGCTTGGCATACCCAAGGCCCAAAACCCTTACCCAAACCCATTTTCTATATCCATACCCGCCTCCATTCTCAGCCGTTAGATTGGATCCATCTCATCATCCAATGGTCGCTTCTTCATCGTGCATCAAAATCTGAAGTCCCTGCAAAACACTATAACACCTAACTCCATCTGGTGTCGTTAATTTTGTTGTATTGTATAATCCAACGGTCGCTACAGGATCCACTTCATCTCACCGTCAGATTGATCTTTCATCTCCATATCCCACGGTCGAGATTCGCCAAACATCTAACTCGATGATCCCGCTACACACCATAGCGACCGAACCCTACACCCATTAGCCAAACACACCCTTCTCCCAAAACCATCGAATCCATCTCTTCCCCACTTCTGCAACAGTGACGCTCCCCCCAAATCACTCCACCATCTTCTCCCACAAATCACTCCACCATCTTCTCCCCCCCCCCAAATCATTCAACCATCACCATTCGAGCCATCATTCCCCTACTCCTCTAGCTTTCTATAACATCAATTCCTCGATCTTTTCCTCTCACAGGAACCCTAGAAGAGAAATTGATGAAATAGATGAGCTAGAAAAGCAATTAGGGCATGTGAAGAACAAGAGAAGCATCAGGAGAAGGATTGGAGGCATGGGTCGACATCCACCAGTGTCAACAGTGATTAGGTAAATTTTAGTAATTTTTATAAGAACCCTAATTTTTCTGATTTGGGAATTTTTTGGGGAAATCAATTGTACGTCTAATTGAAGCATGGGTTAGTCTATTAGGGTTGTTATCATAGTTAGGTAGGATTTTATTCGATTTATTTTGTATTTTCACCAAACCCTAATTGGACTGATGTAGTCCTGATTTTTGGGGATTTTGTTTTTGGGTATAAATAGGTGTAAGGGTTGTGAATTAGAGGGGGATGCTCTCTGGACTAGCCAGTAGAGAATTAAAACCAAATTATTATGCAATTCCAATTTCAGTCTTCTTATGCAGTTACAGTTGATTGTTGTGTGTATGTTATGTTTGAATTATTTTGCATGATGAATGCTTGTGTTTGTAACATGTTGAGCATGAGCTAAGTAGCAACAAGCTAAGGCTGTGATGAAGCCTTGGTGCACTGTCAAATGGTAAATTGCTAGGATAGGATGCCATATGCTTGTTTTTCTTGTGCATTGGGAAGAAAGCAGTGCTATGATTGCTTGTGATTGATTGTGGTGTCAAAAGACAGTCAATACTAGGGGTATTTCTGTTAGCAAGCTGTTTTTCCTTCCTTTCTATTGTATGCATTGGACTCAACTCAACCTAGGAATATGCTATCTGATTAGGACACCAGGTGGAATCTAAGCCTTAGCTTAGCCACAATTCCTTTTTTTTCAGTCACTCAAGTTCAGTTCTGTGTGCTTTCAGTTCAGTTTATTTTCTTGCCTTTTTTTTCTTGCATTTTGAAGCCTTTTGTGCACTGAAGTCAGTGCACAAACTCACCTCTGCCCTTGGCTTCCAAGCCTTGGTTCTTAGCTGCTTTACCTTGTTGTTTTCTTAGCTGTTTTCTTTGCTTTACCTTGCAGCCTTGGTTCATGCCATTTGCCTTCTTTGTTTCACTGCCACTATAACATTGTGAAACTGTACCTTGTTTTACATCATTTGCTAGCTTAGGAAAACTTCTTGTATGCTCCCACTCCCTGTGGACTTTCCCCTGCTTTCCTTCTATTCTATAAACTTGACCTTGTATACTTGCAAGCTTCTGTGTGTCTTTGCCTGTCACACCACCGTTTTTTTCCCATCGTCAACACAGTGCATATTACAAATGCAGATCAGCTTAAGAATCTGAACATTAATGATTTAGCAACGTTACGCAACCACGCACGTCATCCATTTATTGGGAAAATGACATATTTGACCATATCCCATCGCCAAAGAAAAAAAGAAAAAACTTGTTTATACTAGATTTACCAACCAAAAGCCTATAAATAGCAACGCACGTAATGCTAGTATTCTTCATTTTCATTCACAATAATTTACCATCAAATAATAGTTCCTTTTGAAACTAGCCAAAAAGCACAATCCGGATCACCCAAGTATACCAATCTATACATATATCCTCATATTATCATCATCATCATAGAATTTGAAGCCGTTCGTTTAAATATGCAGGTGGATTTGCCAAACATCGAACAAAAGTACTACCCACTAATAACAGGCTTATTACTAGCTTTCTTATCCTTCTATTATTTATGGGTATCCATTACAAGGCGAAGCAGGAATTCAAAATCCAAATTACGGCCTCCGGAAGTTGCAGGTTCATGGCCTATAGTGGGTCATCTTCCACAGCTAGTAGGATCTACACCTTTGTTCAAAACCCTTGCTAACATGTCTGAAAAATACGGACCTGTCTTCATGGTCCGGTTTGGTATGCACCCAACCTTGGTTGTGAGTAGTTGGGAGATGTCTAAGGAATGCTTCACCACCAACGACAAGTTCCTTGCCAGTCGTCCACCTAGTGCTTCAGCCAAGTACCTCGCTTATGATCACGCCATGTTTGGTTTTTCGTTTTACGGTCCTTATTGGCGTGAGACACGAAAGATCTCTACTCTCCAATTACTCACACATAAGCGGCTCGAGTCGCTCAAGCATATCCCCTACTTTGAGATCAACAGCTGCGTGAAAACATTATATGCCCGTTGGGTGAAAACGCAAAGCCAGATAAAGCAAAATGTTGCAGGTGCAGCTGAAGATTTTGTTAAAGTCGACATGACAGAAATGTTTGGACATCTAACCTTGAATGTGGTGTTGAGGTTCGTTGTTGGAAAGCCTGTCTTTGTCCACAAAGATAATGATCAAAACGAGGATTGCCAGAACGAAGAGGAATTAGAGGGTCTAAAGCTTCATAAGACTATCGTAGAGTTCTTTGAACTATCAGGCGCTTCAGTGGCATCTGATGTTCTTCCATACCTTGGGTGGCTTGATGTGGATGGACAAAAGAAACGCATGAAGAAGATAGCCAAAGAGATGGACTTGATTGCTGAAAAATGGCTTGAAGAGCACCGACAAAAAAAGAGACTTCAACCACTATCAAGCCCAACATCAATGGGCATAAATCATGATGATGAGAATGACTTCATGGCCGTGTTGCTATCAGTTCTTGATGAAGGAAAGGATGATCTCTTCTTCGGTTACAATCGGGACATTGTCATAAAAGCCACATGTTTGGTACGTTAATTATACTCCCTCCTTGTAATTTTATCCTATATTGAATCAATTAGATATGATTTGCCTGTTATATTGATTACATTGAATGCAGGACCGCCTTATCAATAAACTAGCTGGCTAACCCATGCATGATCCGGGTAGAACATAATATATGTGTCAGGATATCAGCACCATCTTGCCATGACTGAACATTATATAATATAAACAGATGGAAACTAGATAAAGATGTTAATTAAAGTATCTTAAGAAGATGCCAGCACAAACAACTAGCTGTTACATTTAGGTCTACGCGGAAAAGTAAGAAGGTAGCGCTGGCGCAATACATTTATCTTCTTTTGTCTCCTATTTCTTTCTCGGGATGAGCCAAATCTTATCCTTTGAAGTATATACGTAATCCTCTGGATTTGGTAGGTATGATTGAACACCGAAATTAATTGGATGGATGAGCTAATTGAATTTAGTTGTCTACCTTGCAGACACTTATCTTGGCTGCCACAGACACCACTTCAGTGACATTGGCATGGGCTCTCTCGCTACTACTCACCAATCCTAGAGTCTTGAGGAAGGTTCAAGATGAGCTTGACACAGTAGTTGGAAAGGAACGAAACGTAGAAGATCGAGACGTCAATGACCTGGTTTATCTCCAAGCAGTCATCAAGGAAACTCTCCGGTTGTATCCTGCTGGCCCACTGGCCGTACCCCATGAGGCTATTGAAAACTGTAATGTGGGTGGGTATGAAGTGAAATCAGGGACACGTTTGTTGGTTAACTTGTGGAAAATTCATCGTGATCCTCGAGTATGGTCAAACCCATTGGAGTTTAAGCCAGACAGGTTTCTTCCACAACAGGATGGTGGTACCGGTGAAGCTTCTAAGTTGGACTTTAAAGGTCAAGACTTTGTGTATACACCATTTGGTTCAGGACGGAGGATGTGCCCAGGGATCAACTTTGCCAGCCAGACGCTTCACATGACTCTGGCTCGGCTACTCCATGCATTTGATTTTGACATTGGGTCAAATGGACTAGTAATAGACATGACAGAAGGTTCAGGTTTAACAATGCCCAAAGTAACCCCACTAGAAGTTCACCTTCGCCCACGCCTTCCTATCACACTTTACTAGAAGTACTACCAAGGATACCAGAGGAAATGCTACTATTATAACTGCATTTACTTCTTGTTACGGCATATGAAGGTGAAATTTCAATGGCTGGTGGTGTTATTGCAATATAGAGCTTCAAACTAGAAATGGTATGTTCAGGAAGGTGAATATTTTTTAGTTTAAACAAGAAATTTTGATCAGACATCTCATTTGGATTCTGTGGGTGATATGATCATTTTCTAAAGAGAAGCACGGTAAGTAGAGCATTTGATGCGAATAATTGGAGATTTGTGAAGAGATATCATTTTCACTTGTGGTTCTTTTGTTATGGTAAACTTAATAAGGAGGGATAGGTTAGGATGGGTGTTATAATCATAGCCAATGGTTTGTAAAAATTCTAAGAAAATTAGGGTGCATTATTTGTTTAGGTTAAAGCTTGTGTTATTCCGTGTAGGATTTTCCTACAGCAAATGAAACCCTACATAACCCTGAAAATCTCATTCCTTAGGATGGATGCCCCGTAAGGTTCGGCAGAACTGTGGTGGACCCTTCGCTGTATAACCTTGATACTAAATCTATAATTATATGTGTTGTTGAGTCTGACGAATTTTATCAACCGGTACTTTCCGGCTATTTTACATGCACAGCCCAAATGCCATAACATAGTAGTTACAGTTGTGAAATTGTTCACGCATTAATACATCATATGGATCACTGTGATCAGGAAAATGGCAACTGATTTGGTTACCAATCGATTACCAGTTCAAGAGTTTTTCATTCAGCTGGGTGTAAAGCACTATAATGTTACGAAAATGTCGTGCAACTGTAATTTTTATATGACATTTTTATTACCAGCAATAAGATGTAGAAAAATAATGTAATGGTGTTACACAATATGGATTTCTAAGCCTTCCACATTTGCAATAAGGTCCATCAACATCACAAGTGGTTGCAGTTGTGACGCTGTTTCCAATTGGTGAAATACTTCTTTAACTCTTGCTGATTTTGACTTCCACTGGTCCTATGTAGGTCCAGCTGCTGTTGCAACAACACTCTTCATTTGTACTAATTAGTACCTGCTGTTATTATGTCACGGGTTTTCTTACCTTTGGTGCGTTTGGGCTTACTGCGCACGTACTTACCACATAGAGTTCATACATGCATTGCTACAGAGAAGTTAACAAATTAGTAAAGAAATGAGCAAATCTCTCCGGAGAATCCAAACCAACCCTATTTGTGAGGGTAAAATATCCGAACGCTATGTGGAAGCATCACAGGAGGTGATCCCATGATCAAAAAGTGTGAGGAATATACTGAATCATGTCCTAAAAGGAGATCTGCATCTGCATCGAGATATCTACCACTCAACCACATGTGTGACGCGTGTATAGAGTAGTCAGATCATTCAGACGGTCAAGTCTAAAAAGATAGCTAAGCATTTAATGAAGGATCAAAGGAGGTGCGACATAGCTATGACAAGAGTACATCACATCAGAGACTTGGACGAAGAAGGTTTAGTCCCAAAAGAAGGAGCAACACGATGTGTAAGCAAGACGAGAAAACTCGGAGAGAAGAAGTGCAGAAGACAGTCCGAGTAAAGATGCGATGTACGATAGCCTCACCATCCGAGATATATTGGGTTGCATCCCCACGAGTCCAGTCTGTCTATAAATACCAGTCCATGTAAAAAGTAATGGACATGTAATCTAGATGGTCTTTCTACATAGAATTCTAGAGAGAGATTTAGAGAAGAGTAAAGAGAGAAATCCGAGTGATATTTATAAATTCGATCAAGGGTAAGACCTTCATAATAAATAAATAACTTATTTCACTGTGGATGTAGACTAAAATGGCTGAACCACGTTATATGCTTATGTTCTTCTTTGTTTTCGGTTCTGTTCATCTTATATTTTGTTTGGAATCTTGAATGTTTATAGTTTTATAGTTCTTAGATCTACTTGGGTGTAGTCATCAGAAAAGATATGCAACTACACTATTTAAGTTTTTGTTAGTAGATGCCTAGAATAAAGGCTATTTTTATGAAGCAATAAAATTTAGTGATATTTTATTTTTTTGAAAACGGGCACCTAGCTCAGCTGGTTATCCCTGTTTCCTAAAGATTCATGCGCTCCAGGAGGTCCCAGGTTAGATCCCCCAATGGTGTAATATTGCAGGAATTAACATGGAAGGTAGAATTAGCTTGACCCCTTTGTGACACAATCTCATCCCTCCCATCCGCTTCGGCTCCCTAGGCTAGGTTACCCATGAAGCTCGTTGGTAGGCTTGCACGGAAACCTGTTCAATTAATGTAGTAGTACGTTGTTGGAGCTTAGCTTGTTAGGCTTCCAACTAGTTAATGTAATACTCTTTATCTAATAATAAAAAATTTAAAATATAGTGAAAATTACATTAAGTAAGCTCAAAAGACCAGGCAATAGTTGGAAGCCAAGCAACAAGCTGGGCTCCAGCTTCCATCTGAATAGCTATGCTTATCCTATGAAACAAAAAATTGCCTACTTTGGAAGTCAAATCATGTCTAATAAGGAAATTTTTTAGACTCTTTAAGTAAACCACAAACTCTTCACCAAGCTCGCCCAAGGTCGTAAAAGCCAAGGTACCAAAGCAATAACCATGCATGTCTAGAGCAGATGCCGAGATATTTTTTGCGTTTACGATCAACAGCACAATAGATAGCCACACTAGGCGAAAAGGTCTGCACGCCATTACCAGTGAAAGGAGAAACACCGGTAACATCGAAACAAGTGTCTCGACCATTGTCTCAGTTAAGAACCAAAATATCTGCAGGTCTGCTTCACCACATTATTAGCAAAGGAAACCAAGAAAAGGATATTTTTCTTTGGTGGAGTTAGTTCCATTGGAACATTTGATATAGTTTTAATAAATTCTTTGGCATTTAATAAAATATTATTGTTGGAAAGAAAAAGAAAATAAAACGTACATCATTGTTTATACCCAGAAATATTTTCAGGCACAAAACACAATCGATTAGGTGATGATGATGAAAACTAGGGTTTTACACAAAACAAACGTAAATGAGAGACATAGATTTAAGGTGGGTCTTTTTTTTGCTGAATCACATCATTTTGTTTCAGAAAATGACTAAAGAGTCAAGATACAACTGAAAAGGCAGAAATACAATACAAAAATGACACAAAAAAAAATCTAAAATTACAAGACAGCTTAAACAAATTTTACTTGCAGAATCTATAATAAGCAATGTATAGCATCTCAATTCTCTTCATGGATGTAGGTCTTCCCAATTGAGTGATTTTTCCCATGCGCATAATCTTCTTTGCCAATTCATCAGCAGAGAAATTGATTTCTCTAAAACAATGTTCAATATAACATCACGTAACTTCTGCATCACATTAAGTCATCTATGACGTACCAGGATACATTGCCTTTAATGAAACCACTAATAATCGACCTGGAATCTGATCTGATGATTACTTTACTGTATTCCATACTTACAGCCCATTCAAGTACACAAAACAGTAAATTCCTCAGCAATGAAATTGATTGCATTTCCTACACCAGCTGACAGTATACTAATCACTTGACAATTACTGTCTCTGGCAATGAATCCAAAACCAGCATCATCTGGATTCCCAAAGGATGCACCATTACAGCAAAACAAAGTATAATTTTTAGTAGAAGGAGTTCAGTAACGTTCCTTAATACAGTTATATATTATTTTCCTCTCTCCGATATGAAATAATGATATTATTTGTGAATCATATTCCTGACTGCATCTTCCCCCTGCATTCTATAACCTCCTTCCTGTACAATTTGACAAATTCTGCTTTTAGAACCATTATAGTTAAGCATAACTTCTTCAAACAACTGTTTATTCCTTTGAAACCACAACTCCTTGTAAGTTCAAATTTCCTTCATATAACTTAGGATTACCAAATACAAATATATCTCCTAACCAATTCCAGATTAAAACACTGAACTTATAACTCCAAAGAGTGTGATTAATGATATCTTTGTTAGGGGACTTTTGTTCTCATCATCCACATAGACACCATGCTGCTACTTCCATATATTACTAGCAATAGTGGGATGTAAGGATGATTTCCAAATGTACCTTGTCCAGGGAAGAGATGGTTATTTGTGTCTTATCTTCTCCACTGATGTAGATGTTTTAAACTGTCCACTTTTATCACCCTTCCATACCATAAGATCTGTGTTGAATGTTGTTGCAAGCGAAACTTGAATTTGCGGGATGACAATAACTTTCGACCAAACTGGGTAGCAGTAGATATTGGTACTAAACTGTTGTCGACTATAGGCTGAGATGCGGCAGTTGTGAGAGAAAAAACAATATCCATTGGTGAGACCCTTCAATCGTTGGTATGGTAACAGACTTTGTATGTCGTATAACCTCCCAACGGTCTTGGATATGCTATTCGATATGAAAGCGATCTTAACATGTCTTCATTAGTTAACAGGATAACAGCAGTGTTGTAGAAACTACATCGAAACAGTTTCAGCGGAACTGAAATACAACAATTGTTGTAAATTGTACTACGACAGCCATATAAAACTGCACTACAGCAGTTATGAGAAAAACTGGACTGTAACAGCGGCGATCAGCTGGACTACAACAGCTACGAATAAAGCTGCAATGCATCAACTGCGATCATCTGGATTACAAGAGGTGCGATCAAAGTTGCACTGCAACAGATGCAATCAGCTGGACTTCAGGGAATGCGAACGAAACTGGAATGTAGCATCTACGATCAGCTGGTCTGCAGCAGTAACTATCAAAGCATCATTGCAGCAGCTGCGATCAGCTACACTGCAGGAGCGTCGAGCAAAGATGCAGTGCAGCATCTTCGAGCAAATCTGGACTGCAGCAGCTGCGATCAGCTTGGCTGTAACATTTACCGGCTCGTAGCTTTTAATGTTGCAATTTGACGATAATTGCATCAAAATATTAGGATTTATACTCGCCCTCCTCTTAATCTTGTAACTCGTTGTAGGATTAAGAAGTTCGGGTTTCCTTTGTCGTAATTTCTAACAGATGAATTTCATTTAGGTGTTACATAACTCGCCTCCATGTGTGTGAAGTGTTGTGCAGCTAACTCTAAAAGAAATACTTTTTTCACTGAGGTGTTACATATCTCGCCCTCAACCGATGGTTATCGCGGTTGAAGCGATATGCAACTCGCCCCCAGTAGATTATAATTTCCATGCATGCTGATTAATGCTCGCACAAATGTGTACTTCCTTGCTGCATCTCATTCGCGCATGGAATGGGTTTGAGGTTTTTTCTGCTATCTGGAATTCGCGCATGCGGTCGATCCCACTTTTCCAGATGCGCGCATAATTGGGATGTGTGCATCTCCATGTGACTTGGCATACAAAATCGCTCGCTACATTATAGATGTATCATTGAATAAAAGTATGCATGACTCTATGAACTGATGCAAAAATATTTAAATTGTATATGTACCTTATGAGAAGTACTATTCCGAATTTGTTTATATAGTGATTAGGATGTCCACTGGCTATGATGATGTTTCCCAGTGGTGATAATTTTCGAACAAAATATTGCAAAAATATTCAGGCAAGAGCACCTCCGAAATGTAAAATCAATCAAGTTGCTCAAGATCAATCTTGTTGTTGACGAACTCTCGAGGAAAAAATCACGAGGAACTGTGATATCAAACATATTATGGACCTCAATTCAACTCAACAGATTCCACTATCTTTAGATGTGATCAAGTTGCGGATAAAAGTTGACACAACAGTTAGCACGAACATCATGATGCGCACCAAAAAGTCAGCATAACAAATTCCCAAACATAACCCTAAAGCTTATAAGAACTTTGATCTCGAACACGAGCACGTTGTGGATTAAAAATCGATACAACAGCATTTACGATCCTTGAAAATGATATTGAGTTTTCACTTGACAGTGGATGATGATAGCTTACGAGGTAACTGCACCATGCCTCGGATTAAATTTCAAAAAGCAACAATTTTTGCCTCCATGTTGGTGGGGATTGAAAGATGAATGTAATGAACCAAAGATCGGCGAGTCAATCGACTTGATCGCTAATGTGATGTTGATAACCGGAGAAGGTGATGATGCGATAGCTGATATTCTGTTGATTTACATTGATAGTATGTTGGATGGACTAGTTGGATTGGTTTGGTGCAAATCCTGAATCATTTATTAAACCTGATCCAATTGGTCATGTAAGGTGAAATTATCCGTAGGTAATATTGAATGGGTCGGAAACGTCCAGTATATTCTTGCTTATATCATGTCTCGACTTGGGCCAAAAATCTCTAGAAACTGCGTAGTTGGGTGGAAACATCCGAGAGCTCATGGCTCTGTACAGGCGGCTCTGACATGAAGATTCGTCTAAGGTGTATGCGACTTGGTTGAAAAGAACGATGTGGTTGTAGGCGTCGGCTTAATGTAATGGCTTGGCTTCACTTACTGACCTTTGGATGGGGTTTGCAAAGTCTGTCGGCCATGGTGGCCTAATATGACGAAATCCCTGGAGAAGCGGTGACTGTCGACGTCGAAGATGACGTTATGATGTTGTGTGAGATGCAATGTCATTCTACGAGTGCATATACTATCCTGGTGAGTTCATGATGACGTCTTGTTGAAGAAAAAGGCTCGAACAACTCGGCTCAGTATTAGTGGATTTTTCTGGCGCAGTTGGATCAACGTATCGTATTGGCTCGACTTAACCACCGAACTTTCTGTCAGACTAGACTGCACCAGTTGAATCGAAATTGGAGTGCTACATTTACATTCAAATTGTATTGCAGTTTTTACTAAGGAACTGGACCATAACAGTTCGATCAACTGGTCAATTGGATTAGCAAAATATGAGGAAAATTGGATTATAACGGTTGCGGTCAATTGGACTGCAGTAGTTGCTGGTAACTGGAATAAAATAGTTCGATTAACTGGACTATAGCAGTTATTGGAGAACAAGACTACAGCAGTTCGATCAACTGGACTGTAGAGGTTATTAGGAAGATTGTACTGCAGCGGTTACGGTCAACTAGACTATAGTAGTTGCTGGTAACTGGACTACAACAGTTTGATCAACGGACTGTAGCAGTTATGAGGAAAATTGTACTGCAGCAGTTGCGGTAAACTTGACTGCAGTAGTTGCTGGTAACTGGACTACAACAGTTCGATCAACTACATTGTAGCAGTTATGAGTAAAACTGTACTTTAGCAGTTGCAGTCAACTGAACGTAGAAGTTGTGAGGGAAATTGGACTACAGTAGTTGCGATCAACTGGACTGCAACAGTTGTTGAGAAACTAGAATACAGCAGTCTGATCAACTGGACTGCAACAGTTTTGATGAACTGGAATGCAGCAGTTGTTGAGAAAATGGACTGCAGCAGTTTGATCAACTTGTTTTTTATAGTTTTGAGGAACACTGGACTGCAGCAGTTTCGATTAACTGGACTAAAGCTGTTGCTGGCAACTGGACTACAGCAGTTTGATCAACTGAATTTTAATAGTTGTGAGGAGAACTGGACTGCAGTTGTTGCGATCAATTGGACAGTTGTTGAGAAATTGGACTACAACAGTTCGATCAACTGGACTGTATTAGTTATGAAGAAAACTGTACTGCATCATTTTCGATCAACTGGACTGTAGCAGTTGCTGAAAAACTGGACTACAATAGTTTGATCAACTGGACTACAGCAGTTGCTGCGAAGCCGGACTATTGCAGTTCTATTAACTGGATTGTAAAAGTTGTAAGGAAAGCTTGGGTTTCTACCCATACATATTTCAAGACATTAAATACAATTGATTTGGTGATGATGATGAAAAATAGGGTTTTACTTGAAACAAGCGTAAATAAGACATGAATCTAACGTGGTTCGTCATGTTTTGCCAACATCCACGGATGAATCACCGTGGGGAGACATGTTTTATTGAATTTAGATTACAATGATTTCTGATCCTTTTAGGGTTTTATGATGTATTTTTATGTATCAAGGCATATGTCCCTTTAGGGTTGAGATTCCCCTCTATTAATTTAATTGAATATCTGGGTTAAATCCTTATTTCGAGATAAACTTCAAATGAAAGAAAATTGGTCAACAAGTCATCCAGAAACTTCCAGAATCTTCTTCCAGGATTTTTGCACTCGGTCGGTGGGAATGTATCAAGTTGACATGGGCTAGCGGGTTTGACCAACAACCTTGACTTTGACTGGCAGTGTTGAATTTTTGATGATAACTGTGACTGGCAGATTGCCTTGAATGGAAACATGATTGAAGACCTGATGACAGGCAACATGGATGGAGTCTGGCTGACAGCACGATTGCAACATGGTTGAACTCTGGATGGCAGCGCAGTTGGAAACATGGATGGAAACAGGTTGGCAGAGTGACTGGAAACTTGGCTTCGACAGTCGATGGTTGACCAGCCGTTAACTTTGACCATAAACGGGTCGTTAACTTTGACTATTAACCGGTCGTTGACTTCGACCATTGACCGGTTGGCAAATTCGGTTGTCTAATATACTGAGCTAGTTGGCTAAATCGCAGACTTAAACGAGATCCAAATGGTGGTTCAAGTAGCAATCACGACCAATATATAGCATTTGCATGGTACAAAAGATAAAATTCTTACTTTAAAATCTAACATATTAACATAAAATAAAAAATTTAAGGGAAAACAAAAATTAAAATGCCAATGATTTTTATAAATATATTTATTAAACAGTTTCTGACTTGGTAGAAGTTCAGCATTCAGGGCTCAATTCCCCGACAATTGATTTTAGTGACGGAAACACATACATGTCAAATACTATGCCGACCGTGAACATTAAATGCTCGATTACTCTCGAGCTGTCTTTTCTTAAATTGGATGTGATAGACAGAGCCAAAGCTTTGGTGTTGTTTTTTCCCAACTTGGTTTCTTCTTTACTGAGGATCAATACGCGCCATCCATAGAAATAAAAAATATCGGAAAAAATACGACTATTGTGCCCTATTCATTTTCCAATTACTAATTTCCGCACAACACAAGGGTTGTTGGTTAATCACATACCTTTTTTTTCCTCTATGAAAAGGGATGCTAAGTTTTCTTCATTCACATTAATATACCATCAAATACTGGCTCTAGATTAAGCACACTACGGATCACCGAAGTATACCCATCTGTATATTCCGATCCTCTGTTATCATCATCATCATAAATATTGGAGCCCTTCGCCTAAACATGCAGATGGATTTGCCAAGCATCGAACAAAATTACTACCCACTAATAACATGCTTATTATTAACTTTTCTATCATTATATTTTTTATGGGTCTCCATTACAAAGGCAAGCAGGAATTCTAAACCCAAATCACAACCACCTGAAGTTCCAGGTTCATGGCCTATAGTAGGTAATCTTCCACAACTAGTATGATCTACACATTTTTACAAAATTGTTACTAACATGTCCGACAAATATGGTCATGTCTTCATGGTCCGGTTTGGTATGCACCCGACCTTAGTTGTGAGTAGTCGGGAGATGTCCAAGGAATGCTTCACCACCAACGATCGTCCACCTAGTGCTTCAGCCAAATACCTTGCTTAGGATCACGCCATGTTTGCTTTCTCAGGTTATGGTCCTTATTAGTGTGAGATACGCAAGATCTATACTCTCCAATTACTCACACACAAGAGACTCGAGTCGCTGAAGCATATCCCCTACTCTGAGATCGGAAACTGCGTGAAAACATTATACACACATTGGTGAGCCAAATAAAGCATAATACTGCAGGCGCACCTGGTGATTTGGTTAAAATCGACATGTCAGAAATGTTTGGACATCTAACCTTGAATGTGGTGTTGAGGTTTGTTGTATAAAGGCTATTTTTATCGATAAAGACAATGGTGATGACTACACCAAGGATGACTATAACAAAGAGGAATTAGAATGTTGAAAGCTTCACAAGACTATCATATAGTTCTTCGAATTAGCAGGGGCTTCAGTTGCATCTGATGTTCTCCATACCTTGGGTGTATTGATTTGGATGGACAAAAGAAACGCATGTGTAAGAAATGTGATTCATTAAGATGTTCAAAGTTACAGGACAAGACACATGACAAAGTCTTATATAGACTTGAGTCACTTGACTCAATGGAAAAGGAAATGCAGGAGGTGACTGTAACAGGAGGTGAATAGTCACTATTACAGTTTCTGTTATGACAGGTACTTCACAGTTGTCATCAACTGATTTAATCCTATGTACAGGATTAGTTGCATACATTGGATCCGTACTTAGTACAGATAGTTGAATAAGTCTAACATCCCCCTCAAACTGATGTGCGTAAAGTAGGCATCAGTTTGTCTTCAACAAGCTGAACTGAGTCTTTGACAAGCCCTTGGTAAACAAGTCAGTTATTTGACTAAGTGTATGAACATAAGAAACTTTCAGAAAACCAGACTTTACCAAATCACGAATCATATGGTAGTCCACCTCAATGTGTTTATTCCTTGCATCAAAAATAAGATTCTCTGTAAGATTTCTAGCACCAAGATTATCACAAAACAACTTGCATGGAAGAGATACGCGTACAGAGAGTTATTCAAATAAGTAAGAAAGCCATAAGATCTCAGCAACAATATTTGCAAGTCCCTAATATTCAGCTTCAGGGAGGAACGAGAAATAGTATGTGGTTTCTTTGAAGACCAAGAAACAAGATTGCCTCCAATAAAAACACAATACCCTGAAGTAGATTTGCGTGTATCAGGACAGCCATCCCAGTCGATGTCACAATAAGCCACAAGTTCTGAACAGTTTCCTCCTCCAAGAATGATGCCTTGAACCATAGACCCTTTAATGTATCTGAGAATATGTTTAGCAACTTGCAGATGAATGTCAGTTGGACAATGCATGAACTGACTGACATAGTTCACTTCAAAACTAATATCTGGTCTAGTAAGAGTCAAATATTAAAGTCCACCAACTAAGCTTCTATAAGAAGCTTCATCTGTCAAAAGAGTGTCATCACAAGCAGAAATTCTTGGACCAGAAGCCACTGGAGTTTTGCAAGGTTTACAACCTAGCATATCATGCTTTCTGAGAAGATCTAGAGAATACTTGTTTTGAGTAAGAAGCATTTATGTGCTCAAGTATCAAAAGCAGCTTATATTCCCAAAAAATAACGTAAAGGCCCAAGGTCTTTCATAGCAAATTTTGACTTCAGAGAATCAATAAATGAAGTAAGTAGATTGTCAGAAGTTCCCATAAGAATGATGTCATCCACATAAAATAATAGAACCATTCTCTCAGAATTTTGATGATAAGTAAACATAGAAGTGTCACAAACAGAATTCTTGAATCCAAATTGAAGAAGAAAGCCACTAAACCACTCATACCAGGCTCTAGGAGCCTGTTTGAGTCCATACAAGGATTTCGTAAGATGACACACATGTGTAGGATTTTGAGGATCAGAAAAACCAGGAGGTTGTTCCATATAAACATTCTTTGAAAAATTTCCATGCAGAAAAGCATTACTTACATAATACTGCCTCATATTTCATTTTTTGGACAAAGATAAACTAAGAAAACATCTGATGGTAGTAGATTTCACAACAGTACTAAAAGTCTCTTCAAAATCAATACCATCTACCTGATGATATCCCTTAGCCACTAATCTAGCTTGGTGTCTCTCAATGGTACCATCAGCATTCAATTTGATTTTGTGAGCCCATTTACAACCAAGAACATTCATGGATGGGTGATATGGGACATGAACAAATGTATCATTCTCATGTAAGGCAGTATATTCATTTTTCATTACTTGAACCCAAACAGGTTGTTTGATGGCTTCCTTAAATGTCTTGGGTTCAGGGGGTGGTTGAAGGAGAATAGCTAGAGCAAGAGGTACAGGATGCTTCATTGTACTATTAGATACAAAATCCTTAGATAAATATTTGGGTACATGAATACCTGATTTAGATCTTGTATGCATGCCAGAAGGAGCTGGAGCAGGAGCAACAATGCTAGTTGACCCATTGGATGCAGTATCAACAGTACTAGTTGACTCAACTGTGATAGGATCAAAAATGGTAGTTGACCCATTTGGTGTAGGATCAACAATGCTAGTTGATTCAACAGTGCTAGGAGATTTTACTGGTGAAGGATCAACAATGGTAGTTGACTTAACTGTGACATGAGCAACTGTAGAAGAAGCTTGAGCAAGAGTCTCTGAAGAAGTATATGAAGTAGAAAATGGAAACTTATTCTCATCAAAAACTACATGAGTAGTTACATATATCCTGTGAGTGCTTAAACCCATATCTGTAATCCTTATGATGAATACCATATCCCCACACAAGCAGCTGATTTTGGACTAAGTTTATCTTTCCTATCAGCCGAACTTCTCTTGTTCTTCATATATGAAGAATATCCAGAGATTCAGCCGATGACTTGTCAGTAGAACCTAGTGAGTTGTAAATAAAAAAAAATATAAGAAAAAAAATAAAAAGTTAAGAAATATGATCAAAGGCATTTTTGTTATTAAGCAAATATATGGACAATGAGCTTTTAGGATTACTACCTAATGACCCTATTTTGTTTTTATTTGATATGCCCCAAAAGTTTTCTGTATGCCTCAAATTAAACAGGTTTCAAGTAGAATAAGAAGCTTGACCACAACAAAAAAAAACAATAATAACTTCAGAACAACCTTTTGGGATCATGGAATTTTTTAGAAAACCATTTTAGATTTGAAGAATTACAAAATAATGTTGAAAACCACTTATCCATATACTCTTCTAATGGCTAAAATACCTTTCTAATTAATTAGTAATTAAAATGTTATAAAATAAATCAATTTAGATTCTACGAATACACGTTAGATTATAATTAGTTTTTGAAGTAGAAAAAGAGTTAGGTTTTTAAAAAAAGAAGAAGATGAACATAAATTGTTTTTTATATGCGAAAAATAAAACACAAAATTGGGATAATATTTTTCCCGGACGAACTCATGCAAGCTTCGGCTAAGTCGATTTTCTGTCTATTCGAACCCGGGATCGACTCGGTTTTTTTGCCTAGCCAAACTTGGGATGCCTCTTCTTTTTTTTCGTAGCCGAACCTGATTATGTGTGAAGAAAAAAATTTAGGTTTAGTTAAATTGAAGTTTCTTTTCCTAGCCATGTTTGGTTAGGTTTTTGTTTTTAAACATAAGTAAAAAAAAAAAGAAATAACACTAGTAAAAGAGTAGAAAAGTATGAACGGAGAACAGAGTGAATCGGAGGTGAAACGGCGGGGGTACTGAAATACACCATAATCTTTTTTTTTAAACCTATAAGTCCTATACCGAATGCGATGGTCTATGGGCAGAGTCGAGACAATACGACAATTCAGTTCACACTTTGTGTGATCGTTTATGGATATGAGATCGATACAATGCGACAACAAGATAACTTGTGTGATTGACTGTAGATACAAGATTGAGACCATACAACAACGAACTATGTTACTTGATAATAGGTTCAGTAATAACCAAACTCTATAGGATCATTATCAAGTATAACGGAGTTAACGTATATGTGTATTGTACTTTATTATAATAAACAAATATAATGCGGAAATCAAAGTAAAATATACAGCAAGATTTTGTTAACGAGGAAACCGCAAATGCAGAAAAACCCCGGAACCTAGTCCAGTTTTTAATACTCTCATAATTAAGTCGTTATACAAAATCTAAACCAACTTCGTATAGTTGAGACCAAGAAGAATACCCCTAGATACTTATTTCCCTCAGTATCCCTGCGCCTTCGACTTCTAAAGTCAAGCACGTGAATAGAAAGTCCTTTGGATCGTATCCAAAGAGCAAATGGAGAATCTGTTTTCTAACCACTCTAATCAATCTTGGTACAAGACTTAGATGAGTTTTTGACAAAGGCTCTTGCGTTTAATATAATAAATTCCTTTTTCTTATAAGATCAATATATCCAATAACTACCAAAGTAGTCAAGTTTAGATTCGCACACTCAATTGAAATAAATCTCGAATAGATGTTTTCAGAATGCCGATCTCACGCAACTAATTGTTAGAGCACTGCTCGGTCGAACTCGCAAGTGTTTCTATCTCAATCTTGTTTATCAATGTTAGTGATCAAAACTATAATTCTTGATTTCTAGTCTACTTATAGTGATGTCTCGGACTAGGATTATTGTGTAGTTGAACATTAGGCTTCACGGCGTTCATCAATTGAAGACAAAGAACTACTAAGGAGATCTTTTGGAACTTCATCAACAAAAGGTATGTGGAGACTAAAACTCATCTATCACTTGGAAAGTCTATTTATACTCTATATTGAGCCATAAGTTGTATTACTATATAGTTTTCGATTATGCACATTTGAGATTTCCAGCTGAGTTTAACTCGCTTACATATTTCTCGAAATATGTGTTGTTAAGATTTCGATTCAACCAAGTTCATCTTATATTCTTGACGAAAGTCAAAAAACGATCATGTGAAAATCGTTGAGTAAAATCTTACATGGTTTGTGTGAAACAATCATTTGGTATAGACTTGGAATGTTTCCTTATGATTATTTAAATAACTTGAAAATTGCTTTGATGTTAATAGTGTGTGAAAACGGCTATTGTCATCCTCTAAGAAAGTTTCAATGATTGAAATAGAGTTTAGAACGCTTAACCAACATTGGATTATAAACATATTATGCACTCTAGCATATATGTGATCCATGTCCGGAACCATAGTATGCATACCCGTATGCGTACCTGTTGATTTGAGAAGTCCGGGAACCTAAGTACACGTACCCGTACGTGTACTGGCATAAGGTTCATGTCCGGAAAATTCTGCTGGGTTTGGAGGTATGCGTAACCGTTCGCATACTGGTGAAAACCAAACTTGGTCCGGTTACTTAAGTATGCGTACCCGTTTGCATACTTGAGTGGTTAAAGTTCTAAAATCGGTTGTGACATGAATAAATATATTTATATAATAAGGAATGCATTCTTTGCAAACCGTGGCTATAATGTTCATGAATTGATTCGAGTGAGTCAAACCAATTTTGCTTCAATTGAGAATATAGCAATTGAACAACTATTTAACTAGTTTCATTTTAGTCATTTAAACTAGTTATGGTTAAGATGAATAAGGTTGATATGAGAGTATTCATATAGCTAACCTCGATTAACTACTATTGAGCCAACGTAGTGTACATGTTTAGTTATGGTTACTTAAACCTAAATGAATGTACATTTCATTTGTGTATAACAAGCTAAGTTCGATCTAAGGGTTGAAAGATATTAGCTTGAATCTAATCAGGTTTTCATATAACGGTGAATATTGAATGCTTTTTTACCAAGGTAACATTGATTGCGAAACCTTATTTGAAAAATATATAATGATGAACTCTAGGAACTGGGAAACCTAATACCCACACCTCTTATGTGATATTAGTTGCGACTAGAGTCGATTCTCCTTTAACCTTAGATTTTTCACGAACCCCTGCAGGTTAACGACTTGAAGACTTCATTGGGATTGTGAAGCCATACCCAAATATTTAATCTGTAGTTGCATGTTCTGACCTTACGTTTACTATCGTGATTGAGTATTATCTTTTCTAAGATTTTCTTGAGATTTATCTCCGAAAGGTAAGATTAAAAGAAGTCACAAACATCTTCGTCTCATCGTTTGTGATTCCAGAATATCTTGTTTCTCTACCATATGATTAAGATTATTGTGAGATGATTGATAATATTAGGTTGTTCTTCGGGAATATAAGTCTGGTTTATCAATTAGTTCATGTGCACCTTGATTTATCAAAAGACGGAACAAAACTCATAGGTATTTCTGTTACCCAGAACAAAACTCGAATATAGACGAACCTAGTGTTCCAACAAAACAGACTTCCATTGATAAGTGTTACCCGGATTACCTTACTGACAATTCTGACTCTGAAGTTGAAAGGGAAACATCCAAAGAGAGTGCAGTGATTCTAAAACTTGTTAGAATTCAGGTTGATGGTGTCAACCGGCTGAAACACAAAGTCAATGCTCTTGTTGGTATGGTAAATGAGCGTGACTCTCTTCTAAAAGTCCTTCGAAAGGAAAACGCCTTAGTTTTTTCTTCACGAACTCTGCTTGAGAAAAATCTCAAAGAGGATGCTTTGGAAATTGAACTTCCTTCGAGTAAACTCTCTATTCAAGGATGTTCCAAGGAGTCCACTTACTAACTTCTTCTGATTTAACTGGAAAAATTTATTTTCCAAAAGCAAAATCGAAATCCCTTCCTGTTCAAAAGGATGTGCTTGTGTATACCTCTAATCAAGGAATATCCACATCACATGGAAGGAAGACATATCCCAATGATGGTGTCATGACTGTTCTGTCTAATCACTCAGTTTTTCATAAAGTGTGTCTCTTTTTTGATTCAAAAGGACATGGTGAACAAAAGAGGAATTATAGGTTGAATGACAATTTTATTGTTCGTCTTCAACACACCTTAGATTTAATTCGCAAAGGTGTAACTGACATTCGTATGTCTAGACCAATTGGTTTTAGTACTCACCCTGTGTACCCTACCAGGAAAGTCAGTTCGATGTGTTCCTCAAATGTTCGATTTCGAAGCAGTCTTTCTATACCATTTCGTCCAAGAAGACCTCAAGGATCTTTTTCTATTAAAAAGCGAGATAATGTTGTTCATGATGTGGAAAAGGTACCAGAATAAGGAAGCAAAAATGGATATATGGAAGAAAACCTAAAAATGATAATTGAAGGTTATAAAGAGATTATTAGCAGGCTGTCAATTCCCTCTAGACAAATTTCTTCAGGTAAGAACAAAAACTATGCGTCATATTTTGATGATAGTAAGTTTTACGATAACTTTTCACATCATAATGGTTTTCCTACGAATATTAGCAGAAAGAGGTTTAACCGAAAACAACGTTCATTTGATGAGCTCAAGGCTCATACTTGTGCTAATTAATCACAAGGTTGAAATCCCACTCACAAAAAAATTACTGGTTGAGTGAGATATAATCAGGTATACTTGATGTCAAAGTGTTTTCTGATTCTCTAGCTATTTTCTTATCGTTCATAGACAGATTATCATTCACAAACATTCTTGCATAAGTATTTGTGCTTTTGTTTTGTCAAGCTTTTGTTTTTTAATCTCTTCTTGAAATTTTGGCAGGACAAAATGCTACTCTTATGCTCTAAATTTTTCTCGGATGAGAAGGTAAAATTTATTGAGCTAAAATGTGTGAATTTATTCGTGTAGCAAAACAGTGCTGGTCAAACAACTTTCTTAATTCATTTTTTTCGCTATTTGGGTATTTTCCGGCTATGGGTCTAGTCTGTGTTCGCACGGGTACCCATGTTACATGTTGCGGACTAACTCGGAAAACCCTAAATTGTCTCCCTGAGAAACCATTAAAAATACCAAAACCTTTTGTTTAAGAACGTATTATTTATGTTTTGTTTTGGCTTAGAAGGTGGCTTCTCCTCCTTGTTCTTGGGATTTACCGAAAAAAAATTTGAGAAAGCTATTTACTTTGAATTCGAAGTAAAGAAGAAAAGAACCATTGTTAAAGATAACAGTCTTCATCCTGGTGCATCATTCTTTTATGCATATTCTCATCAAGATCGATAAAATGTCGAGATGGTTTCTGCTGACGTGGTTCATGGTTTTCTCAATGATCTCGGGAAAGCAAAACTGAAGCTTGGGAACTCTATGAAGGATCTTGATATGTTACGAACTGAGTTGAAAAAGGTTAATTCTGACCTTGTTATCGTGAAACCACATGTTAAGGATCTTCTCAAAGAGGATATCTTCTCCGAAGAAGATGTCAATGCTGTCAGTCACAAGCTGAAGGTCTTGAATTCCATGAAGTTTCCGAACATGGACTATGATTATTTTTAGTTTTTTTTTGTTTTTTGTTTTTTTGATTATTGTCTAGGAAACTTCTTATGAGAATTTATTCTTGTATTTTTAAGAAGGATAACTAGGGTTTGTAATAGCCATTATTGTGAGTACACATAGCTATTTCCAACGTTTTCATCTTGCAATGTTTTTAGATTTATTTATTTAAATTCTAAGTTATTTGGAAGATGATTTTTGCAGTATTAATCTTTATGGTTTTATATATTTTAAATTATTATGGGATATGTTGTTTACGCCTGTGAACCTTGACTGTCCCATATTTTTTCAAAAGTTAACACTATTATATGTCGGTATGAAAGTATTGATAAAAGATAGAATGAACTTTTGACTACAAAAGTTAAGCCTATTATGTCATTATGAAAATATTGATGGAAGATATGATGAACTTTTGTTTACAAAGATTAAGTATATTATTTGTCATTGTGCAAATGATGATGAAAAATAGAATGAACCTTTGATTATTCCGCAGTATTGGTCTTTCCCAAATCCACATCTATGTGTATGTATTGTGTTGCTCCATAAGTTCTATTATAATGTTGAGCATAGCCAATTGAATTGATCATTTTTTTGTGGTTAATTCAGTTGAGATTTTTGGTTACAAATTCATGTTTCATGTGATTTGTTAATGTCCAAAGAAATCCTTTTTTTTTCTTGTAAAAGTAAGGTCGCTCTTGTTGTTCTTTCAGGAATGACATTTTATGAGGGAGAGTTCTTTTTTGAACTTGTGATTAATTGACAAATCTTTGTGGGGAGCGATGTTGTGGAATATTTTAGGAGTTATCTTGTATCTTTATAAACTCCTTGATGAATACACAAATGAAAATTTCATGAGGATCCAACTAGTTTTCGTACCTTTGTCAATTTATATTGACAAAAAGGGGAGAATTAATGTGTAGTTCACACTACAAATACATATGGTTTATGGATCATTATGTAAGGGGGAGTGGTTTTCATTGTGATATGAACAGGGTGTTAGTCCTCAAGGGAGTTGGGGGAGTTTGGCGTAGTTGGGTTTTTTCCCGTTAGTCGTGGTGGAGTTCGAAGGAGTCTCTCAAAATCCATGTTAGTCCTGAGAGAGTTTAGAAGAGTCTCCCAAACTCCCTAGAAAACCACGTTAGTCGTGGGGGAGTCTAAAAGAAACTCTTAAACTCCTTGTTAGTGGTAAAAACTAGAATGCTAGGGAGTTGAGTTTTTTTTTTGGAGTTCTAGGGAGTTTAAAGTGTATTTTTTCCTCACTCCAAATCTCTCAAAAGAGTAGAGATTTTGGGAGAGTCTCTCAAACTCCCTACACTCAAAACACCAAACTCTCTGAAACTCTCTATACTCTCTTACACTCCCTCAAAATCCCCAAGATCCAAAATACATTAAACTCCCCCTAACTCACTCGTGGACTAACCCCCTGGAAGTATTGACTAAGGGGGGGTAATACATATCACCATAGTATTGTTATCAAAGTTGTGATACAATTGAACTTTGATGTTGTGTAATAATACTATGACAATGTATAACAATGATTGAGAGCAATTGTTTTCTCATTATTATAGCTACGGATCTTCAACAACTATGATGCTGAGTTGAACACATTTGGAATCATTGGATTAGCTGGAAGTGACGAAGATTTCGAGTAATGTTGAAGAACCAAGGAGATCAAGCATTTGGATGAGAAGCTACAAAGTTTATTTATTTTGTAATCCATATGTATTGATAGTTTTTCACAAAAATTGACAAAGGGGGAGATTATTAGAGCACTGCTCGGTCGAACTCGCAAGTGTTTCTATCTCAAGCTTGTTTGTCAATGTTAGTGATCAAAACTATAAGTCTTGATTTCTATACTACTTCTAATGATGTCTCGGACTAGGATAGATTATGTAGTTGATCATTAGACTTCACGGCGTTCATCAATTGAAGACGAAGAACTACTAAGGAGAGCTTGTGGTACTTCATCAACAAAAGGTATGTGGAGACTAAAACTCATCTATCACTTGGAAAGTCTATTTCTACTTTATCTCCTATATTGAGACATAATTCGTATTACTATATAGTTTTCGATTATGCACATTTGAGATTTCGAGCTGAGTTTAACTCGCTTACATATTTATCGATATATGTGTCGGTAAGCTTTCGCTTCAACCAAGTGCATCTTATATTCTTGAAGAAAGTCAAAATATGATCATGTGAAAATCGTCGAGTAACATCTTACATGGATTGTGTGAAACAATCATTTGGTGTAGACTTGGAATGTTTCTTTATGATTATTTCAATAACTTGAAAATTGCTTTCATGCTAATAGTGTGTGAAAACGGCTATTGTCATCCTCTAAGAAAGTTTCAATGATTGAAATAGAGTTTAGAACATTTAACAAAATTGTATTATAAACATGTTATGCACTATTGCATATATGTGATCCATGTCCGAGAACCATAGTATGCATACCCATATGTGTACCTGTTGGTTTAAGAAGTCCGGGAACCTAAGTATGCGTACTGGCGTAAGGTTCATGTCCGGAAAATTCTGTTGGGTTTTGAGGTATGCATACCCGTTCACATACTGGATAAAACCAAACTTGGTCCGACTACTTAAGTATGCGTACTTGAGTGGTTAAAGTTCTAAAATCGTTTGTGACATGAACAAATACATTTATATAATAAGGAATGAATTCTTTGCAAACCGTGGCTATAATGTTCATGAATTGATTCGAGTGAGTCCAACCGATTTTTCTTCATTTGTGTTCTTGTATACTTCTATGGGAATATAGCAATTGAACAACTCTTTAACTAGTTTCATTTGAGTCATTTGAACTAGTAACGGTTAAGATGAATAAGGTTGATATGAGAGTTTTCATATAGCTAACTTCGGTTAACTACTGTTGAGCCAACCTAGTGTACACGTTTAGGTACAGTTACTTAAACCTAAATGAAGGTACATTTCATTTGTGTATAATAAGTTAAGTTCGATCTAACGGTTGAAAGATATTATCTTGAATCTAATCAGGATTTCATCTAACGGTGAATATTGAATGTTTTGTTACCAAGGTAACATTGATTGCAAACCCTGATTTGAATATTAGAGTCGATTCTCCTTTAACCTGAGGTTTTTCAAGAAACCATGTAGGAACGACTTGAAGACTTCATTGGGATTGTACAGTCAAACCCAACTATTTTCTCTGTAGTTACATGTTATAATCTTATGTTTACTAACGTGATTGAGTATTATCTTTGCTAAGATTTGCTTGAGATTTATCTCCGATAGGTAAGATTAAAAGAAGTCACAAACATCTTCGTATCATCATTTGTGATTCCACAATATCTTGTTTCGCTACCATAAGATTAAGATTATTGTGAGGTGATTGATAATACTAGGTTGTTCTTCGGGAATATAAATCTGGTTTATCAATTGGTTCCTGTGCACCTTGATTTATCAAAAGACAAAACAAAAATCATAGGTATTTATGTGAGAGACAGATTTATCTATTCCAATAGACTTTTATGTGTGAGACATATTTGTTTATCAAGTCTTCGACTTTGGGTCATAGAAACTCTTGGTTGTGGATGAGATCAGCTAAGGCATCAAGTGCGTAGAATCCTGCTAGGATTCAGAAACGTAAGGAGCACAACTGTACCTTCATCAGTGTGAGATTGATTAGGGCTCAACTACATTCCAGTCCGAAGTTCATTGGTAGTAGACTAATGTCTGTAGCGGCTTAATACATTGTGGTAAGCTTGATTAGGTCCCGGGGTTTTACTGCATTTGCGATTTTCCTCGTTAACAAAATTCTGGTGTATGTGTTATTTCTTTTTCGCATTATATTTTGTAATATAATTGAAATATCACAGGTAGTGTGTTGAATCTATCAATTGGTAAATCCAACCTTTGGTTGTTGATTGAAATTGATTGATCCTTGAACATTGGTATTTGGTATCGTTCAAGTTATTTCTCTTATATTCAATCGGGCTCAGAAATTCCTATTTGCTGATTGCGGATTGAATTGAGAAATTGAGATATAAAATCTTTGACATACTTTTCTCTAGATCGAGTATGATTATCTAGTTGATTCTCTTGAAAGTATACAGGAGTTTGTCTATTAAGATTGCCGAACAAAATATTGGGTGTGGTTGTTAGACCCTAGCTTTTTCACTAATCAATCGAATAAATCCAATTCTAGTTGGATCCCATCCGATCAAGGTTTTTGGATACAAATTCACAAGATACGAAAACCAATAATAAATCTTCTTCGTTTTCAAATCTTCTTTAATCTTCAATAACCTGCATAACACCACTTGAATCTCTTGTGATCAATCACGCACATAACGGAGTCTGTTTACAATGTATTATCACAAGATGTTTTTAGATCTACAAACAATTTTAAAGATCATGTCGATACTATGATCTAGTTTGAGTGAATCTTATATCAGAAGAGAAGATTCTCAAGAATAAACAAACTATATGCAATCAAAGTTTCAACAGTCGTTCGTCAATCAAATCAATAGAAGACTAATAACACTGCAATTATCTATTTTTCCACCAACGGTACTCGTAAAGCTTCTTGATCCCACAAAAGTATTTAAACGAGCGGTCGTAAGATATTTCACCTAATTAGGATACCTTCCTCTCCGAATAGATGGATCCACCAGAAACAACAAGAAAGTTTGTCTGGCTCTTAGGATAGTTTTCTTGAAATGCAAACTTAGGTATTTATAGACAAAGGATGTTTAGCACCAGGGAATTTCCAAACCCGAAAATTTTCTCAAGATATTCAATGAATGGCGAAATTCGGTTTTCATAATTCCAATAAATGCTTGTCCAATATTTGCGAAATCTCTCAATTGAAAATCTCCAACTAATAAATGCACATTCCTAATTTTTATTTTCTACAACTATACATTAATTGTTGGTAAATAAAATCAAAAACCTTAATTAAAAGATTCTTAATTTATTCTGGTGCAGGATCACCTTGAGTACTAAGGAATATAATATCTTTGACCAATAAATTATAGAGTTACTGCTCGTGTTCAAAGTATGTTGACATATTTTCACTGCAAATCGTTGTTTCATATTTACATGGATTTGTATTCTTGGAATCGGTTATGCACACTTCCAAACAACTTTAGAATTGGTTCACTTGTATTCCAAGACTACTATGTGATTGATCAAATGCCAAATCACATACATGGGTTCAATCGGTTCTACCAATCACTAGGATCGGTTATACCTAATTATGGAAATACTTGTGATCGGCCACACAACTCATTAGGATCGGTTACACCAGCTACAAGGATCGGTTACATCTATACATGGTATTACTTATGATCGGTCACACTAGTTACCAGGACCGGTTACCAATTACAAGGATCGGTCACACAACACTTGTAATCGGTCAGACCAATTACTAGAATCGGTTACACCAACTACTAGGATCGTTCACACCAACTACAAGGATTGATCATACCATCACATGTTGATTACTTAGGATCTGTTACACCAATTAATAAAAACTATCATACCAAATCATAAGTCAGGCATTATGATTAGTTATACCAAGATACATAACCTAATAATTTAAGATCGGTTGTACCATCTCACACATATTGGTCATCCAAATATTTGCAATGAATATCCGTACCAATAAGCCTAATGATTTCCCTTTCGATTCACAAAACAAGTTCATGAATGTACTTCCTTTAAACAAATGCGAAACATTGTTTCCTGGGATGAAATCTTCACCATAACCTATTCACATAATCATAACAATAAGCCTAATGATTTCCATGTCGATGTCATATCTACGAAGTTCAAAAGATAAGCGTTATACTTCGTAGTCTAATTCCCTAATACTATGATCATACTGTTATGATCATGTCACATAACTAGTGTATTATACAATATGTACAGTATATACAACTTCGCAGTTGTGTTTTCAATATATCATGACTTGAAAGATACGCCAGGAATGAAACAGTTCAAGTAAACATTACTAACCTCAAGTGGAAGGATGATGTTGTCGTTGTAGTTCGCTACTTCTTCACATTCTTCAGGTCTTCGGAGTAATACTTGTATGTCTCAACATTCCTAGACTTTCTAGTCTAACCTAAACGAAGTTGACTCTAGTATTTAATCAAACGACTCTAGATGAGTTTTGATACTAAAATATGACAACCAAACTTGACATACCAACGCTTGGTGAGTTCAACCGAGATATGCTCTGACAGGAATAAAAATGGCTCTTGTATCATAAGTCCACTATTGTTGATACTTTTCTTCTTCTTGAAAAACAGATACTCAAAATAAGAGTAATTTTCTTTTTCTCTTGAATATTCCGATGAAGATCTCGGTCGTCGGAGATCGACGGAGATGTATTAGAAACCTTGTAAACCCAACATGAAATGACTATTGAAGTCTAGATAAGATGCCTTAATAGTACATAAACATCTGTCTTGAAGACGTAAATAAGTTGCAGCTGGAAAGGATGGGTGAAACCCAAAACTAAAACCTAAAAATCCTAACAACAAACGAAAGGAAAAATAGGGTATTGCTCAGATTTGTGCCTCTTGGAGTAGTTTGATCAATAGGGACTCTCTGGAATATGAAATTGATCTCCCAGATATATCTGAGGAGAGAGCAGGAAAAAAGGAAAGTGATAATTATTTCCTACTAAATTAATCAATCTAAAATCAAATATCCGCTTCTTTTAAAAAAAAATTACACTTACTTTGAATTAAATCAGATTTTAAATTAAAAGGTACAATAAAAAATCATCTACATTTTTAAGTTTTTTTTTAATTATTATTTTGGATTAGATTAAGTTTTTAAATTAAAAGGTAACACCTCCAGGACACCGCTTAGCTCTATAAAATGAATGACCTAACTATATCGTGATCCAAAAGATAAATAACAAACATTGGTCCAAAAAAAATCGTTTTATCATCACCCATAAAATGAGCAAGTTTGCATTGGGATAAAGCAATAGTTCGAAAGATTGTTCACAGTATATATCATAATGAAATTTTTTTATGGGACACGATATTTGATAGGGATATGAGGGAAAAATCGAGAACTGCCATTTTATCATTTCGGATAATGGCTCCTAACGATTTAAGTTATCCTTATTTGAGGGAAGAGTATTACGGTGATTCTAATAAATCTTTCTTAGAAAATTCATTTATTATGTCTTAATATATCGTGAAGTTAGGGATGGTCCCAGGTCGAGTTTCTCAATCCCAGTCACTGCCCTCTCTAAATGAAAATACCCATATCCTCCTCGTTACCCATATGAATCGGGTTAGGGAGGGTACAAATTATACCCACATGGGGAGGGGTTTTCATGGGTTACTTATAGCCTTAAGTTAATGCATGATTTAAATAACAATAATAACCTAAAAACAACAGATCATAAATTCTTCTTAAAACGAGAGAAGAATATAATTGGTTCATAAATAGCTATCGGTATTCTTTATATTTCTTAATTTCCGATCATTAGGGATCTTCTTCCACGTTATCTTCATCATTTGCTTCAATTTATTTTTATTATAACTTGTAGATAATATGTCTAATCAGTGCAAAGGAGTGAAAGTGATGGATGACTAAGAACAATCAAGAATATAATAAGTGAATGAATAACTCGTATAAGTGATAGAAAATATAATTGCAAATCGGTATATGATGAAAAATGTGATTAACTATTAAAAATCAATAATCACTAATCAGTAAACATGTTTAGAATTATAGAGAAATACTTTATACCTTTGAACGTTTTTTTTTCTTCTTCTTTTTTTTGGAACCAATAAACCGAACTTTATTGAAGAACAAAGTTTAGTTACAGACCAGAAAACCAAAAGCACAGGCCAAAACAAGAAGTCCAAGAAAATATAAACTCAATAAAAACAACAAAGGAAACAAAAGCCAAAAACCCAAAATTCAGTTGAATCGAAAATAAACATCGGATGGGCATTCAAGTTGATGCAGAGTGTTAGGCCGAATATAGAAGGTCCTTCTCTGGCCGCTACTGAGATGAGAACCTTTTTTATCAAAGAAGTTGATTTCTCTATAAACGTGAGTGAAAACAATAGGTTAAAGGAGAAACTACTACGAGTCCATCGTGCTGCTGTACCAAGGCAATTGTAAGACCGAAATATAGATATTGCAGCTTTAGAATCAAACTGAATCACTATCTTCAGTTTACCCGAGAGAACAGATGTTAGAGAACTTCTTGGTCGAACTCGCATGCGTTGCTATCTCAAGCATGTTTGTCAATTTTAGTGATCAAAACTATAAGTCTTGATTTCTAGTCTACTATAGCTAAGTCTCGGACTAGTATACAAAGTGTAGATGATCTCAAGAACTCCATGGCGATCATCATACAAGACAAAGAACTACTCGAGGAACTGGTGGAACTTCATCGACTAAAAGGTATGTGGAGACTTGAACTTATCTATCACTCAAAAGTCTATCTACTGTATCTCCTATCTTTAGACAAAAGTCGTTTTGTTATATAGACTTTGAATATACACATTTGTTATTTCGAGCTGAGTTTATCTCTCCTATCTATTTCTCGAAATATGTGTTGGTAAGCTTTCGCTTTGGACAAGTTCATCTTTACCTAGTGACGAAAGTCATGCTAAGTTTCAATCACTTGAAAATGGCTTTGACGAAAAATAGTTTGTGAATAACAACTATATAACGTCCTCTAAGAATGTTTCAATGATTGAAATGAGAGTTTAGAATAGATAACCATTGTTGGATATAAGCATTGTGTGGTAACACATATATGTATAAGTCCTTATCTCTTGAACCAAAGTATGCGTACTTTTTTGATCAGGAAAACCGGAACAGAGTCCGCGAACTGTCGGAGGTTCTCATCCCAAGAAAATCTGCTAGAGTTTGTGAATTGTTTACAAACTTATTCCGGGTAGTTAAGTCCGCGGACTCGGTACGGTACTTAAGTTGGTTATTTCTAAAAACGATTATTCGTGAACTTAAACTTATATAAACTAAGGCATGCAAGTTTGCAAACCGTGGCTATAAAGTTCATGAATCGATTCGAGTGAATCAAATCGTTTTTTCTTCGATTGTGTATTTTATAATTCTATAAGATCTAAGAAATTGAATAACGCTCTAACTGGTTCATTTGAGTCATTTGAACTAGTTATGGTGAAGAAGAATATGGTTGATATGAAAGTACTCATATGGCTAACCATTTAGTTAACTATTGTTGAAACAACGAACGTACATGTTTGGGTATGGTTACACAAACCTAAAATCGTGCATTTCATTTTTGTGTAACAAGCTAAGTTTTCGATCTAACGATTGAAAGATATTATCTTGAATCTAATCATGTTTTCATCTAACGGTGAATATTGAAATGCTTTTTTACTAAGATAACATTGATTGCAAACCCTGATTTGAAAGACTATACAAGGGAGAACTCTAGCAACTGGGAAACCTAATCCCCACACCTCTTGTGTGATACTAGTTGTATTAGATAGAGTTGATTATCCTTTAAATTTAGGTTTCTGTGAGACCCCATAGGTTAACGAATTGAAGACTTCATTGGGATTGTGAAGCCAGACCGATACTACTTTCTTGTAGTTGTGTGATCTGATCTTGCTGATTCTATCGTTTTGAGTACAATCATAATGATTGGCTTGATATTGATATCTCCGATAGTCAGGATATAAAAAGTAATCACAAACATCTTCGTCTCATCGTTTGTAATTCCACAATATCTTCTTTCTCCGCGTCGATTAAGATTATTTTGAGGTGATTGATAATACTTAGTTGTTCTTCGGGAATATAAGTCTGGTTTATCAATTGGTTCATGTTAATCTTGATTTATCAAAAGACGGAACAAAACTCGTAGGTATTTCTGAGGGAGACAGATTTATAGATTACCTTAGATTTTTCTGTGTGACACAGATTTGTTTATTAAAGTCTTTGATTCTGGGTCGTCGCAACACTTAGTTGTGGGTGAGATCAGCTAAGGTAATCAAGTGCGTAGTATCCTGCTGGGATCATAGGCGTAGGTGTTAGAGCATTGCTCGGTCGAACTCTCATGCATTGCTATCTCAAGCATGTTTGTCAATGTTAGTGATCAAAACTATAAGTCTTGATTTCTAGTCTACTGCTAAGCTCTCGGACTAGGATAGAAAGTGTAGTTGATCTCAAGAACTCCATGGAAATCATCATACAAGACAAAGGACTACTCAAGGAACTGGAGGATCTTCATCGACTAAAAGGTATGTGGAGACTTGAACTTACCAATCACTCAAAAGCCTATTTATCTCCTATCTTGAGACAAAAGTCATTTTTATATATAGACTTAGATTATACACATTTGGTATTACGAGCCGAGTTTATCTCGCCTATCTATTTCTCGAAATATGTGTTGGTAAGTTTTCGCTTTAGCCAAGTTTATCTTTACCCAGTGACGAAAGTCATGTTATGTTTCAATCACTTTGAAAATTGCTCTGACGAAAAATGGTTTGTGAATAACAACTATATAACGTCCTCTGAGAATGTTTCAATGATTGAAATGAGAGTTTAGATTATATAACCATTGGAGGATATAAGTATTGTTTTAGAAACATATATATGTATAAGTACTTATTCCTTGTACCAAAGTTTGCTAACTTTGTTAATCAAGTGAACCGGAGTAGTGCGTGAGCTAAGTCCACGGACTCAGTCCGCGAACTGGCGAAGTTCTCAAACCCGAGAATTTCTGCTGGAGTTTGTGAACTCCATCCGGGAACATAATTCTGCGAACCCAGTCCACGAACTTGAGTAGGTTATGTCTAAAAACGATGATTGTGAACTTATTCATATTAACTAAGGAATGCTTTTGCAAACCGTGGCTATATAGTTCATGGACCGATTCAAGTGAATCAAATCTTTTTTGCTTCAATTGTGTCTTCTGTAGTACATGAGATTTCCTTGCAATTGAAAAACTCTCTAACTAGTTCATTTGAGTCATTTGAACTAGTTATGGTTCAGAAGAATATGGTTGATATGAAAGTGATCATATGGCTAACCATTTGGTTAACTATTGTTGAACCAACTAATCTACAAGTTTGGGTACGGTTACACAAGCCTAGAAACGTGCATTTCATTTGTGTATAACAGGCTATGTTTTCGATCTGACGGTTGATAAACATTAGCTTGAATCTAATCAGGTTTTCATCTAACGGTGAATATTGAATGCTTTGTTACCAAGCTAACATTGATTGCAAACCCTGATTTGAAAGACTATATAAGGGAGAACTCTAGCAACTGGGAAACCTAATCCCCACACATTCTGTGTGATACTAGTTGTGCTAATCTAGAGTCGATTCTCCTTTAAACTTTGGTTTCTTCTTCTAAACCAGGTTAACGACTTAAAGACTTCATTGGGATTGTGAAGCCAGACCGATACTACTTTATCGTAGTTGTGTGATCTGATCTTGTTGTTTTTATCGTACGAGTACAATTGTAATAATTATCTTGAGATTTTTATCTTCGATAGGCAAGATAAAAAGTAATCACAAACATCTTCGTCTCATCGTTTGTGATTCGATAATATCTTTTTTCGCTGCATCGATTAAGATTATTGTGAGGTGATTGATAATACTAGGTTGTTCTTCAGAAATATAAGTCTGGGTTATCAATTGGTTCTTGTTCACCTTGATTTTTCAAAAAACGGAATAAAACTCGTAGGTATATTCGCGAGAGACGGATTTATCTATTACCATAGACTTTTCTGTGTGATACAGATTTGTTTATTAAAGTCTTCGACTTTTGATCGTAGCAACTCTTGATTGTGGGTGAGATCAGCTAAGGGAATCAAGTATGTAGTATCCTGCTGGGATCAGAGACGTAGGAGCATAACTGTACCTTGGATCAGTGTGAGATTGGTTGGGGTTCAACTACAGTCCAGACCGAAGTTAGTTTGGAGTAGGATAGTGTCTGTAGAGGCTAATCAAGTGTGTGTCTAATATAGACTAGGTCCTGGGGTTTTTCTGCATTTGCGGTTTCCTCATTAACAAAGTTTTGGTGTCTTTGTTATTTCTTTTCCACATTATATTTTGTTATATAATTGAAATATCACAGGTTGTGCGGTGTTCAATCAATTAGAATATCCGACCTTTTGGTTGTTGATTTATATTAATTGACACATGGATATTAGTCTTTTGGTACCATCCAAGTTATCTCTCTAGTATTTGATAAAGACTCGCAGATTTCTATTTGCTTGAGTATATATCAAATCAAGAGATTGAGATATAAAGTATTTGATATACTTTTTATCTAGATTTAGTCTGACTGTCAAGTCGATTCTCTAGAGAGTATATTGGAGTTTTTCCATACAGATTGCAAAGCGAATTATTGGGTGTGGTTGTTAGACCCCCGCCTTTTCAATTGGTATCAGAGAAAGCAAACACATTTAAGACCTGATAAGTCTGTGTTTGTGGCAATCTGAGTCTGAGGACAAAATCTCTCTTACGCATACCCAGATGTCTCCTGAAGCTTTCAATTACGCCAAGTGTCTTGGAAACACCTCAGAGGGTTACTCCTTAGTTGATTCTTCTAAATCCTGAGGTAGAAAGATTGTTCCATCAGATATTGACATGTCTTCCTCTCATGAGGCATGTGTCACTCTGGCAAAAGCTGAAAAGGAGCTCACCAGAATCTCAAAAAACTCTGCTGAAACTATTGATTTTCAGAATCATGATCAGCTTATTGATGAATTTTAAAAGTCTCTGGATCGAGAACATGATCTCTATAGCATCATTGAGTCCTTCTCTAAGAATATTGAAAAACTTCTCCAAGAAACTACTCAACAACGTGAAAAGATTAGTGTTCTTGAGGATATTGTTAAGGAATACTCAATTAGAAAAAAAAATGTTTGATCGAGACACATTCATCAAATCTTAGACTTCTTGTCGAAAAAGAGAAACTAAGTGCATCTCTTATTCTGGCCCATGAACAGTGCAGATCCTTGGAAAAGGAAAACTCTGTCTTTAGGGGAAATTCATATGTACAAACTAATTCTCATGAATTATAGTACATGACAAAATGTTCTCCATAAGAAGATTGTGTCAATAAAAGTTTACATAACTTACAATCTTCTCATATGGCTATGAAGTTAAAACAGGTGCCAATTATTGCTTCTCCTCCACGAACCTGTACTTTCTGTGGGAAAAAGAATCACTATGATATCCATTGTTTTGCCAGGAGGAAACAAATTTCTAAACTTCATAATTTTCTTATTTCCACTGTCAATGGAATAAATAATCAGTCGACTACTGCAGTGAATCGCATGCTTACAGAAAATAAGAAATATTATAAAATTGATCTATATTCTAGAAATCATCACAGGGAACAAGTTCATCTCAATGGCATATACACTTGTGACACTAATGAACACATTCCTTGTGTTTATAAGAATAAGTCTGGAAAATCTAAGTCTAGAAAATGGATCCCTATTCTGACCCTCTTGTGCCAATTGAAAAAGGTCCTAGATTTAGTCCTCGGAGAAAGCCTTCTGAAGGATATGGTTCTCAAGCTATGTATTTTTCTTCTGGGATGAATGTCAACCAAAGAAAGACGAAGAACACAAGGATCAAGCTGTCAGATGACATGTACAACTCAATTCTCAATGATCATAGTGGGATTAATTCTCACTCTACCACCTGATTCCAGGTATTATTTTCCTTGTTCCTAACTTGAGAGGTGCAAGGACAATAATTGAGAATTACTCAAGTATGTTGTATATCTTTTCTGTTTAAGTTTTTTCCTTTTTGTCTGTTGACGGTCCACAAACGTTCACGTCCTCCTCTTATGAGTTCATAGGGTTTCCAAAACAAGAGTTTCCTTCTCCTGTTTACACACATATATATTTCTCTATATTGTGTTTTTCCATCCCTAACAAAAATTATATGAAGAACTCTGCAAAATCTCAAGAGATTGTGCATCTTGATATGGGGGAAGACGTTCAAGGACGTGAGTCAATTCAAGAGATGGTTCTAAAGAAGATGCTTGAAAGAAAGGATCATAACTCCTTGATTGATGATTTCGTCAAGGATTTAACCCGTTTTCAGAACGATTCAAAGGTCGAGTTTATAAACCTTAAACTACAAATAAACCAACTATTGGATGGTCAGGCCAGAATCCTTGCTAATCCGAATCTTATGATACGGAATCAAAAGAAGCTCATCATGGATTGCGTCAAGGATAGACAGCTTGCTCGGGTTGTTGATCGTAAAGTTCGTGTTCTTACTCACGAACTTGGTGTATCTACGGTCAATAAGGTAAAGGAAATCAATGACACCTTCTTTGATGGATTCATTGAAAAATATGAGATCCTCAGTGAACTCTGATTTTCTTTTAATTTGTCAATAGTAAATCTTCTATTTTTCTTGTTTTATTTAGAAGAATAACTAGAGTTTGGAATAGCCATTATTGTGACTGCACATAGATATGTCCAAAGTTTTCATCTTCATGTTTTTAGGTTTATTTGTTTAAATTATAAAATTGTTTGGAGGATGATTTTTGCAGTATTAATCTTTATGATTTTATATATTGCAATATTTTTATGGGATATGTGTGTTTACGTCCGTGAACTTGATTGTCCCATACTTTATCAAAAGTAAAGTCGTTCATGAGTTGATATGCATGTATTGGTAAAAGAATGAATTGACTTTTGACAAATACAAGAGTTAAGCCTATTACGTCAATTCTTGATGGAAGATAGGTTAAAATATTTTGTGTTTAAGGATTATGTCTATTGAATACCATTGTGCAAATGGTGATGGAAAATAGAACGAGTCCTTGCTTATTCCATGGTATAAGGTCGATCTCCGATCCACAATTTTTCTGTACATACTGTGTTGTTCCATAAGGTGTCTTATGTTGAGCTTTATCGACTAAGTCATTGTTTTGACATAGTTGTTGTTCCATGAGATACTTTGTGTCGAGCATGACCAATTAAATTGATTACTTTTGTGATTAGTTTAGTTGTGTATTTCGATTAGATTAATTATGGGTTTTCTTGTGATTAATCTAATTGAGAGTTTATAAGTCTCCATAAGTTTACTTATGTTGAGCATGTTTGATTAAATTAATCATAGGTTCTCTTATGGTTAATTTAATTGAATATTTTGGATTCAAATTCATACTCGTATGTGGTTTGTTATGTCCAAAGAAATCCTTCTTTTCTTTTTGAAATTAAGGTCGATCTTGTTGTTCTTTCGGGAATGACATTTTATGGGGGAGAGTTCTTAATTGAACTTGTGCTTAATTGGCAAATCTTTGTGGGGTGTGCGGCTGTGGAATATTATAGGGGTTATCTTGTATCTTTAAACTCCTTGATGTATGCATTTAGCTTCGGCTTTATGATTGCATCTAAATAAGATGATATATGCTTTATTTTTGTCATGAAATGTCTCTTTCGGAAATTTCATTAGGATCCCGTTCTTGTACCTTTGCCAATTTTATTGAAAAAAAGTGGGAGAATTAATGTGTGTAGTTCACACTATAAATACATATGGTTTTCGGATCATTATATAAGGGGGAGTGGTTTCCATGTGAGATGGAGTATTGACTAAGGGGGAATGACATATCACCATAGTATTGTTGTTAAGGTTGTGATACAATTGAGCTTTGACGATGTGTAATGATACTATGACACTGTATAACAATGATTGAGAACTCTAGTTTTCTCGTTGTTATAGCTATGGATTTTCAACAACGATGATGCTAAAATTACAACCTTTGGGATCATTGGAGTACTTGGAAGTGACGGAGATTTCGAGTAATGTTGAAGATTAGGCATGTGGAATAGAAGCTACAAAAGTTTATTTATATATTTTTTGTATTCCATATGTATTGATAGTTTTGTCACTAAAATTGACAAAGAGGGAGATTGTTACATCATTGCTCGGTCGAACTCGCATGCGTTGCTATCTCAAGCATGTTTGTCAATGTTAGTGATCAAAACTATAAGTCTTGGTTTATAGTCTATGATAGACGCATTTATGTGTCTATTTTGATCTCTTTTATGTATTTTATTAGTACCTATTTGTTCTCATTATGATGTTTTTATGTTTGTTTAGGTGTTTTTGGAGAAAATAACCTTGTATGGAAAGAGTTGCTCAAAAAGTGATGATTTACACCCCGGAGAAAAGTACTAAAGGCACCCAAGAAATGTCCCGGAAACGTCCCAGAAATGTCCTGGAGGAAACCAGAAAAATTACTATTTCAACCCAAGAATTACTATTTCATCCTAAATTACTAAGGGGACACCAAGATAGGATAGGGGACACCCCTTTTCTTCATTTGAATATCGATTTTGGCGGGGAAAATGTTCACAGCACAGGAGAATTTTCGATCGAAGAAATGAAGTAGTGGTAGGTCGATTCAATGGATGAATTTTGGTATAGAGATGTGATATAGGTTGAGGAACACAGTATGGGTGACGGAATCGGTCAATTTTGGCTAAAATTCCTGGTTCGATTCACCAAACCAAAACAGAGCAACACGCACTGTAAGCGAGCTAAAGTGTGTTTCTGATGTGCATGGAGTGATGTGGAGGTGCGGGAAAGATTCTGAGGCATGAAGAAACTAATTTGGAGCGTTTTGGGAGCGAGTTAGCGTGTGGAAATTCTATAAATAGTAAGTATTCTCATTTTAGGGCAGCAAAAAAATAATCGAATTAAAGAGAAAATGTACGCAATCAATGGTCGGATTTCTTGCTCCAAAACACTATAAATACAAGTATCGGTCATTTGGAAGAGGCTGTCGAGAGTTGGGAGGAGAAGAGAGGAAGCTGCAGAGGAAGAATCACGAATTCTCTCTGCTGCTGCTGCTGTTCGTGATGAAGATGAAGAACATGAAGAACGGACTCGCAAGAGCAGTGGTTTATCTACAGTGAGAAATACTCACAGGCGTGGGTCGTAGTGTGGGTCATAGTTTGGGTCTTGCAACAGCATAACATTTGTATCGTTCTTCTTGTAACAGTTGAACAGCGCCTTTGCAACAGTACAATTTTTCTGTTCAATTGTTTTACTCCCTTTAATCAACTTTTGAGCTTTATACATGTATTTTGAGATTATGATTAATATGAGGAGCTAAACCCCAACACTAGGGCGACGGAGGAAGCCTTAATTCATCCATGTGGTAATTTTATTTAATTCTTTATTTACTTTTTGCACCAATTTTAATTGAATTAAGATTTTAATTAATTATTTGTGATTTCATTTGATGGTTTATGCTTAGTCCTATGGATTTTTGATATTCCATGCTTAAGAAATACAAGTAATATTTTATAAAATCTACTTTGGCAAAGAATAGAGTTAATATTCATTTTGTTTTGAATTATAATTGCCTAGAATTAATTTCTGAACCATTTAAGAAATGAATTTGGCCGAATCCTAAGTCCCAGTTTCTCGCACTAGTGTTAATATTTTTTGTATATATTTTTATTTTTTAAATCTTTACAAGTCCGAGCAACGAACTTTTACTACCACTTTCAAAACTACAACAAAATGGCGCCGCCGACGCGGACTTGTATATAGATTATTTATTTTTTAGGTTTATTTTTTTTTTATTATTTGTTCCTTTTTACTTTCTTTTTTCTTTATTTACAGGTTCGAAGTGAGCTAAGGACTTGGAGAGGAAAAAGCTTAAAAAAAAGCGAAAAGAGAAGAAAAAAGGACAATTTTAGGATTTAATTTTTAATTTTTTTTAGAGTGTGTGAGGAAAACTGTAATTTTTTTTTTTATTTATTTTGGACTTTGGACTTTAAACAATTGGACTTTTTTTTTTAACCCTACGGAAGGGTATTATTATTAAAAAAAAATTATTATATAAACTGTGTGCAGGGAAGGACGACGATTACTATATCGTCTCGGCCCCTCGGGTTCGCACACGGCATAGGAGTCGTGGCCCGAGTCGACGACAACGGTTCATCGCCCGTCTGGTACGGGAGGTAAGTCCAATCGAAACACCCGCGAATCTCCTGCAAGCGGGTTACTGTCTGCCTTAAGGTGATAATTGTTTGAGGACGAACCGCTGTCTTTATTTTCCTAGTAAAGGGCAAGGCCTGGCCTAAACAAGATAAGGGTTCGGATTTCATCACCGCTCCCTTCTTGCCCGCCTTAGGAAAACGAAACCTAACGCGAACCCAAGCTTTAAAATTTGGAATAGAACGAGACCGATAGGGTAACGAGCTTAATAGGAAACTCGTTCGAAAAATATTGGTTGCTCTTTAAGCACACTTCAAAGTTCATGATGGTTTCTGTGAGTTGAATGCGTGACTGCGCCGCCTTGTGATAGCGGTGAGGCCTTGGGTATCAAAGCTCCACTGAGCTTCCCTCGCCTCAATTCAACTTACTTTGACTCAGATTGATTCCAGAGGGGTTTGCTCAAATTGCAACGAATTCCCTTTCGAAAGATAGAAGCTGGTCTAGAAACAATCTAAGTGGAGCCATCATGCTTTTTTTTGCTAGAAATCTTTAGGTTTTTTTGGTGGAGTCGAGTCGGCCTTGTTTGTGGTTGTGTAGAATTCCCTTGCATTAAGAATGTCGAACTGGTATGATAGAAGCCAATACAATGAGTATCGACCTGAATTTGAATATGGACATCATCAGTTTTATGACCATGGTGGGAATAGTAGTTGGGAACGCCAACCTTTTCAAGGTTATGGTTCATACCATAGTGAGCCCAATTACTATCCACACACGAATTGGTCTTACGAGCAAGAAAATCAGGAATATATAGTACTAGTCATGCGTTTTTGGAAAATTACTTAAAAACTAGTCCTGATTATGACATTTCTAAACCTGTTCAATCTCTAGAAGAAACCTACCAACAAATTCGAAGGGAGTATGAACGTGCAGTTAGTTCAAGAGAAGAGAGTACACAACGGTCTAAGATATTCAATGAGACTTGTGAATATAAGTGTTACGCTCAGTGAAATTCAAGCACGTTTAGAGGCAGAAAATGAACAGTTAGCTAATGCTGCTCGAAATAATCTAAATTTCCAAAATAGTGTTTCCAATTCTACCCTTGATATCAATAGTGAATATTTTCCCAATCTAGAGGACGAGGTTAGAATAAAAGACACTACTTATTTAGATAAGGTTCAATCATCTTTGTACTATTATGATGATGAGGATAGTAATGAAGAATCTGAAATATGTAGGCATAGTGATCAGGAATCTATTAATCCAATTGAGCTTTATAATGATTATATTATTTCTAGTTCAAATCCAAATAATTTTTATGATTATTCACCTATTCAAAAGGACGAGGATTTGATTAGGGATACCACCGTTTTAGACGATGTAGTTTTTCCTTTTGATTACGGAGCCGATAGTGGTTTAGAGGAACGGGTTCATTTCGAAAATACTGTTTTAGAGTCTAGCGACTTAGAAACAATAGTCTTGGAAGAAGAAGATAGACCCGTAGAGATATGAGTAAAGATGCACTACCTGATAATAAATTAGAAGAATCAATTGACCATTTTCAAGAACTAATGATCCAGAAATTAGGGAGATTGTTACTAGTCTATCTAGAGACACTAAAAACTCTAAGTTTGGGGGTGATTATCACCTTCATAGTTCCTTACCTTTAACTCTCAGAAAGTCCCTTCACTTAGGACTTGATATCTCTGCCTCGACAATTTTACAAGATTACCTTCATACTCGTTTTCCCGAACCTAATGATATCCAGGAAGAAGTTCAGTCGTTAGAAACCCATCCTATGGTTGATGTGGTTTGCCCAGGCTATGATCCCCAGATTGACTTTGTTTTCCCACCAAATAGTTTTCTTCCAACTGTGGGAACGTTTATATTCCAAATGTGTCAAATATTAAGTTGTGAGACTAAACCTAAATGCCTTAGGAAATTAGAATCGACACATTTGCTTAAGAATGACCACTATTCTCATTGTGGTCAATTTTGTAAGTCATATCTGATTGACTTAGAGGATCCGCAATTATTTAGGTTATTACTTTGTGATTCCAAGTCCTTATTTGAGTTTTTCCAGACTCTAGGACCTAATAATTTGGATCCAACCTATGAAGAAACGCAGCCAATGAAAATATTCTATTTAGACCCTTTCATAGAATCTGAACCTGAACCGCAATTAGCGATAGTTTTCTGGAAACTAGGTAAGGGCATGCTTTTCTTGTCCATTTTCTTGGTTCACTGCAGTTTCCTATGGTCAGCTCTTTTTGGTTTTGAAGACCCACAGTTATTTCGACTGTTACTTTATGGTTCGAGTTGACCAATCCTTTTCTAAGTCTGGATGAACACTTTAAACTTAGCACTTCTTGGGAGGTAACCCAATCTCATGCAACATGGTAATATCTTTCCTTAACTCTTTTTCTTCAAGTGGTAACAGTTTCTCCTTGTTCATGCTTTTAATTTTATCTTTAGAACATTGAGGACAATGTTAGATTTAAGTTTGGGGGTGGGGAAGAAACTTTTTGTTAGTTTTAAGTTGCAATAAATGAACTCCAGAGCCTAGAAATTTACGCCTATTAAGGATAACACTAACCAATCTAAGTGGATGGAAACATTTTTGTTTTAGGAGCTGAGGAACCAATCTGACTAGATGGAAACATCTATAGAGCCTATTCATAAAAGCACATAGCTCAGGTGTTAGAAATAACATGATAGTTTCGCCATATCTCGTCGAGTCCTTTTCACTTTCTATTTTTAGTTTCTTTTATTTCAAGTGATTTGGTGGGGCACACGATTCAAGTTGTTACCTTTGCTAGGGTGAAATAGAGTGACTGAGTTACCTTTTCAAAAAAAAAAAAAAATTAGTAACCGGACCAGTTAGAACCAATCGAATAAGTATTAACACTTGGATAGCAATATGCGTGTGTTTCCCCTGTTTCCGTCGCCTAAGCAAGCGTGGAATGCAGGACCCGTGGGAACTATCGTGTAATCTGCTGACAAGAAGCATGCGCTTGGATCAAAAGATCTATTCATGCCGTTAAGTTAAAAAAATGGTTATTATGTGTAGTCAACTACTGGTTCCCTTGTATTTGCCAGTTTGTTGATCTAGATTTAAGTTATTGACCACTGGTTCCCTTGTATATGTCAGTGTGTTAATATTAGTCAGACCAGTATCTCAGTCATTTAGGTTAGGTTTCATCTTGGCAGAGGCATTCAGACAGATAGGGAAACACCGTTCGCTTTTCAACCATCTACATTTTTCTTTTTCCATCTTCTTAATCTTTTCATGTGATTAGTGACTCCGAGTATGATGTCCATCGTGTGAAACTATCTTAGTAGAGCTCTGTCACTTATATGAATTTTAGTATGCTTGAGTGCAAACTCGTATACAGCAATTGGAATTTGCGTCAGGGTACTTCCTCCTGTAATTATCAAGTATGCCAACCAAGGAGGTTCTTTAGTGCTTTCAAAGATTTTTCGTAGATAGCTAGGGTCTGGAGTATTGGTTTTTGTGGGTACACCTATGATAAACCCACCCGAGATTAACTCGGTCTCTTTTCAAGAATAAAATTTCCTCGAGGACTAGCAAATAATAAGTCTGGGGGTATTTGATAGACCCATTTATATGTCTACTTTGATCTCTTTTATGTATTTTATTAGTACCTATTTGTTCTCATTATGGGTTTTTATGTTTGTTTAGGTGTTTTTGGAGAAAATACCCTTGTATGGAAAGACTTGCTCAAAAAGTGATGATTTACACCCCGGAGAAAAGTACTAAAGGCACCCCAGAAATGTCCCGGAACGTCCCAGAAATGTCCCGGAGGAAACCAGAAAAATTACTATTTCAACCCAAGAATTACTATTTCAGCCCAAATTACTAAGGGGACACCAAGACAGGATAGGGGACACCCCTCTTTTCATTTGAATATCGATTTTGGCGGGGAAATGTTCACAGCACAGGAGAATTTTCGATCGAAGAGAAATGAATTAGTGGTAGGTCGATTCAATGGCTGAATTTTGGTATAGAGATGTGATATAGGTTGAGGAACACAGTATGGGTGACGGAATCGGTCAATTTTGGCTAAAATTCCTGGTTCGATTCACCAAACAGAAACAGAGCAACACGCACTGTAAGCGAGCTAAAGTGTGTTTCTGTTGTGCATAGAGTGATGTGGAGGTGCGGGAAAGCTTCCGAGGCATGAAGAAACTAATTTGGAGCGTTTTGGGAGCGAGTTAACGTGTGGAAATTCTATAAATGGTAAGTATTCTCATTTTTGGGCAGCAAAAAAATAATCGAATTAAAGAGAAAATATACGCAATCAATGGTCGGATTTCTTGCTCCAAAACACTATAAATACAAGTATCGGTCATTTGGAAAAGGCTGTCGAGAGTTGGAAGGAGAAGAGAGGAAGCTGCAGAAGAATCACGAATTCTCTCTGTTGCTGCTGCTGTTCGTGATGAAGATGAAGAACATGAAGAACGGACTCGCAAGAGCAGTGGTTTATCAACAGTGAGAAAGACTCACAGGCGTGGGTCGTAGTGTGGGTCATAGTTTGGGTCTTGCAACAGCATAACATTTGTATCGTTCTTCTTGTAACAGTTGAACAGCGCCTTTGCAACAGTTATTTCTGTTACAATTTTTCTGTTCAATTGTTTTACTCCCTTTAATCAACTTTTGAGCTTTATACATGTATTTTGAGATTATGATTAATATGAGGAGCTAAACCCAACACTGGGGCGACGGAGGAAGCCTTAATTCATCCATGTGGTAATATTATTTAATTCTTTATTTACTTTTTGCACAATTTTAATTGAATTAATATTTAATTAATTATTTGTGATTTCATTTGATGGTTTATGCTTAGTCCTAGGGATTTTTGATATGCCATGCTTAAGAAATACAAGTAATATTTTATAAAATATACTTTGGCAAAGAATAGAGTTAATATTCATTTTGTTTTGAATTATAATTGCCTAGAATTAATTTTGAACCATTTAAGAAATGAATTTGGACGAATCCTAAGCCCCAGTTCTCGCACCAGTGTTAATATTTTTTGTATATTTTTATTTTTAAATCTTTACAAGTCCGAGAACGAACTTTTACTACCACTTTCAAAACTACAACAAAATGGCGCCGCCGACGCGGACTTGTATATAGATTTATTTATTTTTTTAGGTTTTTTTTTTTAATTTTTGTTCCTTTTTACTTTGTCTTTTTGTCTTTATTTGCAGGTTCAAAGTGAAAACTAAGGACTTGGAGAGGAAAAATCTTAAAGCGAAAAGCGAAAAGAGAAGAAAAAAGGACAATTTTAGGATTTAATTTTTAATTTTTTTTAGAGTGTGTGAGGAAAACTGTAATTTTAATTTTTTTTTATTTATTTTGGACTTTGGACTTTAAACAATTGGACTTTTTTTTAACCCTACGGAAGGGTATTATTATTAAAAAAAAATTATTATATAAACTGTGTGCAGGGAAGGACGACGATTACTATATCGTCTCGGCCCCTCGGGTTCGCACACGGCATAGGAGTCGTGGCCCGAGTCGACGACAACGGTTCATCGCCCGTCTGGTACGGGAGGTAAGTCCAATCGAAACACCCGCGAATCTCCTGCAAGCGGGTTACTGTCTGCCTTAAGGTGATAATTGTTTGAGGACGAACCGGACTGTCTTTATTTTCCTAGTAAAGGGCAAGGCCTGGCCTAAACAAGATAAGGGTTCGGATTTCATCACCGCTCCCTTCTTGCCCGCCTTAGGAAAACGAAACCTAACGCGAACCCAAGCTTTAAAATTTGGAATAGAACGAGACCGATAGGGTAACGAGCTTAATAGGAAACTCGTTCGAAAAATATTGGTTGCTCTTTAAGCACACTTCAAAGTTCATGATGGTTTCTGTGAGTTGAATGCGTGACTGCGCCGCCTTGTGATAGCGGTGAGGCCTTGGGTATCAAAGCTCCACTGAGCTTCCCTCGCCTCAATTCAACTTACTTTGACTCAGATTGATTCCAGAGGGGTTTGCTCAAATTGCAACGAATTCCCTTTCGAAAGATAGAAGCTGGTCTAGAAACAATCTAAGTGGAGCCATCATGCTTTTTGTTTGCTAGAAATCTTTAGGTTTGTTTTGGTGGAGTCGAGTCGGCCTTGTTTGTGGTTGTGTAGAATTCCCTTGCAATTAAGAATGTCGAACTGGTATGATAGAAGCCAATACAATGAGTATCGACCTGAATTTGAATATGGACATCATCAGTTTTATGACCATGGTGGGAATAGTTGAGAACGCCAACCCTTTTCAAGGTTATGGTTCATACCATAGTGATCCCAATTACTATCCACACACGAATTGGTCTTACGAGCAAGAAAATCAGGAATATAAGTACTAGTCATGCGTTTTTGGAAAATTACTTAAAACTAGTCCTGATTATGACATTTTAAACCTGTTCAATCTCTAGAAGAAACCTACCAACAAATTCGAAGGGAGTATGAACGTGCAGTTAGTTCAAGAGAAGAGAGTACACAACGGTCTAAGATATTCAATGAGACTTGTGAATGTATAAGTGTTACGCTCAGTGAAATTCAAGCACGTTTAGAGGCAGAAAATGAACAGTTAGCTAATGCTGCTCGAAATAATCTAAATTTCCAAAATAGTGTTTCCAATTCTACCCTTGATATCAATAGTGAATATTTTCCCAATCTAGAGGACGAGGTTAGAATAAAAGACACTACTTATTTATATAAGGTTCAATCATCTTTGTACTATTATGATGATGAGGATAGTAGTAATGAAGAATCTGAAATATGTAGGCATAGTGATCAGGAATCTATTAATCCAATTGAGCTTTATAATGATTATATTATTTCTAGTTCAAATACAAGTAATTTTTATGATTATTCACCTATTCAAAAGGACGAGGATTTGATTAGGGATACCACCGTTTTAGACGATGTAGTTTTTCCTTTTGATTACGGAGCCGATAGTGGTTTAGAGGAACGGGTTCATTTCGAAAATACTGTTTTAGAGTCTAGCGACTTAGAAACAATAGTCTTGGAAGAAGAAGATAGACCCGTAGATATGAGTAAAGATGCACTACCTGATAATAAATTAGAAGAATCAATTGACCATTTTCAAGAAACTAATGATCCAGAAATTAGGGAGATTGTTACTAGTCTATCTAGAGACACTAAAAACTCTAAGTTTGGGGGTGATTATCACCTTCATAGTTCCTTACCTTTAACTCTCAGAAAGTCCCTTCACTTAGGACTTGATATCTCTGCCTCGACAATTTTACAAGATTACCTTCATATCGTTTTCCCGAACCTAATGATATCCAGGAAGAAGTTCAGTCGTTAGAAACCCATCCTATGGTTGATGTGGTTTGCCCAGGATATGATACCCAGATTGACTTTGTTTTCCCACCAAATAGTTTTCTTCCAACTGTGGGAACGTTTATATTCCAAATGTGTCGAATATTAAGTTGTGAGACTAAACCTAAATGCCTTAGGAAATTAGAATCGACACATTTGCTTAAGAATTACCACTATTCTCATTGTGGTCAATTTTGTAAGTCATATCTGATTGACTTAGAGGATCCGAAATTATTTAAGTTATTACTTTGTGATTCCAAGTCCTTATTTGAGTTTTTCCAGACTCTAGGACCTAATAATTTGGATCCAACCTATGAAGAAACGCATCCAATGAAAATATTCTATTTAGACCCTTTCATAGAACCTGAACCTGAACCGCAATTAGCGATAGTTTTCAGGAAACTAGGTAAGGGCATGCTTTTCTTGTCCATTTTCTTGGTTCACTGCAGTTTCCTATGGTCAGCTCTTTTTGGTTTTGAAGACCCACAGTTATTTCGACTGTTACTTTATGGTTCGAGTTGACCAATCCTTTTCTAAGTCTGGATGAACACTTTAAACTTAGCACTTCTTGGGAGGTAACCCAATCTCATGCAACATGGTAATATCTTTCCTTAACTCTTTTTCTTCAAGTGGTAACAGTTTCTCCTTGTTCATGCTTTTAATTTTATCTTTAAAACATTGAGGACAATGTTAGATTTAAGTTTGGGGGTGGGGAAGAAACTTTTTGTTAGTTTTAAGTTGCAATAAATAAACTCCAGAGCCTAGAAATTTACGCCTATTAAGGATAGCACTAACCAATCTAAGTGGATGGAAACATTTTTGTTTTAGGAGCTGAGGAACCAATCTGACTAGATGGAAACATCTATAGAGTCTATTCATAAAAGCACAGAGCTCAGGTGTTAGAAATAACATGATAGTTTCGCCATATCTCGTCGAGTCCTTTTCACTTTCTATTTTTAGTTTTCTTTTATTTCAAGTGATTTGGTGGGGCACACGATTCAAGTTGTTACCTTTGCTAGGGTGAAATAGAGTGACTGAGTTACCTTTTCAAAAAAAAAAAAGAAAATTAGAACGGACCAGTTAGACCAATCCGAATAAGTATTAACACTTGGATAGCAATATGCGTGTGTTCTCCATGTTTCCGTCGCCTAAGCAAGCGTGGAATGCAGGACCCGTGGGAACTATCGTGTAATCTGCTGACAAGAAGCATGTGCTTGGATCAAAAAGATCTATTCATGCCGTTAAGTTAAAAAAATGGTTATTATTATGTGTAGTCAACTGCTGGTTCCCTTGTATTGGCCAGTTTGTTGATCTAGATTTAAGTTATTGACCACTGGTTCCCTTGTATATGCCAGTGTGTTAATATTAGTCAGACCGGTATCTCAGTCATTTAGGTTAGGTTCATCTTGGCAGAGGCATTCAGACAGATATGGGAAACACCGTTCGCTTTTCAACCATCTACATTTTTCTTTTTCCATCTTCTTAATCTTTTCATGTGATTAGTCTGACTCCGAGTATGATGTCCATCGTGAAACTATCTTAGTAGAGCTCTGTCACTTATATGAATTTTAGTATGCTTGAGTGCAAACTCGTATACAGCAATTGGAATTTCGCGTCAGGGTACTTCCTCCTGTAATTATCAAGTATGCCAACCAAGGAGGTTCTTTAGTGCTTTCAAAGATTTTTCGTAGATAGCTAGGGTCTGGAGTATTGGTTTTTGTGGGTACACCTATGATAAACCCACCCGAGATTAACTCGGTCTCTTTTCAAGAATAAAATTTCCTCGAGGACTAGCAAATAATAAGTCTGGGGGTATTTGATAGACCCATTTATATGTCTACTTTGATCTCTTTTATGTATTTTATTAGTACCTATTTGTTCTCATTATGGTGTTTTTATGTTTGTTTAGGTGTTTTTGGAGAAAATACCCTTGTATGGAAAGACTTGCTCAAAAAGTGATGATTTACACCCCGGAGAAAAGTACTAAAGGCACCCCAGAAATGTCCCGGAAACGTCCCAGAAATGTCCCGGAGGAAACCAGAAAAATTACTATTTCAACCCAAGAATTACTATTTCAGCCCAAATTACTAAGGGGACACCAAGACAGGATAGGGGGACACCCCTCTTCTTCATTTGAATATCGATTTTGGCGGGGAAAATGTTCACAGCACAGGAGAATTTTCGATCGAAGAAATGAAGTAGTGGTAGGTCGATTCAATGGCTGAATTTTGGTATAGAGATGTGATATAGGTTGAGGAACACAGTATGGGTGACGGAATCGGTCAATTTTGGCTAAAATTCCTGGTTCGATTCACCAAACAGAAACATAGCAACACGCACTGTAAGCGAGCTAAAGTGTGTTTCTGCTGTGCATAGAGTGATGTGGAGGTGCGGGAAAGCTTCTGAGGCATGAAGAAACTAATTTGGAGCGTTTTGGGAGCGAGTTAACGTGTGGAAATTCTATAAATGGTAAGTATTCTCATTTTTGGGCAGCAAAAAAATAATCGAATTAAAGAGAAAATATACGCAATCAATGGTCGGATTTCTTGCTCCAAAACACTATAAATACAAGTATCGGTCATTTGGAAAAGGTTGTCGAGAGTTGGAAGGAGAAGAGAGGAAGCTGCAGAGGAAGAATCACGAATTCTCTCTGTTGCTGCTGCTGTTCGTGATGAAGATGAAGAACATGAAGAACGGACTCGCAAGAGCAGTGGTTTATCAACAGTGAGAAAGACTCACAGGCGTGGGTCGTAGTGTGGGTCATAGTTTGGGTCTTGCAACAGCATAACATTTGTATCGTTCTTCTTGTAACAGTTGAACAGCGCCTTTGCAACAGTTATTTCTGTTACAATTTTTCTGTTCAATTGTTTTACTCCCTTTAATCAACTTTTGAGCTTTATACATGTATTTGAGATTATGATTAATATGAGGAGCTAAACCCCAACACTGGAAGGAGGAAGGGACAAGCCTTAATTCCAGGTGGTAATTATTATTTATTCTTTATTTACTTTTTGCACCAATTTTAATTTTTTTTTTGAATTAATATTTTAATTTTTAATTATTTGTGATTTCATTTGATGGTTTATGCTTAGTCCTAGGGATTTTTGATATGCCATGCTTAAGAAATACAAGTAATATTTTATAAAATATACTTTGGCAAAGAATAGAGTTAATATTCATTTTGTTTTGAATTATAATTGCCTAGAATTAATTTATGAACCATTTAAGAAATGAATTTGGACGAATCCTAAGCCCCAGTTTCTCGCACCAGTGTTAATATTTTTTGTATAATTTTATTTTTTAAATCTTTACAAGTCCGAGAAACGAACTTTTACTACCACTTTCAAAACTACACAAAATGGCGCCGCCGACGCGGACTTGTATATAGATTTATTTTTTTTTAGGTTTTTTTTTTAATTATTTGTTCCTTTTTACTTTGTCTTTTTTCTTTGATTTACAGGTTCGAAGTGAACTAAGGACTTGGAGAGGAAAAAGCTTAAAGCGAAAAGCGAAAAGAGAAGAAAAAAGGACAATTTTAGGATTTAATTTTTAATTTTTTTAGAGTGTGTGAGGAAAACTGTAATAATTTTTTTTTATTTATTTGGACTTTGGACTTTAAACAATTGGACTTTTTTTTAACCCTACGGAAGGGTATTATTATTAAAAAAAAATTATTATATAAACTGTGTGCAGGGAAGGACGACGATTACTATATCGTCTCGGCCCCTCGGGTTCGCACACGGCATAGGAGTCGTGGCCCGAGTCGACGACAACGGTTCATCGCCCGTCTGGTACGGGAGGTAAGTCCAATCGAAACACCCGCGAATCTCCTAAGCGGGTTACTGTCTGCCTTAAGGTGATAATTGTTTGAGGACGAACCGGACTGTCTTTATTTTCCTAGTAAAGGGCAAGGCCTGGCCTAAACAAGATAAGGGTTCGGATTTCATCACCGCTCCCTTCTTGCCCGCCTTAGGAAAACGAAACCTAACGCGAACCCAAGCTTTAAAATTTGGAATAGAACGAGACCGATAGGGTAACGAGCTTAATAGGAAACTCGTTCGAAAAATATTGGTTGCTCTTTAAGCACACTTCAAAGTTCATGATGGTTTCTGTGAGTTGAATGCGTGACTGCGCCGCCTTGTGATAGCGGTGAGGCCTTGGGTATCAAAGCTCCACTGAGCTTCCCTCGCCTCAATTCAACTTACTTTGACTCAGATTGATTCCAGAGGGGTTTGCTCAAATTGCAACGAATTCCCTTTCGAAAGATAGAAGCTGGTCTAGAAACAATCTAAGTGGAGCCATCATGCTTTTGTTTGCTAGAAATCTTTAGGTTTGTTTTGGTGGAGTCGAGTCGGCCTTGTTTGTGGTTGTGTAGAATTCCCTTGCATTAAGAATGTCGAACTGGTATGATAGAAGCCAATACAATGAGTATCGACCTGAATTTGAATATGGACATCATCAGTTTTATGACCATGGTGGGAATAGTAGTTGGGAACGCCAACCTTTTCAAGGTTATGGTTCATACCATAGTGAGCCCAATTACTATCCACACACGAATTGGTCTTACGAGCAAGAAAATCAGGAATATTATAGTACTAGTCATGCGTTTTTGGAAAATTACTTAAAAACTAGTCTGATTATGACATTTCTAAACCTGTTCAATCTCTAGAAGAAACCTACCAACAAATTCGAAGGGAGTATGAACGTGCAGTTAGTTCAAGAGAAGAGAGTACACAACGGTCTAAGATATTCAATGAGACTTGTGAATGTATAAGTGTTACGCTCAGTGAAATTCAAGCACGTTTAGAGGCAGAAAATGAACAGTTAGCTAATGCTGCTCGAAATAATCTAAATTTCCAAAATAGTGTTTCCAATTCTACCCTTGATATCAATAGTGAATATTTTCCCAATCTAGAGGACGAGGTTAGAATAAAAGACACTACTTATTTAGATAAGGTTCAATCATCTTTGTACTATTATGATGATGAGGATAGTAGTAATGAAGAATCTGAAATATGTAGGCATAGTGATCAGGAATCTATTAATCCAATTGAGCTTTATAATGATTATATTATTTCTAGTTCAAATCCAAATAATTTTTATGATTATTCACCTATTCAAAAGGACGAGGATTTGATTAGGGATACCACCGTTTTAGACGATGTAGTTTTTCCTTTTGATTACGGAGCCGATAGTGGTTTAGAGGAACGGGTTCATTTCGAAAATACTGTTTTAGAGTCTAGCGACTTAGAAACAATAGTCTTGGAAGAAGAAGATAGACCCGTAGAGATGAGTAAAGATGCACTACCTGATAATAAATTAGAAGAATCAATTGACCATTTTCAAGAATCTAATGATCCAGAAATTAGGGAGATTGTTACTAGTCTATCTAGAGACACTAAAAACTCTAAGTTTGGGGGTGATTATCACCTTCATAGTGCCTTACCTTTAACTCTCAGAAAGTCCCTTCACTTAGGACTTGATATCTCTGCCTCGACAATTTTACAAGATTACCTTCATACTCGTTTTCCCGAACCTAATGATATCCAGGAAGAAGTTCAGTCGTTAGAAACCCATCCTATGGTTGATGTGGTTTGCCCAGGCTATGATCCCCAGATTGACTTTGTTTTCCCACCAAATAGTTTTCTTCCAACTGTGGGAACGTTTATATTCCAAATGTGTCGAATATTAAGTTGTGAGACTAAACCTAAATGCCTTAGGAAATTAGAATCGACACATTTGCTTAAGAATGACCACTATTCTCATTGTGGTCAATTTTGTAAGTCATATCTGATTGACTTAGAGGATCCGCAATTATTTAGGTTATTACTTTGTGATTCCAAGTCTTATTTGAGTTTTTCCAGACTCTAGGACCTAATAATTTGGATCCAACCTATGAAGAAACGCAGCCAATGAAAATATTCTATTTAGACCCTTTCATAGAACCTGAACCTGAACCGCAATTAGCGATAGTTTTCAGGAAACTAGGTAAGGGCATGCTTTTCTTGTCCATTTTCTTGGTTCACTGCAGTTTCCTATGGTCAGCTCTTTTTGGTTTTGAAGACCCACAGTTATTTCGACTGTTACTTTATGGTTCGAGTTGACCAATCCTTTTCTAAGTCTGGTTGAACACTTTAAACTTAGCACTTCTTGGGAGGTAACCCAATCTCATGCAACATGGTAATATCTTTCCTTAACTCTTTTTCTTCAAGTGTTAACAGTTTCTCCTTGTTCATGCTTTTAATTTTATCTTTAGAACATTGAGGACAATGTTAGATTTAAGATTGGGGGTGGGGAAGAAACTTTTTGTTAGTTTTAAGTTGCAATAAATAAACTCCAGAGCGTAGAAATTTACGCCTATTAAGGATAGCACTAACCAATCTAAGTGGATGGAAACATTTTTGTTTTAGGAGCTGAGGAACCAATCTGACTAGATGGAAACATCTATAGAGTCTATTCATAAAAGCACAGAGCTCAGGTATTAGAAATAACATGATAGTTTCGCCATATCTCGTCGAGTCCTTTTCACTTTCTATTTTTAGTTTTCTTTTATTTCAAGTGATTTGGTGGGGCACACGATTCAAGTTGTTACCTTTGCTAGGGTGAAATAGAGTGACTGAGTTACCTTTTCAAAAAAAAAAAAAAATTAGACCGGACCAGTTAGACCAACCGGAATAAGTATTAACACTTGGATAGAAATATGCGTGTGTTCTCCCTGTTTCCGTCGCCTAAGCAAGCATGGAATGCAGGACCCGTGGGAACTATCGTGTAATCTGCTGATAAGAAGCATGCGCTTGGATCAAAAAGATCTATTCATGCCGTTAAGTTTAAAAAAAATGGTTATTGTTATGTGTAGTCAACTGCTGGTTCCCTTGTATTTGCCAGTTTGTTGATCTAGATTTAAGTTATTGACCACTGGTTCCCTTGTATATGCCAGTGTGTTAATATTAGTCAGACCGGTATCTCAGTCATTTAGGTTAGGTTCATCTTGGCAGCGGCCTTCAGACAGATATGGGAAACACCGTTCGCTTTTCAACCATCTACATTTTTCTTTTTCCATCTTCTTAATCTTTTCATGTGATTAGTCTGACTCCGAGTATGATGTCCATCGTGAAACTATCTTAGTAGAGCTTTGTCACTTATATGAATTTTAGTATGCTTGAGTGCAAACTCGTATACAGCAATTGGAATTTCGCGTCAGGGTACTTCCTCCGGTAATTATCAAGTATGCCAACCAAGGAGGTTCTTTAGTGCTTTCCAAGATTTTTCGTAGATAGTTAGGGTCTGGAGTATTGGTTTTTGTGGGTACACCTATGATAAACCCACCCGAGATTAACTCGGTCTCTTTTCAAGAATAAAATTTGCTCGAGGACTAGCAAATAATAAGTTTGGGGATATTTGATAGACGCATTTATGTGTCTATTTTGATCTCTTTTATGTATTTTATTAGTACCTATTTGTTCTCATTATGGTGTTTTTATGTTTGTTTAGGTGTTTTTGGATAAAATACCCTTGTATGGAAAGAGTTTCTCAAAAAGTGATGATTTACACCCCGGAGAAAAGTACTAAAGGCACCCCAGAAATGTCCCGGAAACGTCCCAGAAATGTCCCGGAGGAAACCAGAAAAATTACTATTTCAACCCAAGAATTACTATTTCAGCCCAAATTACTAAGGGGACACCAAGACAGGATAGGGGGACACCCCTCTTCTTCATTTGAATATCGATTTTGGCGGGGAAAATGTTCACAACACAGGAGAATTTTCGATCGAAGAAATGAAGTAGTGGTAGGTTGATTCAATGGCTGAATTTTGGTATAGAGATGTGATATAGGTTGATGAACACAGTATGGGTGACGGAATCGGTCAATTTTGGCTAAAATTCCTGGTTCGATTCGCCAAACCAAAACAGAGCAACACGCACTGTAAGCGAGCTCAAGTATGTTTCTGTTGTGCATGGAGTGATGTGGAGGTGCGGGAAAGCTTCTGAGGCATGAAGAAACTAATTTGGAGCGTTTTGGGAGCGAGTTAACGTGTGGAAATTCTATAAATGGTAAGTATTCTCATTTTTGGGCAGCAAAAAAATAATCGAATTAAAGAGAAAATATACGCAATCAATGGTCGGATTTCTTGCTCCAAAACACTATAAATACAAGTATCGGTCATTTGGAAGAGGATGTCGAGAGTTGGGAGGAGAAGAGAGGAAGCTGCAGAGGAATAATCACGAATTCTCTCTGCTGCTGCTGCTGTTCGTGATGAAGATGAAGAACATAAAGAACGGACTCGCAAGAGCAGTGGTTTATCAACAGTGAGAAATACTCACAGGCGTGGGTCGTAGTGTGGGTCATAGTTTGGGTCTTGCAACAGCATAACATTTGTATCATTCTTCTTGGATCAGTGTGAGATTGGTTGGGGTTCAACTGCAGTCTAGACCGAAGTTAGTTTGGAGTAGGCTAGTGTCTGTAGCGGCTTAATACAGTGTGTGTTCAATATGGACTAGGTCCTGGGGGTTTTCTGCATTTGCGGTTTCCTCGTTAACAAAATTCTGGTGTCTGTGTTATTTCTTTTCCGCATTATATTTTTTTATATAATTGAAATATCACATCTTGTGCGTTGTTCAATCAATTAGAATATCCGAACTTTTGGTTGTTGATTTAAATTGATTAACACTTGGATATTGGTCTTTGGTACCATCCAAGTTATCTCTCTAGTATTTGATAAATACTCGCAGATTTCTATTTTCTTGAGTATATATCAAATTAAGAGATTGAGATATAAACGCTTTGATATACTTTTTATCTAAATTGAGTCTGACTGTCTAGTTGATTCTCTAGAAAGTATATTGGAGTTTGTCCATACAGATTGCTAAGCGAAATATTGGGTGTGGTTGTTAGACCCCCGCATTTTCAGTAGGAGTATAACTGTACCTTGGATCAATGTGAGATTGACTGGGGTTCGACTATAGTCCAGACCGAAGTTAGTTTGTAGTAGGCTAGTGTCTTTAGCGGCTTAATACAGTGTGTGTTCAATCTTGACTAGGTCCCGGGGTTTTTATGCATTTGCGGTTTCCTCGTTAACAAAACTTCTGGTGTCTGTGTTATTTCTTTTCCGCATTATATTCTTATATAATCAAAATATCACAGGTTGTGCGTTTGAATCAATCAATTAGAATATCCAACCTTTTGTTGTTGATTTACATTGATTGATACTTGAATGTTGGCATTTGGTACCGTTCAAGTGATTTCTCTTGTATTCAATTAGACTCGCATATTTCTATTTGCTTGAGTAAGTATTGAATCGAGAAAGAGAGATATAACTCTTTGATATACTTTATTAAGATTGAGTCTAGTTGATTCTCTTGAAAGTATATTGGAGTTAGTCCATAAAGATTGCTAATCGTCATATTGGGTGTGGTTGTTGTACCCCCACTTTTTCAATTGGTATCAGAGCAGGAAAACACGTTTAAAGACCTTACAAATCTGTGTTTGTGGCGATATGACTCTATAGACAAGAGTACTATATATGATAAACGCGTCACAAGAAACAAAAGTTATGTCTCAACTATTCCAACGAGACAGACAAATAGTGACATGTGTTATTCTGATTATCCTTCGAAAGAGTCTATCTCTTTTAATGGAAGGGAAACAGCTAAAGAGAGTGAACTGATTCTAAATCTTGTTAGAATCCAATCTGATCGGTTAAGAAAACATGTCAAAGTCCTTCTCGATGAAGTAAGAGGTTGTGTTTCCAAAAACACTGAAACTAATCTTTCATCAACCCTTCTTAAAGCAAGTCTTGAAAGGGATATCTTGGAAATTGAACATCGCTTGAATAAGCTCTCAATTAAAGGATGTTTCAGAAAGTCCTCTAGAATATCTTCATCAACTTCCACTATAACCAAGGAAGTTCCAGAAGTAAAATCATAATTCCCTTGTAGTGGAAAATATGTTCATATAGGCTCTCTTAATCAAGGATGTTGCACATCTCATGGAAGGAATAAATCTCCAAATATTTTTAAGATGGTGCCTTCTAATGATCAGAAAGTATGTCCTTTTTGTGATTCAAAAGGGCATGTCAAGAGAAACTTTAGGTTGAGTAAAAATTTCTTTGTTCGACTTTAATACACCTTAGATAAAAGTGTAACTGACTTTTGTATGTCAAATCCAAGTGGTTTCAGCATTCATCCTGTGTATCTACTAGGAAAGTCAGTTCTATGAGTTCCTCAAATGTTCTGAAGCAGAACAGACGTCTTAACTGTCTAAGAGAAGGTCGGAAATTTTCCATCTTCAAAAACGGAGTTAATGATACTTTTTATGTGAACAGGGTATAAGGAGAAAAGGGCAAAAATGATGATATAAGAAATAACATAAAGGATTTAGTTAAAGGTTATAAAGAAATCGTTAACAGGATGTCAATCTTCCCTAGCCGAAATTATTCAGGTAAGAATCAATAATATGAGTCATATGTTTATAAGAGTAAATTTTATGACAACTTTTTACATCATAATGGTTTTCCTCAACCGTTTCGAAAGAAGAAGGATAACCAAAAACAATTTTCATTTAATGAGCTAATGGCTCATACTTGTGTTAATTAATCACAAGGTTGAAATCTCACTTAAAAAAATCCTAGCTAAGTGAGAATCGTTTACGTATACTTATTGGAAAAGTGTCTCTGATTATCTAGCTGATTTCTTATCGCTCTTAGATGGATGATCAAGTAACACTTTTACATGAGTATTTTTTTTGTTTTGATCCTTCTTTGTGTTTTGGTTTTTCTCTGGGTATATGACTTCAATCTTTGTTTTTGATAAAAATAAGATGAATGGACTTTTTTTTCAAACAACAAGGTGAAGTATCTTCACAAACAACCTTTTTGGTAGGAGTTTTGTGGACCCTCTTCTTACTGGCATGCGTACGGTTTCGGGGTTCTCTCTCAAACCGAACTTGTAAACCCTAAGTCTTACGAAATTTATTTATATACCTATCATATTGAGTTTAATCATATCACTATAGGTATCTTTTTATCAATGGCTTCTTCTTCTTGCTCTTGGGATTTACCTGAAGACTTTGTTGATAATGCGGTATATTTCGAATTTGATAAAAAATAATGGAATATTTGTTAAAGTTGAAGGATATTTCCCTCAATCTCCTGATTCCTACTCGGATATTGAGAAGGTTGAAGATATTTCGGCTGAAGTGGTTCTCGATTTTCACAAAAACTTTGAGGATGCAAAGCAGCAACTTGTTGATACAATGAAGTGTCTTGATATGGTAAGAACTGAGTTGAAAAAGGTTAATTCTGACCTTGTTCTCATGAAAACTCATGTTAAAGAACTTCTCAATAAGGATATCCACTCTAATGATGTTGTGGATTCTGACAATCACAAGTTCAAAGACCCCAAGACTCGTGAGGATCCCGAACCGTCTATTTGACCCAATTTCGTGTTCGACTTTTGCATAGGAGTCTGCTTTTGTTTCTTAGATTGTTGATTTTATTTTCCTAGTAAATCTTCGGATGAGAATTTAATTTTCTTGTTTTGTTTAGAAGAATAACTAGAGTTTGGAATAGTCATTATTGTGATTACACATAGCTATGTCCAACGTTTTCATCTTCATGTTTTTAGGTTTATTTGTTTAAATTCTAAAATTGTTTGGAAGATGATTTCTGCAATATTAATCTTTATGGTTTTATATATTGCAATTTTTTATGGGATATGTGTGTTTGGGTCCGTGAACTATGATTGTCCATACCCTGTCAAAAGTTAAGTCTTTCATATGTCGATATGCATGTATTGACAAAAGAATGAATGAACTTTTGACATTACAAAATTTTGAAGCCTATTATGACATTATTGATGGAAGATAGTATGAACTTTTGTTTGCGAGGATTATGTCCATTGTATGTCAATGTGCGAATAGTTATGGAAAATAGAATGAATTTTTGTCTATTCCGCAGTATTTTGTTGATCTCCAATCCATAATCTTTGTGCATATAATGTGTTGTTCCATAAGGTTTCTTATGTTGATCACAATCGAATGAGTTGATTATTTTCATATGATTAACTTAGTTGTTGCTCCGTAAGTTCGCTTTTGTCGAGCATGACCGATTAAATTGATCATTTTTTTGTTATTAATTTGGTTGAGCATTTTTGATTAGATTAATCATGAGTTTTCTTGTGGTTAATTTAATTGAGTATTATTTGGATTAAATTCATATTATTATGTGATTTGTTATGTCCAAAGAAATCCTTTTTTCTCTTGAAACTAAGGTCGCTCTTGTTGTTCTTTTAGGAATGACATTTTAAGGGGGGAGTTCATAATTAAACTTGTGCTTAATTGCCAAATCTTTGTGGGGAGTGCGGCTGTGGAATATTATAGGAGTTATCATGTATCTTCATAAACTCCTTGATGAAAGCATTTAGCTTCATCTTTATGATTGCATCTAAATAAGTTGATATGTGCTTGCTTTTGGTCATGAGATGTCTCTTTGAAAATTTAATTAGGATCCCGTTTTCCTACCTTTGGCAATTTCATTGACAGAAAGGGGGAGAATTAGTGTGTAGTTCACACTACAAATACATATGGTTTTCGGATCATTATGTAAGGGGGAGTGGTTTCCATGTGAGATGGAGTATTGACTAAGGGGGAGTGATACATATCACAATAGTATTGTTGTCGAAGTTGTGATACAATTGAACTTTGATGCTGTATAATAATACTATGACACTGTATAACAATGATTGAGAATTCTTGTTTTCTCATTGTTATAGCTACGGATTTTCAACAACGATGATGCTAAACTTACAACCTTTGGAATCATTGGAGTACTTGGAAGTGAAGAAGATTTCGAGTAATTTTGAAGATTAGGCATGTGGAATATAGACTACAAAATTTTATTTATTTATTTGTGTATTCCATATATATGTATTAATAGTTTTGTCACTAAAATTCACAAAGGGGGAGATTGTTAGAGCACTGCTCGGTCGAACTCGCATGCGTTGCTATCTCAAGCATGTTTGTCAATGTTAGTGATCAAAACTATAAGTTTTGATTTCTGGTCTACTATAGCTAAGTCTCGGACTAGGATAGAAAGTGTAGTTGAGATCAAGAACTCCATGGAGATCATCATACAAGACGAAGAACTACTCAAGGAACTGGTGGAACTTCATCGAATAAAAGGTATGTGGAGACTTGAACTTATATATCACTCAAAAGTCTATCTACTCTATCTCCTATCTTGAGACAAAAGTCGTTTTGCTATATAGACTTTGATTATACACACTTGCTATTTCGAGCCGAGTTTATCTCGCCTATCTATTTCTCGAAATATGTGTTGGTAAGATTTCGCTTTGGACAAGTTCATCTTTACCTAGTGACGAAAGTCATGTTAAGTTTAAATCACTTGAAAATGGCTTTGACGAAAAATGTTTTGTCATTAACAACTATATAACGTCATCTAATAATGTTTCAATGATTGAAATGAGAGTTTAGAATATATAACCATTGTTGGATATAAGTATTATGTGGTAACACATATATGTATAAGTCCTTATTCTTTGAACCAAAGTATGTGTACTTTGTTGATCAGGAAAACAGTAACCCAGTCCGCGAACTGTCAGAGGTTCTAGTCCCGAGAAAATCTGCTGGAGTTTGTGAATTGTTTGCAAACTTATTCCGGGTACTTAAGTCTGTGAACTCAGTCCGCGTACTTAAGTTGGTTATTTCTAAAAACGACTATTCGTGAACTCATACTTATAGAAACTAAGGAATGCAAGTGTTTGAGAGTGAAAACAGTTTCTGCTGGTTTCGGTAATTTCGTGTGATGTGGGTGAGAAACAAATCTAAACCCTAAACAATGTACTGCAAGGGAGTACTTTAGATTCTAGAGATCAATCTGTACAAGTCCGACCTAAACTAAGATATCGCCGTTCCAGACTTGCTTCGGTCACAGAGTGGAGGAGAAGGGTTGGTTTTGGGGAGGGAAGCAAAGAGAGTGTTGAGACCAGAATAGTTGATTCTAGAAGAGTAGTTGTTTTGTGACTTGTATCAGATAGTGGGAAGCTACCATATGGGAAAGCTAGCAAACGTTTTATGAGTGTTGTATGCTCTTGACCAGAACTTGTTATTCGGTGGAAATAGGTAATGCCTATTTACACAAGTCGAAGTGAAACGTACGCTGGTCTCATTAAGAAATGGAAAACGCGTGAGTAAATTGGAGGAGGTGGTAACGGGTAACGCTTGGAATTGATGTTCCATAAAAGAAAGTGTTTCACCATTACTCCCTGTATTTACTAACCGCCTCATCCTTATGACACTTTATTATAACGAGCGTAGTGTACGTTGCACGCTGTAAACCGCCAAACCAATACCCAATGAGCATCCCCCAGTTTGTGACATGTGTTGATGTCTCGAGTGTTTTCGTGGAAAACATGTAGCATGTTGTTGTTGTCTGGAAAATTGAGCTTGGGAGACTTGCCGGCTCGGTGGTGACCTTCAACGGTCGAGATTTTGCATCTTAAGAGGAAGGTAGGCGTTGCTTATTGCAACCTTTCTTTTGGTAGCCAGTGGCATGAAATTTTGATCAGTATGGCTTTAATATGGCCCAGTTTAGGCACGGCCAAAAGCTAGGGTTTTGGCTTTGTTTAGGCATTACCAAACTAGGTCCAATAGTTGCCATGTGTTAGCTGGTAACCTTGGACGGCTAAGATCTGCATCTTAGATGAAAAAGTGCATGTTGATTGTTGCAGACCTTCGTTTTGGTAGCCTCATAGGGAAGGTCGGCATGGTATGGCGCGACAAGGTGGTTGGCATGCCATTGGCACATGTGGCATGGCATGCCTTGACGCGGTTTGGAGTGGCCAAAACTAGGGTTTGGGGCCAAAGGTTACCATGCGTTGTTTGGCGACCTTGGACGGCTAGGATTTTCATCTAGGATGGAAGGGTGGTCGTTGATCATCGCACGCCTTCGTTTTGGTAGCCACATGGGGAAGGCCGGCATGGTATGGCGCGGCAAGATGGTTGGCATGCCATTGGCACATGTGGCATGGCATTCCATTGGCACAGGTGGCATGGCATTCCATTGGCACAGGTGGCATGGCATGCCATTGGCACATGTGGCATGGCATGCCATTGGCACATGTGGCCAAAACTAGGGTTTTGGGCCAAAGGTTACCATGCGTTGTTTGGCGACCTTGGAAGGCTAAGATTTGCATCTAGGATGGAAGGGTGGTCGTTGGTCGTCGCAGGCCTTCGTTTTGGTAGCCGCATGGGGAAGGCCGGCATGGTATGGCGCGGAAAGGTGGTTGGCATGCCATTGGCACATTTTCCATGGCATGCCTTGGCGCGGTTTGGCGTGGCCAAAACTAGGGTTTTGGGCCAAAAGGTTACCATGCGCTGTTTGGCGACCTTGGACGGCTAGGATTTGCATCTAGGATGGAAGGGTGGTCGTTTATCGTCGCACGCCAATGGCGCGGATGGCTTTGCATAGTGGGTCCAAGGCAAGGTTTGGTTGGCTTGGCATGGTGGGGCCAAGTGTTTGGTATTCCATTGGCGCATGGTGAGGCTAGCATGGTTAGGGCCAAGGCAAGGCGCGGTTGGCTTGGCATGGTGGGGCCAAGGGTTTCGCATGCCATTGGAGCTTGGTGCGGCTAGCATGGTTGGGGCCAAGGCAAGGTTCGGTTGGCTTGGCATGGTTGGGCCAAGGGTTTGGCATGACATTGGTGCATGGTGCGGCTAGCATGGTTGGCATGCCTTGGAGCGATAGACGTGGCTGGCATGGTTTGCCATTGGCACAGTGGTGCGGATGGCATGGTTGGCATGCCTTTGGCGCAGAGATGTGACTGGCATGGTTTGCCATTGGCACAGTGGTGCGGCTGGCATGGTTGGCATGCATTAGCACGGAGATGTGGCATGCATGGTTTTTCATTGGCACAGTGGTGCGGCTGGTGGTTGGCATGCCTTGGCGTGGATATGTGGCTGGCATGGTTTTCCATTGGCACACTGGTGTGGCTGGCATGGTTGGCATGCCTTGGCGCGGAGATGTGGCTGGCATGGTTTGTCATTGGAACAGTGGTGCGACTGGCATGGTTGGCATGCCTTGGCGCGGATATGACATTGGTGTGGCTGGCATGCCTTGGCGCGGAGACGCGGCTGGCATGGTTGGCATTCCTTGGCACGGAGATGTGGCAGGCATGGTTTGCATTTGCACAATGGTGCGGCTGGCATGGTTGGCATGCCTTGGCGCGAAGATGTGGCAGGCATGGTTTTCCATTGGCACAGTGGTGTGGCTGGCATGGTTGTCATGCCTTGGCGCGGAGATGTGGATGACATGGTTTTCCGTTGGAACAGTGGTGCGGCTGGCATGGTTGGCATGCCTTGGTGCGGAGATGTGGCTGGCATGGTTTGTCATTGGCACAGAGGTGCGGATGGCATGGTTGGCATGCCTTGGAGCGGATATGTGGCTGGCATGATTTGCCATTGGCACAGTGGTGCGGCTGGCATGGTTGGCATTCCTTGGTGCGGTAGCATGGGAATTAGGGTTTGGCATAGATGATGTCGGTCAATGTCAAGGGTTCTACCGTGGAAAATGACACATAAGAAAAAGGTACCCTGGTAATTCTTACATAGGCATGTTGATCGATTCAATAAATTTGCTAATGGTCAAAGTGACGTCATGTCAGTTTTACGGTTTTACGATTTTAACCCAAAGATAAAAACCACCATCAACATTAAGTCCCCTGCTTAGCTCGGAACAGGAGCATTGTTGCGAGGTAAGCATAAGATGGTGACAGGCCAGGACAAAATCGAAATGGAAAGTCACGGAAAGATGGTCAGGAAGATCCGACTAACCTTTTCGAGGGGTAAGGAGAGTTCGTGATTCTCGTGTTGTCGGCCTTGCGTACATTCTACTCGTGGTGTTGCTGGTTAGACCGTGAAATGGTAGAGGCGGTTGCTGGTTGAGATGCAGACTCTCGTCTTGGATAGGTCACGCGTCATTTTGGCTGGGCTAGGGAACGCGGAGGTGCTAGCTTAGCGAGTTTTTGGCGTTGGTGCGGCTTGAACGGAGCCGCTGGCGTTGGTCGGCTTGGAATGGGAGCCGCAGGCATTGTGCGGCTTGGAATGGAGCGTTGGAGTTGGTCGGCTTAGAATGGAGCCGTCATCATTGGTCGTCTTGGAATGGAGCCATCAGCAATTGTCGGCTTGGAATGGAGCCGTCAGCATTGGTCGGCTTGGAATGGAGCCGCTAGCATTGGTCGGCTTGGAATGGTGGAAATGGTGATGACGCTGGAACTTAGGCTATAAAAGGGTGGTGATGGCGCCTGACAACTTTTTTTAAATTAGGGTTTGGCATGCCGAAACCCTAATTAGCGCTCCTTACCAGAATCATTCTAGAATTATCGTACGAACTCGTATTTTGACGGTTCGCCCCTGTATTCTGAACGGAAATGAATTTCCTATCTCTACGCTCGGGAATATTTAGGTTTTAAGCTCGTTCGGGAGGTGAAAACAGCTCGACAGTAAAGTTCAAGAAGAATTGCGGGCCCGTGGAATGATGGCAGCTTGCTTTAGTTCCGTGGGGAGATGACGACTTGATTTGGGAAGATAACAACTTGCTTCAGTTCCCTGGGAAGGTGACGACTGTCTTCGGGAAGATAACAACTTGCTTCAGTTCCTTGGGAAGGTGACGACTGGCTTCGGGAAGATAACAACTTGCTTCAGTTCCCTGGGAAGGTGACGAATGGCTTAGGGAAGATAACAACTTGCTTCAGCTCCCTGGGAAGGTTACGACTGGCTTCGGGAAGGTAACAACTTGCTTCATATTTTAGCATGTTGCAACCCTAATTAGCGCCCCTTACTAGAATCGTTGTATAATTCTTGTACAAACTCGAATATTGATGGTCAGCCCCTCCATTCTGAACGGAAAAGAATTTCCTATCCCCCTTCAAGGGAATATTTAGGTTTTGAGCTCGTTCGGGAGGTGAAAACAGCTCGACCGTAAAATTCAGGAAGAATTCATGAGGGATGTTGTGGGCCCGAGGTGGCATAGTCGCGCCCAGTCATCCGTTTCATGGAGCAAGAAGGAATGTTTATCTTGTTCAAACTCTAGAAACTCCGTCCGCATGAAAAGAGATATTGACCTTCTTCTGTTTTATGTTGCCCGTCCGGATCCGCGCCTTCGTTTGCAATGTCTCTCCAATGGATTCCAAAATTTATCGCATTCTTGGGACGGATAGATGAAATATGTGCTCGGAGACGACCATGTTAGGGATAATATTGGAGATTTTGGTTGCGTTGTCGGTGAATTTCTATCAAAGTCTTCAAGGACTTTGTTCTAAGCGACATCCTTCGAACCGTCTTCTGAATCTTGGACTATCCTATAGAATGGGATGCGGTGAGCAGTCCCCAATTATACTTCTGTTTAATTCGATGGTCATGGCCGAATATGTGGATGTATCTTTGTGGCGTGCTTTTGGAGTCTTCGGTGCATATGTATGGCTTCACGTTGAGAAATTATTGAGTAAAACTTCGACGGTGATGATGTTGAAATTAGAAATAACCTGGTTGAGGGGAGTGAAAGCGTCCCATGCTGGTAGTCCCCATGTATAGTATACTTTCATTGTATCGCCTTGAATTCACGTCCACGGGATTTGATGCAATCTTATTGCACTCTTCTGGATGTGATGTCGGGATGCTCAGAATATCACATGGATGAAATATTCTGGATAACGAAGAGGTAGAAAATGATAGAGTCATGTTGTTTATCATGGCTCCCTCTGTTTCTTCAGGAAAATGTTTCATCCGCGTCTCTGGAGTTATCTCATAAATCTTTGATGGTCGTCGGGATGGACTGCAATGAGCAGTGCCCAGTCGCGCTTTTCTTTAGTTTCTGAAGTTGTTTCCTCTGGGCAGGCTTGGGATCCGCCGCGGCCTCGTAGAGTGTTGCAGGAGTCTTCTAGACAGAGAGGTGATCATATTCTTACGCTACACCCTTGAAGAGCAGATGACTTTGTCGTGGCTATGACCTTTGGTTGACCGTGTCTTCTGAGCTTTGACAGTGAAAGGATTTTGTGTAGATTCACAATCCCCAAGTGTGGTTTGCATGTTTCTATCTTGTGTGCTCGGTGGGCTTTACAGTGATTTTTGCCATGGTGAAGCTTTGGCTGGTATCAACAAACGGGCGGCAACAGTTCTTGGCAGCATATGTGATCAGAAGAGACTTGGAAGGAAGGGGTGGAGGTTACAGCACGATCCTCGATCAGGAAGAGCGGCGTCTACGACAAGATCCTTAGAAAGAAGGAGTGGCGGCTATGACACGGTCCTTGGAAGAAAGGAGGCGTTGAAGTGGCTTCGGTTCTTGGAGAGGACGTTGAAACTTATGGAGCAAAAACGCTGAAGCTTCATATTCGTATCATGGAGCATCTTATGGAGAGAATGCTGAAGCGGAGCAGCTGCTGAAGCGAACGTCGAAGCGGAGAGGATACGTCAATCAGTATGCTGTCAAACTGGACACCCTTCAAGCGAACAGTGGTTAGGAGTCCCCGGTTATATCTATCAATCGTGCTTTCCAAGAGAGGTTGGTGTTTGGGAACTGCTTCCTGGATGAAAACAGCTGCTTTCCTGATGCAGTGCGGTTGAGAGATGCAAATATGTCTTGACGTTGTGCCTTGGGGAAACATAGAATCTCACATAAATGTTTCATCATAGACTGCACAGTTTTGTGAGCGAAATTCCCAGAAATCATGCATCTCCTGACAGGAAGAGAGTCTTTGTGAACTCAGGGGGGTTGCTGATTTTCTTTGCTTCGATTTTGGAGAAGTCGTTTCTGATCTTTATGTGTGATGAAATTGGATTGTTGATTCCCTTCTACTGGTCGTTCAAGTGCAACACTAGAAGGATGCAAGTTGCTAGCGCTGGGAAGATGCAAGCTGTTAGCGCTGGAAAGATGCAAGCTGTTGTAAAGATGCAAGCTGCTGTAAAGATTCAAGCTGCTGTAAAAATGCAAGCTGTTGTAAAGATGCAAGTTGCTGTAAAGATACAAGTTGTTAGCACTGGAAAGATGCAAGCTGCTGGAAAGATGCAAGATGCTGTAAAGATCCAAGCTGCTGTAAAGATCCAAGCTGCTGTAAAGATCCAAGCTGCTGTAAAGATGCAAGCTGTCAGCGCTGGAAAAGATGTAAGCTGCCAGCGCTGGAAGGGTGCAAGCTGTTAGCGATGGACAAGATGTAAGTTGTCGGTGCTGAAAAGACGTAAGTTGTCGGTGCTGGAAGGACGCAAGTTGTCAGCGCTGGGGAGATGCAAGTTGTCGGTGCCGGAAAGACGCAAGCTGTCAGCGCTGGAAAAGATGCAAGTTTCCGGAGCTGGAAAGATATAAGTTGTTAGTAATGGATCGGCTTAGAACGGGCGCTGGCTTGGCGTGGACTCTAGCTTGGATTTGGTATGGCGCGTACTGTTGGATGTGGCACGGACTGTTGGCTTGGCGTGGCGCGGACTTGTTCTTGCGGGCTGGTAAGACTTGAAAGAATACCTACGACTATGTCTAACTGCAAGTGCACAGTGTCACAATGTAACACAGGTCAAGCACAGGTCGATCCACAGGGATAAGGTGGGTGTAGATTTGAAACTATGGTTTTAACTATAACTGATTTGAAACAAGAGTAGCACAAAAGGGGGTTTTGTTTTGTCGATACGACGAAGATGATGGTAGTAACAGAGATAACAAAAACGAAAGCAAAAGTAATCTAACAAGCAGATAAATATGATGCTAGGGAAGTCGAATCCACCTCTTAACCACACCAATTCAATTCAATCTCAACAATGTTCTAGTCCCTTATAATGGATACCGGTGGTATTCCGCCTATCCAGGGCAGTTTCAGGAGGATAGTTTAGTATCACTAAGATGATTCCTAACCCTAATATTAGATGCCCTCTCACAAGACAAACTAACCGCAGATCAATCACTTAGATAATTAAACAACCCTGATATGGATATTCTAATCGCAACTAAGGTATTTCTTCAAAGTACTAACTGTCTTTTCAGGGCACAACTAGTCAAAGGATCGAACAATAATCAATTAAGCATGAGTTATAGCACAATAAACATAGTGTTACTCTAACTACAATGGATACATGGCATACACTGTGAGAGCAAAATGCTGAAGGCTCAGATTATATTTATCCAAAACATTATAGCACAACGAGAACAATATCAATACACGAACCAAATGTAGCAATGGATTAATGGTTTCATCTAAACCCTAACTATGAAATTAAAACATCATGGAGATAATGAAATCAAACATGAACTACTGTTTGGTGCACCGGCTAATCCGGGCATCTAAGGTTGAGTTCTGGCTAACCCCGGCATCCCCACACACACACAATACCATGTTCTATTTATACCCAAAATTAGGATTCTTAACAGTTCCCCCAAAATTCCCAAATTAGGGTTTACATTGAAAATTAAAATTAAAGCTCACCCGTCTCTGCTTTTGTTGTCTCCCCCTCGACCCATGTCTTGTCTTCCTTCTCTGCTACTCCTCCTGCTCCAATTGTCTCTTACATCTCCTCTGCTACAAACCCTAGTTCTCTCTTTCTTGGTTGTAGCATCTTTGCGAGAAGCTAAAACAAAGCTAGAGAGAGTCTAGGGTTTAGGGTTAGTCTGCTGTGGTGTCGGGTGAAGGTAGTGATGGTGAAGCTCGAGAAGAAGGGGAAGAATGGTGTTGCAGGTCTGTTGGTCGGGGAAGAAGAAGAAATTTGGGAAGAAGATGAGAAGAAGGAGAGAAGAAGTCGATGGTTTTGGGAGAAGATATTAGGTGCTAGGGTGTTGAGCGGGTGTATCAAAATTTGATGATCGGTGATGAAAATCGTAGGATGAAAAGGTGATGGAGTGATCAAACGGCGCGATGGAATGGATGTGGATCGACCGTTGGATGATGAGATACATCAAAATTTACGGCGAAGATCGGGGTTAGGTGCTATGATGTTAGACAGGAACTTCAGAGTTCGATGTACTCTGATGAAGCGATCGTTGGATGATGGAATGGATCCAATCTGACGGCTAAAGAGAGAAGCGGGTTTGGGCTTGGATTTTAGGATATGAAAATGGGTTTGAGTTTGGGAGATGGGTTTTGGCTTGGACAATTCTGAGCCCATTTCTTCTTTAAGAACAAATTCTTCTTTGTTAAGCCCACTTTTATCCTTGAGTATTCCATACCACAATCTCCACTTCTTTTCCGCTAGAGTTTCCGTCGGCTTTCTCCCGTGTCTTTGCTCTTTTCGCTCCGCAACTCATCTAGACTTTATTTGGTACCTAAAAATGCAAAATTAATTAATAAAAGATATTTATCCTTGAGGAGAGTAAAATACAAAATTCATTGCAAAAAGGGAATTTATGGTATGCAAAAAGGGATAAGTGCCAATAAAATGATGATAAATAATGCAATATTTGGCACCTATCAAATACCCCTAAACCTGAATTTTACTTGTCCTCAAGTAAAATAGAAACTAAATAAATCCTACCTATACCACTGTCGATGGTTTCTCTATTGCATTTAGCGAATGCAATAAGCCTTTTAAACCACTAAGTTTCCCTAGTGGACGAGTTGAAGTCTCGTGAAGGTTTGCTTAGAACGTACCTACAAAGTTCTAGGCCAAAATATGAGCTCAGATTCCATCAAATGTGACATGTGCAAGACAGTTTAAGCTCACAGCAAAATGGAGATGTCAATATAGCTATCAAAGGCACAATCCTAGCACTGATAACAAATAAAGACATGTCATAAGAGTGTAAAGTGTATCTACACATGTGTAAAGAAAGATCGGATGTTATGACTACTAATCACCAAGAGATAGTTTCTCAGGCTAAGAACCGAGGTCGAAATCTAGTTAGCTGTCCGGACTTTACGAGAATTGTGAATGAGTTGGGGGTATTTCACAATTACTCGCGTTGTACATCAATGGCATACACCCTTCCTTGCTTATAACACAAAAACACAAAAGATGACTCTTTACATGACTCTTATTTACATTGACTACTCTCTTTTATTTTTGGAACAAGAGAGGATGGAATTGATAAATACTTGATTTTTTTTATTTTTTTTGATTTTTTTTCTGATATTTTTTTGAATATATACACCGTTTTTTGTTTGTTTTTTGTTTGTTTTTTTTTTGTGCAAAATATTTACAACATGGTAACTCTTTTGATACATAAGCAAAAAGAAACAAAATTACATGACACTTTGCAAGAGGTAGCCCTTTTTGATGCACCCAGTTAAATTCGATGGTTGTGTTTCTTAATGTATCCTCCACCTTTTATCCCAACCAACCAAATAAAAAGGTAGTCAGGTTTCGTTCAGTATTCTAAAGTGATTGGAAATCGTGACTTCCGATAGAACACCTCAAGGTTGAGGCTATACATGTATTGATAGATCGTGCGCGTACAAGTTTCTTATCACTATGTGAATTGTGCTAGAATGGGTGCTTAAATATCTAGACTTAGAATCCTTATGTCTACATACATGCACAAGAGTCAACATTTCAAGGTAAATGAGCTCCATTTTTATGTTTTTTTTTCAAATTTTTTAATTTTTTATTTTGATTTTTTATTTTTCAAAAAGAGGGAGGAGTTTTGTTTTCAATTATAGCATGATATCACGGTATCTACTTTTCAATCCGGGCATCTAGGGTTGAGATCTGGCTAACCCCGGCATCCCCATACACACACAATACCATGTTCTATTTATACCCAAAATTAGGGTTCTTAACAGTTTCCCCCAAAATTCCCAAATTAGGGTTTACATTGAAAATTAAAATTAAAGTTCACACGTCTCTGCTTTTGTTGTCTCCCCCTCGACCCATGTCTTGTCTTCCTTCTATGCTACTCCTCCTGCTCCAATTGTCTCTTACATCGCCTCTGCTACAAACCCTAGTTCTCTCTATCTTGGTTGTAGCGTCTTTGCGAGAAGCTAAAACTAAGATAGAGAGAGTCTAGGGTTTAGGGTTAGTCTGTTGTGGTGTCGGGTGAAGGTAGTGATGGTGAAGCTCGAGAAGAAGGGGAAGAATGGTGTTGCAGGTCTGTTGGTCGGGGAAAAAGGAGAAATTTGGGAAGAAGAGGAGAAGAAGGAGAGACGAAGTCGATGGTTTTGGGAGAAGTTATTTGGTGCTAGGGTGTTGAGCGGGTGTATCAAAATTTGATGATCGGTGATGAAAAGCGTAGGATGAAAAGGTGATGGAGTGATCCAACGGCGCGATGGAATGGATGTGGAGCGACCGTTGGATGATGAGATACATCAAAATTGACGGCGAATATCGCGGTTAGGTGCTATGATGTTAGACAGGGACTTCAGAGTTCGATGTACTCTGATGAAGCGACCGTTGGATGATGGAATGGATCCAATCTGACGGCTAAAGAGAGAAGCGGGTTTGGGCTTGAATTTTAGGATATGGAAATGGGTTTGAGTTTGGGAAATGGGTTTGGGCTTGGACAATTCTGAGCCCACTTCTTCTTTAAGAACAAATTCTTCCTTGTTAAGCCCACTTTTATCCTTGAGTCTTCCATACCACAATCTCCACTTCTTTTCCGCTAGAGTTTCCGTCGGCTTTCTCCCGTGTCTTTGCTCTTTTCGCTCCGCAACTCATCTAGACTTTCTTTGGTACTTAAAAATGCAAAATTAATTAATAAAAGATATTTATCCTTGAGGAGAGTAAAATACAAAATTCATTGCAAAAAGGGAATTTATGGTATGCAAAAATGGATAAGTGCCAATAAAATGATGATAAATAATGCAATATTTGGCACTTATCACGGGCCCAGTTGCCTCTTTCCATACGTAGCTCAAATAGGAAATCCTTTCCTCATTCAAATTCCAAAAGTGTCTATGAAAGGGGTTGGCTTCCCTTTTTATCTCGTATCTTTGTTCTCGCGTCCAGGTATTAGCGGTAACAATAAAGTGGGTAAGCATATCCCAGCTATGTACTCCAGCGTTTCTCTTTCAATTTGTTTACTTGTTTTCTCGTGTTGGTGCAAACCCTAGCCATAGGTATGCCTTCCATAAATCTGTAGAAATATTGTTCTTCTGAAATGGTGTAAACCCTAGCCATGGTCATGCCTTTCATAAACTTGTATAAATACTTCATCACAAATAAATCCTCTTCGAATGTCACCGTAGTAACGTCGACTACCTCATGAATAGTATGCAAAGTAGGCACGTACGAGTAAGTGACTTTTTTTTGAAAGGAAAACAAAGCGCCTGGTTTATGGTTTGATTTGAATTGATGGATAACTGTTATCTATGAGGGTTTTGGATTATTCTTCTGGGAATGAATTGTTTTAGGATGATGTTATCTTGGTTTCGATTGCAAGTAACACAAACATCCCAGGAAAACCATGGAACCGTGAGCGTTGTGTGTCAGCAGAGAGCATGGGATGAAATATAACAAAGATATCGGTTTCATCATTCCCGTGAAAACTTGAAGTAGTAAACCATGTATTTTGTCTAAGCAAGACTTACTCGGTTTTTTCGGATCCCCTGACGAAAAATGAATCTTCTGGGTGTAAGACCGAGTTTTGTGGGAAGCACCGCCGTGATTTTGGAAAGTCCCCAGTCGTCCCTAAGTCGATTGATAACTGAGTCAAGCCTTGACGTGGGAAGTCCCCAGTCATCCCTTGACGTGTCATGATCGGTAACTAGGCCGTCTGGTAACTAATTCGTCTCTCCCTGAGCGGATCGTTTGCTTCTACCACCTTGATGTCTGGGTTGAAGTATGAGATCGGGAATTGGAAATTTATATTATAACCGAGAGATTAATGTCCCACTGTGGTCGACAATTGTTTGAGGGTGAATACAGTTTCTGCTGGTTTCGGTAATTTCGTGTGATGTGGGTGAGAAACAAATCTAAACCCTAAACAATGTACTGCAAGGGAGTACTTTAGATTTGATAGATCAATATGTACAACTACGGTCTAAACCAAGAAATGGCTGTTCCAGACTTGCTTCGGTCACAAATTGGAGGAGAAGGGTTGGTTTTGGGGAGGGAAGCGAAGAGAGTGTTGAGACCAGAATAGTTGATTCTGGAAGAGTAGTTTTTTTGTGACTTGTATCAGAAAGTAGGAAGCTAATAAATGGGAAAGCTAGCAAACGTTTTCTGAGTGTTGTATGCTCATGACCAGAACTTGTTTTTCGGTGGAAATAGGTAATGCCTATTTATACAAGTCAAAGTGAAACGTACTCTGGCCTCATTAGGAAATGGAAAAAAGGTGAGTAAATGGGAGGAGGTGGTAACCGGTAACGCTTGGAATTGATGTTCCATAAAAGAAAGTGTTTCACCATTACTCCCTGTATTTACTAACCGCCTCATCCTTATGACACTTTATTATAACGAGCGTAGTGTACGTTGCACGCTGTAAACCGCCAAACCAATACCCAATGAGCATCCCCCAGTTTGTGACATGTGTTGATGTCTCGAGTGTTTTCGTGGAAAACATGTAGCATGTTGTTGTTGTCTGGCAAGTTGAGATTGGGAGACTTGCCGGCTCGGTGGTGACCTTCAACGGTCGAGATTTTGCATCTTAAGAGGAAGGTAGCCGTTGATTATTGCAACCTTTCGTTTGGTAGCTAGTGGAATGAAAGTATGATCAGTGTGGCTTTAATATGGGTCAGTTTAGGCGCTTCCAAAAGTTAGGGTTTTGGCTTTGTTTAAGCGCGACCAAACTAGGGCCAGAGGTTGTCGTGTGTTAGCTGGTAATCTTGGACGGCTAAGATCTGCATCTTAGATGAAAAAGTGGTCGTTGATTGTTGCAGGTCTTTTTTTGGTAGCCGCATAGGGAAGGCCGGCATGGTATGGCGCGGAAAGGTGTTTGGCATGTTATTGGCACATGTGGCATGGCAGGCCTTGGCGCGGTTTAGCGTGGCCAAAACTAGGGTTTTGGGCCAAAGGTTACCATGCGTTGTTTGGCGACCTTGGACGGCTAGGATTTGCATCTAGGATGGAAGGGTGGTCGTTGATCTTCGCACGCCTTCGTTTTGGTAGCCGCATGCGGAAGGCCGCATAGTATGGCCCGGCAAAGTGGTTGGCATTCCATTGGCACATGTGGCATGGCATGCCTTGGCGTGGCCAAAACTAGGGTTTTGGGACAAAGGTTACCATACTTTGTTTGGAGACCTTGGACGGATAGGATTTGCATCCAGGATGGAAGGGTGGTCGTTGATCGTCGCACGCCTTCGTTTTGGTAGCCGCATGGGGAAGGCCGGAATGGTATGGCGCGGCAAGGTGGTTGCCATGCCATTGGCACATGTGGCATGGCATGCCTTGGCGCGGTTTCGCTTGGACAAAACTAGGGTTTTGGGCTAAAGGTTACCATGCGTTGTTTGGTGACCTTTAACGGCTAGGATTTGCATCTAGGATGGAAGGGTGGTCGTTGATCGTCGCACTTCTTCGTTTTGGTAGCCGCATGGGGAAGGCCGGCATGGTATGGCGCGGCAAGGTGGTTGTCATGCCATTGGCACATGTGGCATGGCATGCCTTGGCACGGTTTGGCGTGGCCAAAGCTAGGGTTTTGGCACAAAGGTTACCATGTGTTGTTTGGCGACCTTGGACGGCTAAGATTTGCATCTAGGATGGAAGGGTGGCCGTTGATCGTCGCACGCCTTCGTTTTGGTAGCCGCATAGGGAAGGTCGGCATGGTGGGGCCAAGGCCAATAGCGCGGATGGCTTGGCATAGTGGGGCCAAGGGTTTGTTACGGACGGCTTGGCATGGTGGGGCCAAGGCAAGGTGCGGTTGGCTTGGCATGGTGGGGCCAAGGGTTTGGCATGCCATTGGCGCATTGTGCAGCTAGCATGGTTGGGGACAAGGCAAGGCGCGATTGGCTTGGCATGGTTGGGCCAAGGCAAGTTGCGGTTGGCTTGGCATGGTGGGGCCAAGGGTTTGGCATACCATTGGAGCATGGTGCGGCTAGCATGGTTGGCATTCCTTAGCGCGGTAGACGTGGCTGGCATGGTTTGCTATTGGCACATGGTGCGGCTGGCATGGTTGGCATGCCTTGGAGCGGAGATGTGGCTGGCATGGTTTGCCATTGGCACAGTGGTGCGGCTGGCATGGTTGGCATGCCTTGGCGCGGAGATGTGGCAGGCATGGTCGGCATTGGCACAATGGTGCGGCTGGCATGGTTGGCATGCCTTGGCGCGGAGATGTGGCAGGCATGGTTTGCCATTGGCACAGTGGTGCGGCTGGCATGGTCGGCATGCCTTGGGGCGGAGATGTGGCTGGCATGGTTTGCCATTGGCACAGTGGTGCGGCTGGCATGGTTGGCATGCCTTGGCGCGGAGATGTAGCTAGAATGGTTTGTCATTGGCACAGTGGTGCGGATGGCATGGCTGGCATGCCTTGGCGCGGAGATGTGGATGGCATGGTTTTCCATTGGCACAGTGGTGTGGCTGGCATGGTTGGCATGCCTTGGCGTGGAGATGTGGCTGGCATGGTTTTCCATTTGCACAGAGGTGCGACTGGCATGGTAGGCATTCCTTGGCGCGGAGATGTGGCTGGCATGTTTGGCATGCCTTGGCACGGAGATGTGGCTGGCATGGTTTCCCATTGGCACAGTGGTGCGGTTATCATGGTTGGCATGCCTTGGCGCGGAGATGTGGCTGGCATGGTTTTCTATTGGCACAGTGGTGCGGCTGGCATGGTTGGCATGCCTTGGCGCGGTAGAATGAGAATTAGGGTTTGGCATAGACGATGTCGGTCAATGTTAAGAGTTCTGCCGTGGAGCATGACGCATAAAAAAAAGGTATCCTAGTAATTCTTACGTAGGCATGCTGATCGATTCAATAAATGTGCTAAGGGTCAAAGTTACGTCATGTCATTTGTATGGTTTTACGATTTTAACCCTAAGCTAAATACCACCATCAACAGCAAGTTTGCAAACCGTGGCTATAAAGTTCATGAATCGATTCGAGTGAATCAAATCGTTTTTGCTACGATTGTGTCTTTTATACTTCTATAAGATCTAAGTAATTGAACAACTCTCTAACTAGTTCATTTGAGTCATTTGAACTAGTTATGGTGAAGATGAATATGGTTGATAAAAGTGCTCATATGGCTAACCATTTGGTTAACTATTGTTGAACCAACGAATGTACATGTTCGGGTACGATTACACAAACCTAAAATCGTGCATTTCATTTATGTGTAACAAGATAAGTTTTCGATCTAACGGTTTAAAGATATTAGCTTGAATCTAATCAGGTTTTCATCTAAAGGTGAATATGGAATGCTTTGTTACTAAGCTAACATTGATTGCAAACCCTGATTTGAAAGACTATATAAGGGAGAACTCTGGCAACTGGGAAACCTAATCCCCACACCTTGCATGTGTGATACTAGTTCTATTAGCTATAGTCGATTCTCCTTTAACCTTAGGTTTCTTTGATACCCTGTAGGTTAACGACTTGAAGACTTCATTGGGACTGTGAAGCAGACCGATACTACTTTCTTGTAGTTATGTGATCTGATCTTGCTGATTCTATCGTGTTGAGTACAATCGTAACGATTGGCTTGATATTGATATCTCCTATAGGCAAGATATAAAAGTAATCACAAACATCTTCGTCTCATCGTTTGTAATTCCACAATATCTTCTTTCGCCACGTCGATTAAGATTATTGTGAGGTGATTGATAATACTGAGTTGTTCTTCGAGAATATAAGTCTTGTTTATCAATTGGTTCCTTTTCACCTTGATTTATCAAAAGACGGAAAAAAAACTCGTAGGTATTTCTGTGGAGACATATTTATCTATTACCGTAGACTTTTCTGTGTGATACAAATTTGTTTATTAAAGTCTTCGACTTTGGTTCGTAGCAACTCTTAGTTGTGGGTGAGATCAGCTAAGGGAATCAAGTGCGTAGTATCCTGCTGGGATCAGTGACGTAGGAGCATAATTGTACCTTGGATCAGTGTGAGATTGATCAGGATTCAACTACGGTCCATATCGAAGTAGTTTGTAATAGGCTAGTGTCTGTAGCGGCTTAATACAATATGTGTTCAATCTGAACTATGTCCTGAGGTTTTTCTGCATTTGCGGTTTCCTCGTTAACAAAACTTCTGGTGTCTGTGTTATTTCTTTTCTGCATTATATTTTTATATAATTGAAATATCACAGGTTGTGCGTTTGAATCAATCAATTAGAATATCCAACCTTTGATTGTTGATTTACATTAATTGATACTTGAACATTGGTCTTTGGTACCGTTCAAGTGATTTCTCTAGTATTCAATTAGACTCGCATATTTCTATTTGCTTGAGTAAGTATTGAATCGAGAAAGAGAGATATAACTCTTTGATATACTTTATTAAGATTGAGTCTAGTTGATTCTCTTGAAAGTATATTGGATTTAGTCCATACAGATTCCTAATCAAAATATTAGGTGTGGTTGTTGTACCCCCACTTTTTCAACATCCCATTCAACTGCTCTCACAATATGTAGCAAGAATTTCTGCTATAAAATTAGTTGTTATTCCAATACCACCAGATTCGGCATATATGAAAGAGCGTGTATGATCCCTACAGATAAAACCATAGCCAGCAATGCCAGGGTTATCCTTGGAAGCTCCGTCACAGCAAATGAGAGTAAAATCCACATCACGCAATCAAAAGAAGATTTCTGTAATTATAAGTCTTCTGATTTCTCTTATTTGAAAAATAAGAAAAATACTAAATTCATAAGATACAAGTTATATTATAAAAGTATAAACTTTAGAAAATTTATGGTACGGGGCGAAAACCTTGAATCTTATCCACATCCCATTCCTGTAGCCGTGATTTCGGGTAAAACCCTATCCAAACGGGATGGGTGCTCATGGGGATGGATTCGAGTGGGGAAATGGCCATCCATAATAGGCATGCCAATGGATAACCAAATATTCGATATCCTTTCGAGTCCGTTCGAATCATTAGGATATTATCTGAAGTTTTGGATAGCGGATGTCGGAGACGGATACCTTATCAGATGTTCTTATTTTAGTGAAATGGATAAGGAAATGGCATTATCCTATAGCAAATGTCTGATATCCGTTAAAGAATGCATATGCAATTTTATTTATTTTTTCGAATTTTATTTATAATTTTGAAATTGGTAGTATATGAGGACGTAGAAACAAAAATATTATGGAAGAACAAAAACGCAACTAGTTTTGTTGGTTGTTGGAAAAGCGGAGAATTTTTCAATTCCGATAGAGAAGATTTGAGTTTGCTTAAATCTAATTTCATGTAATAATTTAAAAAAATAAATTTTTGCATTTGATCAAGGTACTTGGTTTTATTTAGTTGAATTTACTTAGGGTTTCTTTGATTTTTTATTTTAACTAATGAAATATAAAAGAAAAAAAAAAGAATTTAAATTATTTTTATTATAATGGAATGCTATCGGATATTATCGGATATCCAAAATTCTTATTGGAACGGATATGTCAAATATTTTTGGATATCTGATAATCCTTATCAGCAACGGATACAGTTTAATACCTATTTAAAATAGTATAATCCTCTTCTTCTCCAAAATACATCGCATGCTGCCTCCTTTTCTAAAGATATCCTCTACACCCAGGTCAGGGATGAACATATGAGACGGCTATTTGGATTCCATTTCTACTATCGGTCAAATGGACTAGAAATAAACATGACGGAAGGTTCAGGTTTAACCCGGCCGAAATTAACCCAACTCGAAGTCCGCCTTCAACCATGCATTCTTCTCACACTTTATTAGAAGTAGTATCAAATGTGCTAGAGGAATTTTTGTTTTTGTTAAGCAATATAATAGAAAATAATAATATTATTGGAATTGCATTTATTTTTGGTACAACGTATGAAGGTGAAATTTCGATTACTAGTGTTGTTATTTCAGTTTGACCTTCAAACTACAAGTAGTATGTTCTCGAAGTTAAAATATTTCTTATTTTATTTCATTTGTTGTAAATCATGCGTAACTGCGTTGTAAATCCTACACTGAAGCTGGGGTGCATGACATTGATTTGGTGGAGCTTCTTCGCGACTCCAAAAAAGAATCGGGGGCATTTTTTTATTAGTTTGACTGACTTAATGTTATATACAATAAATTGACGGTTGGGATTATAGTTTGGTACCTAGGCGAACTTTCTTTTCACTACAAAATAAGTAGCTTTTAGGGACAGGTTGTTTTTTCAAAACCGTCCCTAAAAAGAATTATTTGGGACGCTCATGGAGTACTTAGTGATTAAATTTTTAAATTAAGGCAATAATATGATCGTCCCTAAAAGAAATGACGACCAAATAGTATTAGTAACGGTGGAACAGGGGACGGTCAGAAAAACGTCACTAATATTTTTTTGGGACGGATTTCGGCCTCTTGGAACGCTTTTTAGCCATCCCAAAAAACCTTTTATTTTGTAGTGTTTCTTTTAATTTTAATCTCATTGTTTAATTTTTCTACCGTTTTAGTTTTGCTTTCAACATTTTCTTTTTTGTTTTTAGCTTATTATTTTTGTTTATGGAAGGCTAAATATTTTAATCTGCAACGTCTTTGTTATTCTATGAGGAGTTATCAGTCGTGGTATTAGAAGAATAATGCATTGCTTTGTTTTCAGATTTTGACAAGTCGCGTCATTCTTAATTAAAACTCTGTGCACCATGAGTATAGTTGAGAGAGTTATCATAGTTGCAGCAGTCTATCACAAGATTTACCTTAGATCCTATCATCTATTCGAAATTCCACGTTCATTCTATCAATCGAGACATAGATTTGTCTAGGATGAGAAAAATACTCTTCAGTTCTCAGTTCTTGATTCTGTGAAGAGGGTGATGTTGACATGTCTTATTAGTTTGAGGCGCTTATTATGGTGTTTTAAAATGCAGCATTGCAAACGAGTTGAGAGCAGAAGTCTTTATAGAAAGTGAAGAGACTAGAAAAAGTGGACTCTACCTTGGGAATCACATGTGTTGACCAGATTGGTTGTACGCGTAGTCGTACCGAAGGAAAAGCGTAACTAGGAGTAGTTTAATTGGTCTCAACTACACAAAGTTGTGATTTTCAATTTTTATAACGGCTTAATCATGAGAGATCAGCTGGCTGAGCTTTGAGGGAAAACTTGACATCATCATGAGTAGTTGGCAGAACATACTCGAGATCAGTAGAAGAAGACTTTTTTCTTAGATTGAAGAGAAAATCCAGGAGGTTGCTTGCCTTTTGTCTTACGGAAAATGGGTCATTTGTCCAAATATTTTTAAATCACGGTTCAAATGGACGAGTAAAAAATAGTTTGGGTGAAATGACCAAAAAAATAGTAAGGATGAAACTGGTTTCATTCTAACTTAAATTTTAAAAATAGGAAGGATGAAACTGGATACATCATGTGTAAATTAAAAATAAAAAAAAAATATTTGAAAATGGACATGATAAAAATGGCTACATCCTGACTACTTTTACATTTTTTTCCATTTAAACAGTATCAAAATCTAACTGTCTATTTCATCCAGGAATTGTTAATTTTGGTCTTTTTAACCAATTTTGTGTTTCTCTTACCTGATAGTCAACTATATAAAATAAGTAAGAATTATTCAAACAAACAAAAAATCCTCCAAAGTGACAAAAATTCCAAGAAAATCATATGACTTGGGATGAGTCCTCAGTTGAGGATTATCGTTTTAAAGATGGTCATCTTGTCATGTTTGAAATTCCAAGGAGCATCAGAACTCCTGTAAAAGATAATCTTTGGATTTCGAGTTCCTCGAAGATTTACAGGTGAAATCAACCTTCAATTGCAGAATAGTAGTTTTCTAGTCTTTAGGAAAACCTTAATTCAACTACAGAATTTTATATATAACCGAAACACTCATACTCCATTTCCATTGGAACACGATCAATGAGTTTGAGATAGTCATGAATAAGAAAAAGGATGAGGATTTTAAACCCACAAGCAAGATGCGACTCTGCGATCGAAAGTTTTGTATAATCAGTAACCTCGGAAATATAAGAAAATATATGATGAACAAATTTTAAGATATGTCGAAAGATCATAAAATTCGAGAATTAGGTCGATAAGGGTTGGAATGAAGTTTACGGTGGTGGACGCCATTACAACTGAAAAGAAGAACGTACTGAAAATTAAAAGTTTAAAAGAAAGAAATTAAAGCTTTGCGAAATTAAAATAACTTACCCAAGAACCAAGAAAACTATAGGGTTTTCTTTTATACTAATGTTGATGGTGGTTTTTAGTTTAGGGTTAAAATCATAAAACCTTACATCTGACATGACGTCACTACGAGCACTAGCGCATTTATTGAATCATTCAACATACCTACGTAAAAATTATCAGGGTATCTTTTTTTATATACATGTGTCATGTTCCACGGCAGAACCCTTAGTATTGACCGACATCATCTTCGTACATACCAAACCCTAATTCTCATGCTACCGCGCCAAGGAATGCCAACCATGCCAGCCACATCTCCTCGCCAAGGCATGCCAACCATGCCAGCCGCACCACTGTGCCAATGGAAAACCATGTCAGCCACATCTCTGAGCCAAGGCATGCAACCATGCTAGCCGCATCACTGTGCCAATGGAAAACCATGCCAGCCGCACCATTGTGCCAATGGCAAACCATGCCATCCACATCTCCGCGCCAAGGTATGCCAACCATGCCAGCCGCACCATACGCCAATGGCATGCCAAACCCTTGGGCCCATCATGCCAAGCCAACCGCACCTTGCCTTGGCCCCAACCATGCCAGCCGCACCATGCGCCAATGGCATGTCAAACCCTTGGCCCCACCATGCCAAGCCAACCGCACCTTGCCTTGGCCCCAACCATGCTAGCCGCACCATGCGCCAATGAAAACCCTTGGTCCCACCATGCCAATCCAACCGCGCCTTGCCTTGGCCCCAACCATGTTAGCCGCACCATGCGCCAATGGCATGCCAAACCCTTGGCCCCACCATGCCAAGCAAACCGCACCTTTTCTTGGTCCCACCATGCCAAGCCGTCCGTACCAAACCCTTGGCCCCACCATGCCAGCCGCACCATACGCCAATGGCATGCCAAACCCTTGGGCCCACCATGCCAAGCCAACCGCACCTTGCCTTGGCCCCAACCATGCTAGCCGCACCATGCGCCAATGGCATGCCAAACCCTTGGCCCCACCATGCCAAGCCAACCGCACATTGCCTTGGCCCCAACCATGCTAGCCGCACCATGCGCCAATGAAAACCCTTGGTCCCACCATGCCAAGCCAACCGCGCCTTGCCTTGGCCCCAACCATGTTAGCCGCACCATGCGCCAATGGCATGCCAAACCCTTGGCCCCACCATGCCAAGCAACCGCACCTTTTTTTGGTCCCACCATGCCAAGCCGTACGTACCAACCCTTGGCCCCACCATGCCAAACCCTTATGCAATGTTTAACCACCACTTCTTTCTATGTTCCTTTAAATGGAGTGCCTGGTGATAAATTCTTTGTATCCAGAGGTCTCCGTCAGGGAGACCCTCTTTCCCCATATCTTTTTATTATCTGCATTGAAATTCTGTCTAAACTTTTTTTTAAAGCTGGGGATGATAAAAAAAAATCTGGGATTAGAGCCACTAAAACAGCTCCCCCTGTCTCTCACCTGTTTTCCGTTGACGACTGTTTCATTTTCTCTAAAGCTAGTCTTTCTGAAGCTAAAAATATTGTGAACATTCTCAATTTTTTTGGGGAAATGACTGGACAAGTCATTAGCTTTCAAAAATAAGAGATTTATTTTACCTCTAAGATTCCTAATAAACATTGTAAAATTATCTCCAAAATTCTTAAGGTTAGAAAAATCTGTAAAAATGATAAGTATCTCGTAACTCCTCTTTTTTTTTACAGAAATAAAGTTAACAACTTTGAACCTTTTCTTAATAAATGCTACGCCTCTCTGTAAGGTTGGATTGGCAAGATGTTCAATCACGCTGGCCGAATTGTTTTAATTAAAATTGTGCTCAGTGTTTATCCAAATCACCAAATGCGGTGCTTAGCTTTTCCTAAGCAAACTTTAGATAATCTAGACAAAGTTCAAATAGACTTCTGGTGGCAAAAGAAAAACAAAAAGAAATGTTAAGCCTGGCCTAGTATTACGAAAGAGGTTAGACAGAGAGGTTTAGGGATTAGAATACCTCATAAACATAACCTCGCTTTAATCACCAAGATGGCCTGGAGATTGATCTACAACCAAGATCAATTGTGGGCTAAAATTCTTAAACATAAATACTTCAGAAAAACGAGAAAATATAGAATTTCTTGGATTTGGTCTAGTATTAGGAAAGGTCTAGAAGTCATAAAATCTAACTGTATTTGGCAAGTGAATAATGAAAATGATATTGATATCTGGTCTGATCTCTGACTCCCTAATCAGTCTGTTTTACTTAGACCGATTAATCTTGATGATAGCATTCCTAAAACTGTAAACGATCTGATTGACATTAATGGAAATTGGGATATGAACATTATTTTTTCTAAATATATTGATAAATCTGCGCAGATGCTATCAACTCTATAACTATCAATCTAGACAAACATAATAGGATCATATGACCTTCAATCAGATCAGAAGAACTTACAACAAAATCTTCTTAGTAATTTCTCACTAAACTTAAAATTGATAAAGATGAAGCTATCTTCTGGAAACAAATTTGGGGTTTAAACATAATGCCTAAAGTTAATATGTTTTGTTGGAAAAAAAATTTGGGTGCTCTTTCTTTAGGTCGTAAAATGTCTAGATATGTTAAAGATGTGAATCCTTTCTGTCTCCTTTGTGACTATCATACTCTAGATGATGAAATGCATTTGTTTGTTAACTGCACTTTTACAAAAAAAAAGTTTGGGATTATTTTGGTTTTAAGAACATCTATAATTATAAAGGTCGTGGTGTTTTCCGTTGGTTTAAATTTTGGATGAACAATAAAAAATTTAAAGCCAATCATGATAAAATCTCTTTTATTATTTGGTCCATTCGAAAATTCAGAAATCGCCTTAACTTTGATAAGATATTTCCAAAGCCACAAAAGTTAATTGATATCAGTAATGCCACTCACCAGAATTACTCTAATACTCTATCGCTGACAGAGATGTTTGTAACGATAGTAATGTTGATGGCTTCAGAGAATTTGACTGGTTTATATATTTTTATGCATCATTTATGGAATCTGATTTCACTAAAGGTTATGCGATCTCTATTCTGGATAAAACAGGAAAGGAACTGTCAAGCCACCCTTAGAAGCTGAAGCTAAAGCAGGAATTGAAGCTCTTAGATGGATGAAGGATTTGGATCTCAACAACTGCTGCTTAATCAATGATTGTTGGACGCTATTATTGGATAAATAAATCCTGAAGACTACCCTGGAGCGCTCAAAATAGCATCGACAGATGCAAACTTTGATTTAGAAGATAGGCTTACCAAGGAAATTAGAGCTAAGAAAATTAAATACTTCACCATAGAGAATATAGAATGTCTAGTCTTGAAAATTTGATTTTCTTGTAAAGGACTAATCTTATATTAGATCCCATCATCTGTGATGTGAACTTTCCTTTATAAATAAATAAATAAAAATCTTCTTATCAAAAAAAAAGGAGAAAAAAACTTGATAAATGTCATATCATAAAGGGCCAGAAAACTGCAACTACCAATGAAGAAGGAATCAGGTGGCTTCAAACCATCAGCCTCCTCTACATCACGGAGCTTTTACCACCATATATGTGCTTATGAAACATGCGAAGCTTTTTCATGACAACAAAAGTTTATTGCGAGACGAGGCGCAAGCCAGTGGGTTTCCATTCCTACATGTTTTATTTAGCCTCCCAATTTAGGGGCAACCCATTGGGAAAATGGAAAACCTCTGCCATCTTGTATTACCTCCATTTGTAGGTAGTCAAAGGTCAAAGCCTTTGGTTGCATTGGATTGAAAGAGACAGGAAGAGGCATGGTTCGATGCAGTGAAAGGTCGAGTGACTCAAGTCTTTGTTTGCCAAAATATTTGTTTATTACCGACCTGCCGGAGTATTTCTGGCTTCCTAGACTGCTCCTGCAAATCCTTGTTTGCTAAAATATTTGTTTATTACGGGCCGGCCCAAGGATTTCTGGCTTCCTAGACTGCTCCTGCAAACAATAATCAGACCAAGCCTAAGAGCCACAAAGACTCTGATGGATTCGAACCATTATCCTCTTCAAGCCTTTTGAACTCTTCACCATTTTAAGCCTTTTGAACTCTTCACCATTTTGAGCTTCTGAGTCCAGACTAACCAAATTGGCTGATAGTAAACGAGCTACTGCAAAATCCATCCAAATATTGTTAAAGATTAATAATAGACATGTAACCATGTAAGCCCATAAAGATATTTAGCTATTAAAGATCCGTTTAAACGCAGTGGAAGGAAAGTGACTCGAGTCGAGTCTTTGTTTGCCCCCCTTGCCTTACCTGCCTGACATGTATTTCCAGCTTCCTTAACTGCTCCTGCAAACAGTAACCAAAGAAAGCCTAGGAGCCACAGTAGCATGGACGGACTCGGATGGATTCGAACCATCATCCTCTGCAAACAACCTTAGAGGTTTGAGCGCTCTTACCATTTGAGCTTACGAGTCCAATAGTTCAATGACTAACCAACAGTTAATTCTATGTAAGCCCGATGGACTAACCAATAGTAAATTTTATGTAAGCCCAAAAAATCGAGATGACAATCGTCCGTTTAGCTGATAAATTAATTTTATGTAAGCCCAAAAAATAGACATAACAGTCAGCTGTTTAGCTGATTAACGAGCCACTGCAAAATCCATCCAAGAAATTTTGTTAACAATTTGTAATAACTAATAGCGTAATAGCTATTACTTCAAAGGTAGTCTAATGTTTTAGAAATCAAAAACAGCCAGAACATAAAAATACTTGAGCAGAACCTTCACAAGCAAAAAAAACAAATTCTCTATATCCAGGTAAATTACCAAAAGCACAAACTTCTAATCAAGACCACTTGCAAAATTTTAACCTTGTTTACCAGCCTTTACCAGACCAATTGATACATGAATTGGTCTGCCAGCAATACAAGAACAAGAACATAAGTCTGCACAAGAGCAGAGGTATACCAGCCAACACTCCACAGCACTTGAACTTCAGGCAGTTCAACAGATACCAGATTAGTGACACTTTTGGATGAGATGCCAACTAGCTTCCAGCAGTTGCCATTGATTGACACATTCTTATCTGTTCAAGAACAATAATAATATACAAACACACAAACTTTTGATAACATTATACCACTAGTTCCAAGCCTGCTCCTGAAAGATACTCGAATAATAATATTCTATTCAAAGCTAACAGAATATTATAACTGAAACCACCCAGCTTCAAGTGCTTATAATCAACAAATGCTTCAAGCTTCAACAACGGATCAACCTTTCAAAGTACATAAGACTTGCAATGTTCAATTACCCACAGGGCTACAATTCTTCCCTTGTTTCAGCATGACTCCCACAAACTTGCTTTTTTCCACAACAAAATAAAGCAACAATTATGACTTATAACACAAATGTTCTTTTATTTTCCACAACAAAATAAAGCAACAATTATGACTTATAACCTACACAAACGTTCCTTTATCACAATTGAACTAATAAGAACTAATAAATATGAATTACAGAACTTAAACCCTCAAAAAGATAAGAGATTATTCATTACTTGATTAACTTGATTAATATTGAAAATTAAACAAATAGAGCAAGAAATAGACAAAACATAAATCTAATAAGTTTGGTGAATGAGTGCACTGCACATTGATAAGCTTCGCAAGTCGCTGAGCTTCAGAAAAAACAATATTGCAGTTTAAATTGGTCAGGTACGCTTTGGGATCCAAGTGTTCTTTGAACCCAACTAGTTTCAATTCAAACAGATTTTGGTCATTGAAAAATAATAATAACTGAGCTCATGTTGGCAGCTAACAAATCCACATCAACTACTTCTAGAGTGATCTAATAGAACAAAATCTTAAAGTAATGAACTTGTAAATCTAATAACTTCAAAAGCTGAATAATGAACTTGCAACAAATAAGTTTATTAAGAAAGTTGCTGTGCGGCAGGAAAAATGATATTGCAATTTAAATTGGTACGGTACACTTTGGTGTGTTTTGAACCTAACTAATTTCAATTCAAACAGATTTTGAGCATAAATAATAATACCTGAGCTCAATTAAATTTACGTTGACTACTTCTTTAAAGTGATCTAATAGTACGAAATCTTAAAGTAAGAATCAAATTAAGTGCGGGTATTTTGTTGTATGTACCTTGAGCTGAAACTGCAGCGTTGCTGTGAAATTCCTTGTGACTCATCACCGGTGGGATTGGATAATCGTTATTGTTGAGACAATTTAAGTATCGTAGCAAAAGATCGACACCACAGACAAACAACAAGGGAGAACCCGGGCAAAAAAGACCCCGTACGAACTCCCCTGCAAAAACCACAAATCAATTTTTTTTATTAGGGTTTGGTTGACCTGCCAAGCAAGCGCACCTGTCATGGCAAAGGTCGGGATGACAAAGAAGATCCGACACACAATACTCTGTACATAGAGATTTTGCATCGATCTCTTTCACATCTCATCTTTTAACCTCAAATCCTCACCAATCTATCATCAATCAATCAACAAATCAGCAAGCCTCTGGATCTTTCTCTTTACATCATGAATGAACAATTTCTGATTATACACCGTACCGATTCACCTCTGCTTTCTCATCTGAAACCAAGATCCAACTTCTACACCAAAGAAACATATGAACAGAACTGCCCATCTTAATTGATAGAATCCTCGCCATCAAATCACCTGCAAAACCAAAAACGAGAGAGACCACAAACAATCTAAAATCGTTCTTTAAGAAATATAAATCGAGGAAAAACTGAGAATTTCAACGGAAAAACGACTTGGAAAACCAGATCTGAAAAGGGAGAACCTAATGAAATCTTTTAAAAGTTGTATCAAACTTTCGATATTCTATAGATCTAGAGAATCGACATACAAAGAGATGAGATCTGAGAAAACAATTTAAGAAATTCAAAGGAAACAGGCAGAGCCGCAGAGAGGAGGAAAGCAGAGAAACTGAAAAACAGAATAATGTATTTACAAAGAAGAGAAAAACCCAAATTTATTGAAACCCTAAAACGGATAAACGGATGTGATTAAAAGGTATTGTTGGGAATTAAAGGACGAGATCAAAACAACGAATTTTGTGTTGGTTTCTTGCTTTTTATTGTCGGTTGAGTATTCTTTGTTTCCAACGTGATCACACGTTACACGCCACATGTATTTGCCTCAATATCAATAATGGACCACCTTGTGTTTTATGACCGTTCGTTTTTCTGCCTGGATAGCACCACGGGCCACGGCAATAAAGTCGGTCTAATCTTTATGTTTCTCTTATTTTGAATTCATTCTTACGGCAGTGCTATTCCGGCTCCTCCGATACACCCCACATTAGGTGAACGATGAATCCTAAACCTGGATGTTTGATTTAGATAGGAGAGGTAACCTATTATAGGGGCTGAAGAAATCAATAGAGAGACGTATAATAGGATAAAAAAAAGGTCATTGCATGGTAATTTCAAGTGTTTATATAAAAAAATTGATAATGACTAATTAACCCTTACATAGTTTAGTGTTGATAATTTAGTTTCACTTAAATTTACTTTAAACCAAAATAAAATCAGATTTTAGAGTTCGAAAAAAAGTGTAGAGGAGAAGAAAAGAAAAAAAAATTGTGGTATTTGTGAAACCCTGGGTTTTAATTCACTCAACCAAAATGAGCGATTCCAGTGACAAATTTGAGATGGGTGAATCTCTCTATATGATGGACAAAACAAATACTATATACCTCTTGATGGAGATCCAGATATGGAGTATTTGTCAGATGGTAGAGATATTTTAACCTAAAGTGAAGGTCAATCTCAATCAATTAAAGAAATTAACCAAGAAAGTGAAGAACCAGTGTCTAAAAATGACCAAGTATACTTCTAAATTAGTTCCAACTAGTTTTTCACCCGTGCGATGCACGGGTATTTTTTTTTTGTTTATGCTCGGAAAGGGGTAACAAATGAGCAACCATTACATTATCCTTACAAATAAATAATCAATAAACCTTAGTTTGTGTTCAAGAACATAAAAATGAACCCAAAAAGTGCTAAAAAAAATTTAGTTGGTCATCAGATTATTCGTTTCTCTGTATCCTTTACAAATGTTATGATATTTCTGTTCTAGAATCGGTATGATTCTAACCTCAGAAAATTTCCAATTATTCCCTACCCAAAAAAGACCAAGTTATCCTTATCCTTGAAAAACACTTGTTGCTCACCTCCTAAATGATAGGGAATGCGTTTACTTGGATCGCGATTCTGGATATAGATGTATGAATTTTTGTTATACGTCTCCCAGCTATATATTTATATTCGTTTAATTCTTGTCACAAAATCCTCCAACATGACTCTGCTGATACTTGGCGAAAATCCAAATAATCACTTGCTTAATCGATAACCTTTTCCGCATTCCAAGATTTGGGTATTTTGGTTTTTCTTTCCATTTAATTCGGCAAAAAGTCTATTTGAACCGAGAAGAAAAATTATGGCAAGACCACTCCTCACAAAACTCTTAGTGGGACCCACCATAAGTGGCCCCCTGCTAACTCCACGTGGGCGGAGCCCACCCCATGTGGGGGGAGGGGGGGTTCCATAGTCTAAAAATTTGATTCATACAGAACCACTGTTAATTCGGTTTCTTTCTTTTTTTGGACTTTTTTTCTCAATGATAGTCGTCCTCTCCTGTTGAAGTGTGCATCGAATTGACACAATCAAGTCTATGACCACTGGTTAAAGAAATCTACTTCATGCTTATGAGCATACACATTATTCTTGCACCTCCGATAAACTGGATACCCATTTACATCGACCGTTATCCCATATACCCATTATCCTTACGTGGGGTTCCTTTAGATAGTGTTTCGAACACTTTTTGTTTCTCTTGCATTTTTAGTTTGGTTTGTTAATTCCAAAAGGCCCATGCACCATGACCAATCAACAACTTTTTGCCCACCTGTAACCATTTTTTTGTTAGGTATCTCTGTCAATATTAATACGATTTATTTATGATGGAGCCTGTGATTTTTTCCTTTTATTCAGACATAAAAAGAATGTGCATGCGGAAATCCTATGTTTTGAAATTCGATTGTATATATTGATGCACATCAAAGGGGCAAGATCAAGTCACTGCTGAAACAAACAATAAAAGGTACTTACTTATTTTGATCCATCAGATTCCATGCCTAAATAAATGCTTAGTGAGACTCATAAACCTCAAAACTTGCAGTTATCTACAAATAACTATCAATAGACAACAACAACCTAATTTACTGGATGTATACAAAGCTAAAATGTATACCAAAAAAATCTAAAACATACTTGCAGTCACCGTCCCAAAATGCTTATTCCACAGAGATCTTTCATCATCTCCTTTAAATTCAAATTAAAAACTCTACCCACAATATCTGGTCTATCATCTCCACGTTGTCCAGGAATCAGTACAGCTCACTCTGGATCTCAAACCACTTTGGATTGCAAGTGAACGTTAGAAATATATCGGGTGGGTCCTTACATCTACAGATTGCAGTTCCATCTTGATAATGTTCTATCATGTATATTGGACTACCTGTAAAAGCGGAAGGCAATACAATTCTCTTTCCATTAGTTTCTCCATCAGTGTCTCCTCTTATTAATGCATCTTGTGATTTGCAATACAACTCAGCCCGAACAGTGTTTTGATCATTTCCTATAAGCATGCATACACATCAACTTCATATTGCCGTAAAAAACGGCCACCCCTTATTAGTGTCTGACCCCCACCTTTGCAACCTTATTTTTATGTCACTGACGGTTTATTTATTTATAGCTAGTTCTAGATCCAGTCGTGGATTTTTCAGTGTCACTACTGATTGCAAATTTCCTACACACACATTACATTAGTGCATTTATTTATTTTTTCTTTCCTCTCTTATGGGTTCAAAACTCTCTCGGTGACATGTTTCTCTTTTGTCTAGCAATAGATGAATTTAATGCACAGAATTCCAACCTGTACCCAAATCATGGTTCGGTATGACACCTAACGGCATACCTCTTAGCTCAGTTGGACACAAAAATGCTTAGAAATAAACACTTGCATCCGAGTTTTCGGTATGCACTTTTCGTCTTCCCTTGTCTCTCCTCTCCAAATATCACACACATATGTTGATTTAATTTTGCTTATTCCACAGTTACCGGCATGATTCTACGTGTTCAAATGATTTATTTGAGTATTTTCCTACTACATGAATCAAGATTCAACAAAAATGCATTTGTAATAAAATCTGAACCAAAATTTAAAATTTCATGCACACCGCAAATACACATAGATCTTCACCTGCATCCGAGATGAAATATATTCCTCGTCTTCTATTGTTTTTCTTTCCAATATCACACCCATAAGCCGTAAACGATTTATCCTTGCTTCTTTAGGAGTTACTGGCTCTAATATTTAGTCCTTGTACTCGATGATTTTCCTGTTGCATGAATTATTGTATCGTCAAAATAAAATATGAACAAATTTTCTTTACCAATGATCTCTAAAAATCAAAGTGTGTATGCATTTAATTAGGGGAAAGATGTCCTCCACGTTCAACATGATTTATCCCATCAATTTCTACGTCAAGTAAACATCCCACGCTTAGAGAAATCGAAGTATGTTATGATAATCCAAAAATGAGCTTTTGATAAAGTCATTATCTACTAAAAAAAACCCTTAAGATTTTTTTTTCGATCTAGAGTAGATTTATTTCCAAATGAACTATTATCCAAGTTTAGAAAGTCTTCAGATTTTCTTACTGCTTTTAGCCGAAATCATTTTATACAAAGTTTTTACATTTTCTTAATCCTTTTAGCCGAAATCATTTTATTCGAGGCAACAAATATGATACCAAAATTATGTAAATAATGCAACAGTTAGCATGATAATATCTTCTTTTACCTATTTAATCAAGGAAATAAAATGGTGTAAATATTGCAACCGGATATTCTACATGTATCGTTAATGAGAATATTTTATAGATTTTCAAAATCATCAACTTGAAAGAAATATTTTTAATATGGTATTTACCGCAGATATCATTAAATTGTCTGTTGTCTAGGATGAAACCGCACACAATCCTATACCAGATACACACATTTTTCTACACCAAACCAGAGGAAGGTGTTTACTTACCTAGCAGGAACTCACAAGTTTATTGAATTGATAATCATTTCAATCTGGCCACAATATTTGGATTACAATGAGCACAAATCACTTTGTAGAAACACATAGTTTCTCTTTAAATATGATTGAATATATTTTCAAATGAGTGGATCAAGTAGATTGTCAAGCAAGCTACACATTCCAAAAATCTTAAAACCTTGCCCAGAAAATTCAGCCATAACACGTCAGTTCGCCTCCATCGGACCATTTAGCTCCATTATGTGATTGCAATCCCTTTTAAGCACACTAAGGACATATACATCTGTTAAAAAGGATAATAACAATAACAATGCTGGGAGGTTTATATTTCTCAATCTCAATCACAAATATATATACAGAACAGAAACTGGCAACAAATAGGATTTCACGATTATTTTTTCCCTTCAAAAATATTATTATTATTTTTTCTTAATTGAATGATAAAAAAAAGTAATAATTAAATGATTGTTGACAGTAAAAGAAATGCCCATAAACAGAATCAAACCAAGTTGCCTGAAGCCATGTGTAAAAACATTTTTTAAGAAACTACTCCATAATAAAATGTATACCTGGGTAAAAATCATAGGAAACATGGGAAAATAAGAAACAAAGATTACTACATATAGAGAAGAAAAAAGTCCTAGAAGTGAACCAAAAAATTCAATTTCAACAATTCATCAAGCGCTGTGATGATACATCATCAACAACTGCAAAACAAAATCAATAAAAAAAATAAACCTTTAGTGTGATTTTTTATTATTAGGACCACAAAGCCTCATAATGTAAACAAAAAATTACAATCACACAACACAAATAGCACGGAAGAAAACAGTAAAATTTATCACCTTCTAAATACACGGCCTTAAACTATCGCCAACATAAGGAGAAGAGGTACACGATCACCTGCAGGTTAAAAAAACTGAGAAATAAAAAAGCTAAACCGTAGAAACAAAAGAAAAAAAAAAGAAAAAAAAATAGCACGAAGACGATGAGCCCTTACGTTTACTCGATTTCTTTATATAGAGAACATCGAAGTCTATAATTTCCTGAAAGAAAATTATCGGTTTAGAGGAAAAATTTATGGTTTGGGAAACAACACCCGAACTATTTCAGAATTTTCCTAATTTTGAGTAGCCACACTATTCTCAGATCACCGTAATTAATTGTTGGAGATATTTTTGTAATAAAAATATATTACATTGAGTATTTAAATTGCTTCAAATATTTTTATATAAAAAATATATTACATACCAAGAGATCACTAAATAATTTACTTTTCACTTTAGATGTTTTTTTATTTTTAATTATGGTATGAACAAATTTAAGAAAAGCAATATGAAAATGAGAATATTATTTTTTTTATTACTTCAACTTTTGTATGCTTGTATTTTCTTGTGTCTCAATTTGGATTTCGATTTTTCTCTCTATCAATTGTGTATTTTTATAACAATATTTTTTTTAATTAATTGGACAGGATCACTAAAAAGTTTTCATGAAAAAAAAACACAACATTTGATTCAAAGGTTAGTACCCATAACTAACTTAATTTATTTTTTTTAATTCTCATGCAAATGTAATTTCAGTCTTTTAGTTTTAATGAATAGTATGGATTTGTAATTTAGAAAGGAATGATTTTGATGATTGTAAGCGGACATTAGACATTTTTCTTTATTACTTTTTTAATTTATTAGTTACACGATTGATTAATTATATGATTGATGCATGATTGATTACTTTTTTTTGCTAAAATATTGTGATTGTGTGATTATTTCTTGATTTAATATATTTTTGGCAAGATATTTAGTTTTTGAGATATTCTCTTTTGGTAATAAAAGTAATTCCATTTCTATTAAAAAAACAAATCATGTGGACCAGAAAATATTTTCCATTTTTTCTATTAGGCCACGTCAAATAAATTTCCATTAAAAGAATTTGGTGGGGCCAAAATCAACCAGAAGCTCCGATTAACCACGTCGCTCGAAAAAAACTCTGTTTTTATATAGAGAATTAGCTTTTTGTTGCTCAAAATTATCTAAAGTACGTCAAAAAATCAAAACTTTTACATTTTCAAAGATACATACGGTTGGAATTTTTCACGTAACCAACCGTAATTAATAGTTACGGTTCGTAAAAGATGAATTACCAACCGTAACTGGTTAAATTTAGGGAAAACCCAATCGTAGCACCAGTTACGGTTGGTAAACAAATACTCGAGACGAATCGTAACTTAGTTACAGTTATTATGTCGTTCAGTTTTAACCAACCGTAACATATCATGTGCATGATTGTATTTACCGCACTAGTTATGGTTGGTATGTTTAAAATCGAGACTAACCGTAATTTTCTTTACGGTTCATTTGGATTTTAGTTTTGAACCGTAATTTACTTTGTATGTTTTCAAATGATTGCTACGGTTGGAAATGTGAAATTACGGTCGGTTTGATATACTTACGGTTGATATGTTGAAAATCGAGACCAATAGTAGGTTGCTTACGGTTCGTTTTGTACTATGATGTTGAACCGTAACTTATTTACGGTTCGTCTCGCCGCTTTAATTACCAACCGTAACTTGATATATGTTGTCATTTTGTTGCCTCTTTTACACTAATATGGGTATATTTTTGTCCAAGTCGTGGATGTACCTCCCATAATGGATGAACAACATTTAGCAAATGAAATTCTCACTGAAGATTTTACCGTTCACTATTTAACCGACTAGGTTAATAATGAATATATACGTCTTTCATCTTTGGAAAACATTACTAGAAATTTCATATTGATAAATTTGTTTTCTAACTATTTGTTTTTGAACCTATTTTGTAGACATGGAAGGATAAAATGATACAAAGAAATGGGCTAGAGAACGAGGCAATTTGATTATGTGTATTATAGTTCGTAATGGTTTCACTAATGACAACAGCTTTCAAATGGTTTGTGAGTGCAATGGAGAAATAAAAGTCACGCAAAAAAAGGTATCGTGCATGAAGCAAAGACAAAGAGGAAGAATACTACTTTCATTAAGAAGACCCGATGCCCCTTCAAGCTTCAATTTAGAAGGAACGCGACAAAAATGTGGTTTTTGGAGAAAGTTGTATACGGTAGTCATAACCACCTTATACCGGAGAGTTTGCTAACACACCCTTATGTTGGACGCCTTACTGAAGAAAAAGAGATGATTGTAGATTCAATGACCCAAAATCGTATAAAACCCATTGGTATCCTCGCTCACTTAAAGCCAAGAAACCTACAAAATGCTTCTACTTTGTCTAACATCTATAACGCAAGAACAAAATTGAAGAATAAGAAATGGGAACAAAGGAACGAAATGCAACAATTAAGGTATTTGGGTGAGAAACATAATTGCTCGGTTTTCCACGATGAAGATGAGAAAGAAAAAAAAAATTATTGGCTCATCCCGAGTTTGTAAAGTTGGCACGATGCTCTCATCAAATGCTTCTAATGGATTGCACATACAAAACCAACAAGTTTGAGATGTCGTTGTTGAACATTGTCGTGCAAACTTCTACCAATTCTCCTTTTAGTGTTGGTTTTTGCTTCTTGAAAAATGAGCTCGAAGAGAGCTATGCGTGGGCACTAAAACAAGTGAAGTTATTCTACATAGAGGGATATACTAGTCCAAAGGTGATTATTACCGACAAGGAACAAACTTTGTTGAATGCAATAAAGAGGGTTTTCCCGGACGCTCATAACTTTCTTTGCACGTTCCACTTGTGGAATAATATTGAAACTAAGTGCATGCACACTGTCCGTCCAACAAAAAAAATGAGAAATGTAGAGAATAAAGAAATTACTGGTACATCAACAAGAGGAAGCCAAAGAGAAATTTAAGAAGGATGACAAGTTGGCGGAAATAAAATTGGATAGTTTCAAATCGGAGTGGGGAGCCTTGACATATTCTATTACCGTGGATGAATATGAGGATAGAGATCGTATGTCAGTGGCTCATTGGAAAAGAAGTTATCCAAGTGTTGTGAAGTAATTGTTGGATAATTGGTTGGATCCGCATAAAGAGAAGTTTGTAGAGGCGTTCACTAACCAATATAGGCACTTTGACAACCAAGCTATAAGTACGTCGGAGTCATCTCACAACCTGTTGAAGAAGAAATTTCATAGTTCTAATAGTGGGTTAATTACAGTATTTGAATCTATGGATGCGTATTTCCGCCGTGAACACGATAGAGTTATGGAGTCTTTTGAAAAAATACGAAGTAAAAAACACACCAAATGGTTAGTGAAAATGCAGGGGTACTACACCACACCCAACTTTTTCGTTTGGCAATATGTATGGACTAAACCTTAATAATATTCCGAGAATAAAAACTCAATCAAATAATAATACTAAGGAGTTAATGTTTTTTCCTCAAATCAACCAGCAAATCAAACATATAGAAATATATGAGCCTAATCGATGTGGGAAATACTTGGACGGTACCAAAGACCAATATCCTAGATCAATCAAAGTCATAACCAACAAATAAGGTCGAATTTATCAACCATGATTGATTAACGCATAATCTGTGATGTTTCAATTATAAAGATAAACAATATAACGCGGAAAAGAAATAACACAGAAAACCAGAAATGTTGTTCACGAGGAAACCACAAATGCAGAAAAATCCCGGGACCTAGTCCAGAATAAACACACACTTATTATAAGCTGCTACACCGATTTCCTAATACCTATTCAGACTAGATGTAATACCTGCTTCAGCTGTATTCAAGTACTTGTAAAACTCCTAGCAGAACACCGATTCTCTTTAGGAATTCTTCTCATAAATCTTCTAGCAGATTACAAATTCTCTTTAGAAGTTATTTTCGAAAATTTTCTGGAAGAATACAATTCTCGTCAGAAGAATCTTCTAGCAGAATATTAGTTCTCTTTAGAATATGCAACTGTTAGAGAACTGCTCGGTCGAACTCGCAAGCGTTGCTATCTCAAGCTTGTTTGTCAAGTTTAGTTTCCAAAACCATAAGTCTTGATATCTAGTCTACTTATAGCTAAGTCTCGGATTAGGATAGAAAGTGTATTTGAGCATTAGACTTCACGACGTTCATCGATTGAAAACGAATAACTACTAAGGGGAGCTTGTGGAACTTCATAAACAAAAGGTATGTGGAGACTTGAACTCGTCTATCACTCAAAAGTATATCTACTCTATCTCTTATTTGAGACAAAAGTCGTATAGCTATATAGACTTCAATTATGCACATTTGATATTTCGAGCCGAGTTTAACTCGTTTACATATTGTTAGAGCATTGCTCGGTTGAAATCGTATGCACTGCTATCTCAAGCATGTTTGTCAATGTTAGTGATCAAAACTATAAGTCTTGATTTCTATCCTATTTATAGATGTCCCAGACTAGGATATAGATAGTGTAGTTGAGCTCAGATCTCTCGGCGTTCATCCCTTGAAGACGAAGAACTACTAAGGAAAGCTTGTGGAACTTCTTCGACAAAAGGTATGTGGATACTTGAACTCATCTATCACTTGTAAAGTCTATTTCTACTATATCCTATATTGAGATATAAGTCGTGTTACGATATAGTTTTCCCTATACACACTTGAGATTTCGATCTAAATATATCTCGCTTACATATTTATCGAAATATGTGTTGGTAAGATTTCGCTTCGACCAAGTTCATCTTATATCATGATAAAATTTCTGAGTAACATCTTAAATAGTTTGTGTGATACAATCATTTAATGTATGCTTGGAATGTTTCGATAATGATTATTTCAATATCTTGAAAATTGCTTTGATGCTAATAGTGTGTGAAAACGACTATTGTCATTATAGAAGAATGTTTCAATGATTGAAATTAAGAGTTGATGATGTAACCATCTTTGGATATAATCATATATAATGTGTTCACACATTAGTGTATAAATCCATAAACCGGGAACCAAGAGTATGCATATGTGTGTATACAAAATTGGTGAAGGAGACAAGATAAGTATGCGTACTCGTACGCATACTGGCAGAAGTTTTCGAACCGAAAATATATATTGAGTTTGGGAATTACAAACTCCTAAACTAGTTACCTTAAGTATGCATACCCGTACGCATACTTGCGGAAGTTTTTGAACCGAAAATTTATGCCGAGTTTGAAAACTTAACAAACTCAAAATCCGGTTACTGAAGTACGCATACCCAGACGCATACTTAGGCTGGTTACTTTGTCAAATCGGTCAGTTCATGAACATAAACATTTAAATCATAAGGAATGCAATCTTTGCAAACCGTGGCTATAATGTTCATGATTGATTCAAGTGAATCAAACCGATTTGGTTTCGATTGTGTTTTCTATGCAATTGAAAAACTCTTTAACTAGTTTCATTTGAGTCATTTGAACTAGTTATGGTTAAGATGTATAAGGTTGATATGAGAGTAATCATATGGCTAACCTCGGTTAAATATTTGTGAACCAACCTGGTGTACACGTTTATGTACGGTTAATAAACCTAAATGAGGGTACATTTCATTTGTGTGTAACAAGCTAAGTTTGATCAAACGGTTGAAAGATATTATCTTGGTTGAATCAGGTTTTTCATCTAACGGTGAATATTGAATGCTTTGTTACCAAGGTAACTTGGATTGCAAATCCTGATTTGAAAACTATATAAAGGAGAACTTTAGCAACTTGGAAACCTAATCCCCACATCTCATGTGTGTTACTAGTTTCATAACTAGAGTCGATTCTCCTTTAACCTTAGGTTTCTTCTCGAGACCCTGTAGGTTAACGACTTGAAGATTTCATTGGGATTGTGAAGCCAGACCCAACTATCCTTTGTAGTTGCGTGATCTGATCTTGCTGCTTCTATCTTGTTTAGTGCAATTGAAATAATTGTCTCGAGATTTTATATCTCCGATAGGAAATATAGAAAAGTAATCACAAAAAAACTTCGTCTCATCGTTTGTGATTCCACAATAACTTGCTTCGCTGGTCGATTAAGTTTATTGTGAGGTGATTGATAATTCTAGGCTGTTCTTCGGGAATATAAGTTTGGGTTATCAATTGGTTCCCGTTCACCTTGATTTATCAAAACACGGAACAAAAACTCTTGGGTATTTCTGTGGGAGACATATTTATTCAATCTTATAGACTTTTCTGTGTGAGACAAGTTTATCTATCAAGTCTTCGACTTTGGGTCGTAGCAACTATTAGCTGTGGGTGAGATCAGCTAAGGGAATCAAGTTCATAGTATCCTGATGGGATCATAGACGTAAGGAGCGCAACAGTACCTTGAATCAGTGTGAGATTGATTAGGGTTCAAATACAGTCCAGTCCGAAGTTAATTGGTAGTAGGATAATGTCTGTAGCGACTTAATACAGTGTGGTGTTCAATCTGGACTAGGTTCCGGGGTTTTTATGCATTTGCGGTTTCCTCGTTAACAAAATACTGGTTTCTATGTTATTTCTTTTCCGCATTATATTTTGTTATATAATTTAAATATCACAGGTTGTGCATTAAGATCAATCAATTAGAATATCCAACTTTGGGTTGTTGATTTACATTGATTGACACTTGAACATTGGTCTTTGGTATTGTTCAAGTTACTCCTCTTATTCAATCGGGCTCGCAGATTTCTATTTGCTGATTGCGGATTGAATTAAGAGTTACAGATATTAATCTCTTTGATATACTTTATTCTAGATTGAGTCTGTCTGTCTAGTTGATTCTCTAGAAAGTGTATTGGAGTAAGTCCTCTCATATTTCGAAACGTATTATTGGGTGTGGTTGTTAAACCCCCGCATTTTCAATTGCTATCAGAGAAGGCTAACACATTAAAGACCTTATAAGTTTGTGTTTGTAGCAATCTGTGTTCTGGGGACCTAAGAAGTATCTCTTAAGATAACGCATATTATATGTCTTCCAAAGGTTCAGATTACTCCAAAAGTCTTGGGTTTTCCTCAAAGGATAACTCCTTAGTAAATTCTTCCGAATTCCGAGGGAAAAACAAGATTTGTGAGATCATATCAGAATCCGAAATGGAACTCACTAGATCGTTAAAAAAATCGGATAATATCATTGATATTCAAGTTTTTTAAATTATGACTCTTGAAGAAAAAATGATCTACTTATTGATGAACTTGAGAAATCCCTTGAAAGCGAACGTGAACTATATTGCTATATTAAATCTCTCTCTAATAATATCGAAAAACTGATTCAACAAACTACTCTACAGCATGAAAAAATTAGTTCTCTTGAAGATACGGTTAGGAAAGACTCAATTAGAGAAAAACGTTTAACAAAGATCATTCATCAAAAATAAACAACTATCGTGTTGAAAAAGAGAAACTTGTTGCATCTCTGCAACTTGCCCGAGAACAGTAACGCCTTAAAAAGGGAAAACTCTATTGTGATGATTAAGTCATCTTCTACACCTTCTCCTGATACTCACAAGGTTTTACCTAGTGTAAAGAAAAATCCCTACAAGGAAGTACCTACTGAGAATCACTTGCAAAATGTGCATGTGAAGGATGAAGTTTTGGATCAAGGCAATCATGTCTCAATTCCACGATGTTGTTCCTTTTGTGGGAAAAAGAATCACTATGATCTTCATTGTTTTGTCAGAAGGAAACAAATTTCTAATCTTCATAATTTGCTTCTTTCTACTGTCAATGGAGTCAACTGTCTGACAGCATCTACAGTGAGTTTCTTACCTATAGAAAACCAGAGATCTTATAAAAATGATCACATGTTACATGTTCCTCATTATGGTATAAACTCTTGTGACACTAGTGAACACTTATCATGTGTTTATAAGAACAAGTCTGGTAGGTCTAGATCAAGAAATTGGAAATCTTCCAAATTCCCTTTTCTGGAACCAATTTCTAGAGGTCCTAGACTCACTCCTCAGAAAAATCCTTCGGATGGACTATTGAAATAGTTTATGACAAATTTTTCTGGAATACGTTATAATCGATGGAAGGGAGGTAACACACAAGTAAAACACTCAAAAAACTTGTACAACCCTTCTCCCATGTTTCGTAGTGAGATCACTTCTCACTTCTTTACCTAACTCTAGGTAATCCCATCCTTGAATCTATCTTGAGGGATACAAGGATGATGATTATGGGAGTCTCAAGAATTGTTGTATATTTTTATGTTGTTTCTCTTTTGTCAATCAATCTGAGTTATGCAACTGTCATAACTCAGGCTCTAATTTAAAGATTATGGAGTTATATTGAGAAACATGGTGTTTTTTCCTTATTGGATTTCGTTTATCTTTCTCTTGCAAACGGTCCATGAACGTCTGTGTCCTACTCTTTTGAGTTCATAGGGTTTCCTTAATGAGAAGTGCCTTCTCTTAAATACGTATACATCATATATTGTATAAATCCATCCATAATAAAAAAAATTATGGAGAACTCTGCAAAATCTCAAGAGATTGTGCATCTTGATATGGAGGAATACACTCAAAGACGTGATTCAAGAGCTGGTTTTAAAGAAGATGCTTGCAAGAAAGGACCACAACTCCTAGATTGATGATTCTGTCAAAGACTTAACTCATTTTCAGAACGATTCAAAGGTCTAATTTTCAAATCTCCAACTGCAAATAAACCAACTCTTAGATGGTCAGGACAAAATCCTTGCAAATCAAAATATTCTGATACGGAATCAGAAGAAACTCATCATGGATTGTGTCAAGGCTATACAACTTGCTCGGGTGATTGATCGCAAAGTTTGTGTTCTAACTCACGAACATGGTGTGTCTATAGTCAAGAGGATAAAAGAAATCAGTGACACCTTCTATGATGGATTCGTTGAAGGGTATGAGGTTCTCAATGAACTTTGAATGTCTAGTAAATCTTTTGTTAAAGAATTTTTTTTTTTTTTTTTAAGAATAACTAGAGTTTGGGATAGCCATTATTGTGAGTACACATAGTTATGTCCAACGATTTTTATCTTCAATGTTTTAGATTTATTTATTTATATTCTATGTTTTTGGAAGATGATATTTTTTTGCAATTTTAATCTTTATGATTTTATATATTGCAAATTGTTATGGGATATGTTGTTTACGTCCGTGAACCTGTGATTGTCCCATACTTGTTCAAAAGTTATCTCTATTATGTCGGTATGAATGTATTGATAGAAGATAAAATGAACTTTTGACATTACAAAAGTTAAAGCCTTTTATGTCATTGTTTTGATGGAAGAAAGGATAAAACTTTTGTGTACAAGGATTAAGCCTATTATATGTCATCGTGCAAATAGTGACAGAAAATAGGATGAATCCTTGTCTATTCCGCAGTATATGGTCGATCTCCGATCCATATTTTTGTGCATATACTGTGTTGCTCCTTAAGGTTCTTTATGTTTGAGCATGACCAACTAAATTGATCATTCTCTTTTGGTTATTTTAGTTGTTGCTCCGTAAGTTCTCTTATGTCGAGCATGACCAATTGAATTAATCATTTTTGTGGTTAATTTGGTTGTGTATTCCAATTAAATTAATTATGAGTTTTCTTGTGATTAATTTAATTGTGCATTTCGATTGGATTAATCATGAATTCTTTTGTGGATAATTCAATTGAATACTTTGGATTCAAATTCATGTTTTCATGTGATTTGGTTATGTCCAAATAAATCCTTATTTTCTTGTGACAGTAAGGTCGCCTTTGTTGTTCCTTTGGGGATGACATTATGGGGGAGATTTCATATTGAACTTGTGCTTAATTGCCAAATCTTTGTGGGGAGTGCGGCTGTGGAATTTTAGGGGTTATCTTGTATCTTTATTAACTCCTTGATGAATGCATTTAGCTTAGGCTTTATGATTGCATCTAAATAAGTTTGTATGGTATTCTCTTTTAGTCATGAAGTATCTCCGTGGATATTTCATGAGGATCCCACTAGTTTTCGTACCTTTGCCAATTTATATTGACAAAAAGGGAGAGAATTAATGTGTGGTGTGATACTACAAATACATATGGTTTACGAATCAATATGTAAGGGGGAGTGGTTTTCATGTGGAGATAAAGTATTGACTAAGGGGGAGTAATGAATATCACCATAGTATTGTAATAAAAGTTTTGATACTATTGGACTTTGCTGTTGTGTAATAATACTATGACACTGTATAACAATGATTGAGAGCATTTTGTTTTCTTATTGTTATACCTACGGATCTTCAACAACTATGATGCTGAACTTACAACCTTTAGGATCATGGAGTACTTGGAAGTGACGAAGATTTCGAGTCGCGTTGAAGATGCAAGGAGATAAATCATGTGGATGGGAAGCTACAATTTTTATCTATTTTGTAATCCATATGTATTGATAGTATTGTCACTAAAATTGACAAAGGGGGAGATTGTTAGAGCATTGCTCCTCGGTCGAACTCGCATGCGTTGCTATCTCAAGCATGTTTGTCAATGTTAGTGATCAAAACTATAAGTCTTGATTTCTAGCCTATTTATAGATGTCTCGGACTAGGATATAGATAGTGTAGTTGAGCTTAGATCTCTCGGTGTTCATCTCTTGAAGACGAGGAACTACTAAGGAGAGCTTGTGGAACTTCTTCGACAAAAGGTATGTGGAGACTTGAACTCATCTATCACTTGGAAATTCTATTTCTACTATCTCCTATATTGAGACATAAGCCGTGTTACAATATAGTTTTTCTATACACATTTGAGATTTCGAGCTGAGTATATCTCGCTTACATATTTCTCGAAATATGTGTTGGTAAGCTTTCGTTTCGACCAAGTTCATCTTATATCATGAGAAAATTGCCGAGTAACATCTTACAAGGTTTGTGTGATACAATCATTTGATGTAGACCTGGAATTTTTCGATAATGATTATTTCAATATCTTGAAAATTGCTTTCATGCTAATATTGTGTGAAAACTGCTATTGTCATCATAGAATAATGTTTCAATGATTGAAATAAAGATTTGATGATGTAACCATCTTTGGATATAAGCATATATAGTGTGTTCGCACAATAATGTATAAACCCATAAACCGGGAACCAAGATTATGCATATGTGTGTATACGAAATTGGTGAAGGAGACAAGATAAGTATGCGTACCCGTACGCATACTGGCGGAAGTTTTCGAACCGAAAATATCTGCTGAGTTTGGGAATTACAATCTCCTAAACTAGTCACCTTAAGTATGTGTACCCGTACGCATACTAGCGGAAGGTTTCAAACCGAAAATTTCTGCTGAGTTTGGAAACTTAACAAAATCAAAATCTGGTTGCTTAAGTACGCATACCCGTACGCATACTTAAGCTGGTTACTTTGTCAAATCGGTCAGTTCATGAACTTAAACATTTATATCATAAGGAATGCAATCTTTGCAAACCGTGGCTATAATGTTCATGATTGATTCAAGTGAATCAAACCGATTTGGTTTCGATTGTGTTTTCTATGCAATTGAACAACTCTTTAACTAGTTTCATTTATGTCATTTGAACTAGTTATGGTTAAGATGAATAAGATTGATATGAGAGTAATCATATGGCTAACCTCAGTCAACTATTTATAAACCAACCTGGTGTACAAGTTTAGGTATGGTTACATAAACCTAAATGAGGTACATTTCATTTGTGTGTAACAAGCTAAGTTCGATCTAACAGTTGAAAGATATTAGCTTGGTTGAATCAGGTTTTTCATCTAATGGTGAATATTGAATGCTTTATTATCAAGGCAACTTGGATTGCAAAGCCTGATTTAAAAACTATATAAAGGAGAAATCTAGCAGCTGGGAAACCTAATCCCCACACCTCATGTGTGTTAATAGTTGTATAACTAGAGTCAATTCTCCTTTAACCTTAGGTTTCTTCTCGAGACCCTATAGGTTAACGACTTAAAGACTTCATTGGGATTGTGAAGCCAGACCCAACTATTATTTTTGTAGTTGTGTGATCTGATCTTGCTGTTTATATCGTGTTGAGTGCAATTGAAATAATTGGCTCGAGATTTTATATCTCCGATAGGCAAGATAGAAAATTAGTCACAAACAAACTTCGTCTCATCGTTTGTGATTCCACAATAACTTGTTTCGCTAGTCATTTAAGTTTATTGTGAGGTGATTGATAATTCTAGGCTGTTCTTCGGGAATATATGTCCGGGTTATCAATTGGTTCCTTCACCTTTATTTATCAAGAGACGGAACAAAAAATCTTGGGTATTTCTGTGGGAGACAGATTTATTCAATCCTATAGACTTTTCTGTGTGAGACATATTTGTCTATCAAGTCTTCGACTTTGGGTCGTAATAACTCTTAGTTGTGGGTGAGATCGGCTAAGGAAATCAAGTGCGTAGTATCCTGCTGGGATCAGAGACGTAAGGAGCGTAATTGTACCTTGAATCAGTGTGAGATTTATTAGGGTTCCACTACAGTCCAGTCCGAAGTTAATTGGTAGTAGGCTAGTGTCTGTAGCGGTTTAATACAGTGTGGTGTTCAATCTGGACTAGGTCCCTGGTTTTTCTGCATTTGCGGTTTCCTCGTTAACAAATTTCTGGTGTCTGTGTTATTTCTTTTCCGCATTGTATTTTGTTATATAACTGAAATATCACAGGTTGTGCGTTAAGATCAATCAATTAGAATATCCAACCTTGGGTTATTGATTGACACTTAAACATTGGTATTTGGAACCGTTCAAGTTACTCCTCTTATTCAATCGGGATCGCAGATTTCTATTTGCTGATTGTGGATTGAATTAAGAGTTAGAGATATTAAACTCTTTTATATACTTTACTCTAGATTGAGTCTGACTGTGTAGTTTATTCTCTAGAAAGTGTATTGGAGGAAGTCCTCTCAGATTTCCAAACGAATCGTAGGGTGTGGTTGTTAGACCCCCGCATTTTCACATATTTCTCGAAATATGTGTTGGTAATATTTCGCTTTAACAAAGTTCATCTTATATTCTTGACGAAAGTCAAAAGATGATCATGGGAAAATCGCCTTGTAACATATTACATGATTTGTGTAAGATAGTCATTTGATGTAGACTCAGAATGTTTCGTATTGATCATTCGATCACTTGAAAATTGCTTTGAAACTAATAGTTTGTGTGAGATAGCGATTGTCATCTTCCAAGAATGTTTCAATGGAGTTTAGAACAATTTGATTTAAGCATAGTATGCGTACTTGCATGTATGTAATCCAAGTCCGGGAACCATAGTATGCATACCCGTGTGCGTACTAGTTGGTTTTGAGAAAGTCCGAGAACCTTGTACGCATACTGGTACGCGTACTGGCGTGAGGTTCAGGTCCGGGAATTTCTGCTGAGTATTGAGGTATGCGTCCCCATTCGCATACTGGCGAACCCAAACTTAGTCTGGACACTAAGGTATGCGTACCCGTTTACATACCTGAGTGGATAATGTTCTAAAATCGATTTGTTCATAAACTAATACATTTTTATATTAAAGAATGCAATCTTTTGCAAACCGCGGTTATAATATTCATGACTTGATTCGAGTGAATCAAAATCGATTTTGCTTCAATTGTATCTTGTATACTTCTATAAGAATATAAACAATTGAGCAACTCTAGAACTAGTTTCATTTGAGTCATTTGAACTAGTTATGATTAAGATGAATATGGTTGATATGTAAGCGTTCATATGGATAACTATTGTTGAGCCAACAAAGGTGTACACGTTTGGGTACGGTTACCCATATCTGAATGAAGTCACTTTTCATTGTGTGCAACAAGCTAAGTTCGATCTAACGGTTGAAAGATATTAGCTTGAGTCTAAACAGGTTTTCATCTAACGGGGAATATTGAATGCTTGGTTACCAAGGTAGCATTGATTTTAAACCATGATTTAAAGACTATATAAAGGATAACTCTAGCAACTGGGAAACCTAATCCCCACACCTCCTGTGTGATCCTAGTTGCGACTATAGTCGATTCTCCTTTAACCTTAGGTTTTTCCAAAACCATGTAGGTTAACTACTTGACTTCATTGGGATTGTGAAGTCAGACCCAATTATTTTCTCTGTAGTTGCGTGTTATGATTTTGTTGTTTTTTATCGTGATTGAGTACTATATTCTCTAAGATTTGCTCGAGATTTAATCTCTGATAGGAAAGATAAAAAGTAGTCACAAACATCTTCGTCTCATCGTTTGTGATTTCACAATATCTTGTTTCGCTACCATACGAGTAAGATTACTATGAGGTGATTGATATTTCTAGGTTGTTCTTCGGGAATATAAGTCTGGTATATCAATTAGTTCATGTTCACCTTGATTTATCAAAATACAGAACAAAACTCATAGGTTTATCTGTGGGAGACAAATTTATCTATTCAATAGACTTTTCTGTGTGAGACAGATTGGTTTATCAAGTCTTCGACTTTGGGTCGTAGCAACTCTTAGTTGTGGGTGAGATCAGTTAAGGGAATCAGGTGCGTAGAATCCTGTTGGGATTCAGAGACGTAAGGAGCGCAACTGTACCTTGATCAATGTGAGATTGATTAGGGATCAACTATATTTTAGTCCGAAGTTAACTTGGAGTAGGATAGTGTCTTTAGCGGCTTAATACAGTGTGGTGTTCAAATATGGACTAGGTCCCGGGGTTTTTCTGCATTTGCGGTTTCCTCGTTAACAAAATTTCAGGTGTCTGTGTTATTTCTTTTCCGCATTATATTGTTTATATAATTGAAAAATCACAAGTTGTGCGTAAGTTCGATCAATCGTAAATCCAATCTTTGGTTCTTGATTAAATTGATTGAGACTTGGATATTGATTTTTGACCCCGTCCAAGTTATTTCTTATATTCAATCGGGCTCCAAGTTCCTATTTGTTTGATTGAAGATTGAATTGAGAAATTTAGATATAACTCTTAGATTGAGTCTGACTGTCTAGTTGATTCTCTTGAAAATATATTGGAGTTAGTCCATACAGATTTCTAAGCAAAATATTGGGTGTGGTTGTTAGAAACCCGCTTTTTCAATTGGTATCAGAGCACGCAAACACGTTTACGACCTTATGAGTTTGTGTTTGTAGCGATCTGACTCTATGGACAAAAGTGTTATCTCTATAAATGTACCGCCAGTCTTCGATGACTCGAATTACTTGTGGTGGAAAATTTCTATGTGTGCCTATCTTTAAGCACATGATTTTCAATCATGGGTTCACGTTGTTAATGGCTATGATCCCCCGGTAGTTACAATAGGAACTGTAACTGTTCCAAAGGATATTGGTGATTATGATGTTGTCGAGATTTTCGCTGCAAAGCAAAACTCTGACAGATTGAATGCAATCATCCATGACATTACCCCAGATCTTCAGCACCATGTGACTACGTGCACTCGGTCTAAAGATGCTTGGGATATCTTAGAAACCGTATTTGAAAGGAATACATGTAAAAAAGAAGGTAGGCTTCAAAACCTAAATTCTGATTGAGAAAACCTTCGTACGGAAGATGAAGATTCATTTGATGAGCTTAATCATAAAGTGTCTGAAATTGTTAATGCATCTTTTGTGTTGCGTAAGACTATTCCTGAAAAGAACATTGTGTTGAAAATTCTCAAATCATTGGCATCTAGATACGATTCTAAGAAACATGCCCATTGAAGGAAATAACCTTGATGTGCTTTCCATAAATACTCTTGTTGGGAAGTTAAATATCTTTGATCATGAGCATGTATCCAAATATGGAAAGGATATTGCTTTCAAAGCACAAAATAACATTAATTTACTTGATAAAAGTAAAAGTGTTGACATCTCTAAAGTGATCCTTCTGAGACTGATTCATCAGATGAAGATCTTGACAAGTCTGTCTTTTTGATCACTAGACTGTTTAGAGATCTTCTTTTGAAGAGAATTAAACGGTTCTCTAGAGATAAACTTAATTTATCAGTTAAACCTCATAATCGTGTTCCTCCTAAAAACAGGGTACTGGCGATACTAATGATGAGGATATGCCACAATGTTTCAAGTGTAAAGGTTTTGGTCATTTTGCAAATGAGTGTCCAAATCATAGAAAATACACTGGAAACAAAGGTCTTGCTCCAACTCTTGATGAAATGTCTGATCACTATGATTCTAATGAATAAGAAAAATCAAGTGTTGCAGTCTTCTGTGAAAATATTGAATTTGACAATTGTAGCAATACATACATCAATATCGATATTCTTTCAGGAGGAACTTCAACCACCTTAGATGATAAAATGGATTTCTCTTTATCTACTAGAAATTCTGTTTCTAATTTTTCAGGTTCTATCATTTGTCTAGCAGCCTGCACAGCCATGATGTCTGAACCATCCTCCACATTGACATGTTCTTATTGTACTCTCAAGGGTCATGAACTCTCTAAATGTTTCAAGTACAAACATAAGATAAGATATGACAACAAACTTCAACGAAGAGCAAATTGATTAGCAAACAAGCTCAAACTTGTTCAGAAATCGTCTGAGGTATGTAATCTCGTCTCTTCCAAAAGAAGTTAATTTCCAAATAAAAAATTAGACCACCGGAGAAAAAAATATAGTATAAATAGTGTGTGAAACAGGGTTCTAAGAATTTCATTCAAGAAGGTTTTGGTGGACAGATTATTGTTCACCCAGCACAACTTAATTGTGTTGGTTGTGTATCTTGTCTCATGTGCCTGGTTCAAAAGAGACAAGGGTTTACACACTTCAGGCTTTAGGAAAAGAGAAAAAGAATTTGTCATGTTTTGTTTCTTCTTTTTGGTCTTTTTTTCACCTTCTTGGAATTTTTCCATCTTTTCATATCTAATTGATATTGAAAGGACTCTATTATGTTTGATAAAAAAAAGGGTTAAAATCGAAAATTCTGCCTTCTTTAGGGTTAAGAGTTTTGCGTATGTGAATCATTTAGTGTACAAAGGTTCTGTAACCCTACATTCCTTTTTCCTTATCTGAAAACTCTTTTTATCACAAGATTTCTTGTTGGGTCTAATTTGCGAATTCCTCTCACATTCTCATACTGGTATGGAGAATCTAAGCATTATGTCTTCTGATGGAAAAGATGTTAATATGATTGTTAAACCATCAATCATGAAGAAAAAGATAAATCTCATGTACCTTAAACTTTGAAAAGAAAAATGAGGAATGTGAGGAAACCAAGAGTTGTTCCTTCTAATCTACAGAAGTTTTCTGGGGTTCTTGAAGAGTTGAAGGAAACAAGAAAGGAGATTCAACAAATAAAGGCTATTTTTTTGAGGACTTTCGAAATTTAGAAGCCCCTGGTTTGGCATCAGTCTAGAAGGTTTGTTGAAATTGACTCCTTTCTTCATGAACCTTATGTTCCTATGGATGTTGACGACAAGGAGTTCGGGGACGATAAAGAATTTTTTTAGAGGCCTTAATGTCTAGGAAACTTTTTATGATAATTTTTTCTTGTGTTTTAAGAAGGATAACTAGGGTTTGGAATATCAATTATTGTGAGTACACATTGTTATTTCCAACGATTTTCACCTTGCAATGTTTTTAGATTTATTTAATTAAATTCTATAGTTTATTTGGAAGATGGTTTTGCAGTATTAATCTTTACGGTTTTATATTGCAACTTGTTATCGGATATGTGTGTTTGCGTCCGTGAACTATGATTGTCCCATAATTGCTCAAAAGTTAAGTCTATCATATGTCCTTTTTGATAAAAAATAGAATGAACTTTTGACAACAAAAGTTAAGCCTATTATGTCATTATGCAAAAATTGATGAAGATAGGATGAACTTTTGTCTACAAAAATTAAGTCAATTATATGTCTCTATGCAAATATTAATGAAAAATAGAATGAATCTTTGAATATTCTGTAGTATTGGTCTTTCCCTGATCCACATCTTTGTGTAAATACCGTGCGGCTCCGTAAGTTCTCTTATGTCAGCATTTCCGATTAAATCGATCATGAGTTCTCTTGTGGTTAATTTAATTGAGTATTTTGGATACAAATTAATGTTTCATGTGATTTGTTAATATCTAAATAATTCATTCTTTTCTTGTGAAAGTAAGGTCGCTCTTGTTGTTCTTTCGGGAATGACATTTTATGGGGGAGAGTTCTTAATTGAACTTGTGCTTAACTTCCAAATCTTTGTGGGGAGTGCGGCTGTGGAATATTGCATGAGTTTTCTTGTATCTCTATAAAATCCTTATGAATAAACTAGTTTAGGCTATGTGAAATCATCGAAACAAAGTTGATATGTTCTCTTGTGGTCATGAAGTATCTCTATGAAAATTTCATTAGGATCCCACTAGTTTTCGTACATTTGCCAATTTATATTGACAAAAGGGGGAGAATTAATGTGTGGTTCACACTACAAATACATATGTTTTACAGATCATTGTGTAAGGGGAGTGGTTTTCATGTGAGATGAAGTATTGACTAAGGGGGAGTGATACATATGAACATAGTATTGTTGTTAAAGTTGTGATACAATTGGACTTTGATGTTGTGTAATAATACTATGACACTGTATAAAAATGATTGAAAGCAACTGTTTTCTCATTATTATAGAAACGGATCTTCAACAACTATGATATCGAGTTGAACACGTTCAGAATCACTGGAGTACTTGGAAGTGACGAAGATTTCGAGTAATGTTGAAGAACCAAGGAGATCAAGCATTTGGATGAGAATCTACAAAGTTTATTTATTTTTTAATCCATATGTATTGATAGTTTTGTCACTAAAATTGAAAAAAGGAGATATTGTTAGAGCACTGCTCGGTCGAACTCGCAAGCTTTGCTATCTCAAGCTTGTTTGTCAAGTTTAGTTGTCAAAACTATAAGTCTTGATTTCTAGTCTACTTGTAGCTAAGTCTCGGATTAGGATAGAAAGTGTAGTTGAGCATTAGACTTAACGGCGTTCATCGATTGAAGACGAAGAACTACTAAGAGCAAGGGATGTGGAGTGAGTGTTCTCATTCAATATGAATGACTATCACTGGATTTGCTGAAATTAGGTGCTACTATGGAGTGAGAATGCTCACTCATTCATCAATAATTACTCGTACACTCATTGGGGCGAAAGAGTGTATGAAAGTGGAGACTAAGTGGCTGATTGTCAGCCGTTTGGAAAAAAAATTACATTGAGCGGCTAAACATATGCCTCTCAACCCTATTTTTAGAGTTTTATTATTTTAAAACTCTTAGATGTGGGACCCACATCAGGTTTTATTATTAAAAAAAAACTACGGGAGGCGTAAGTTCAGCCGTTTTGGAGAGAATTTTTCTCTCTAAGCGGATAAACATCAGCCGCTTAGTCTGTTAATTTTGAGTCCCACGGCCACAAAACACTCTTTCACTCAGTCACTCACTCAATTTGAAAAGGAATGAGTGTTAAAAACACTCATTCCATAGCCCTTTCTCTAAGGGGAGCTTATGGAACTTTCATCAACAAAAGGTATGTGGAGACTTGAACTCATCTATCACTCAAAAGTTTATCTACTCTATCTCATATTTGAGACAAAAGTCGTATAGCTATATAGACTTCAATTATGCACATTTGATATTTCAATCTGAGTTTAACTCGCTTACATATTTCTCGAAATATGTGTTGGTAAGCTTTCGCTTTAACCAAGTTCATCTTATATTCTTGATGAAAGTAAAAAGATGATCATGTGAAAATCGCCTTGTAACATCTTACATGATTTGAGTGAGACAGTCATTTGATGTAGACTCGGATGTTTCGTATTGATCATTCGATCACTTGAAAATTGCTTTGAAGCTAATAGTTTGTGTGAGACAGCGATTGTCGTCTTCAAATAATGTTTCAATGGTTGAAATGAGAGTTTAGAACAATTGGATTTAAGCATAGTATGCGTACTTGCATATATGTAATCCAAGTCTGGGAACCATAATATCCATACCCGTATGCGTACTGGTTGGTTTTGAGAAAGTCTGAGAACCTTGTACCCATACTGGTATGCGTACTGGCGTGAGGTTCAGGTCCGGGAATTTCTGCTGAGTTTGGAGGTATGCGTACCCGTTCGCATACTGGCAAACCCAAACTTAGTCTGACCACTAAGGTATGCATACTCGTTTGCAAACCTGAGTGGATAATGTTCTAAAATCGATTTGTTCATGAATAATACATTTATATATTAAGGAATGCAAGCTTTTGCAAACCGTGGCTATAATTTTCATGGATATATTAAGAAATGCAATCTTTAACTAGTTATGATTAAGATTAATATGGTTGATATGAAAGTGTTCATATGGATAACTTCGGTTAACTATTGTTGAGCCAACAAAGGTGTACACGTTTAGGTACGATTACCCATATCTAAATGAAGTCACTTTTCATTTGTGTGTAACAAGATAAGTTCGATCTAATGGTTGAAGGATATTAGCTTGAGTCTAATCAGGTTTTCATCCAAAGGTGAATATTGAATGCTTTGTTACCAAGGTAGCATTGATTGCAAACCCTGATTTGAAGACTATATAAAGGAGAACTCTAGCAACTGGGAAACCTAATCCCCACACCTCCTGTGTGATACTAGTTGCGACTAGAGTCAATTCTCCTTTAACCTTAGGTTTTTCCAAAACCATGTAGGTTAACGACTTGAAGACTTCATTGGGATTGTGAAGTCAGACCCAGCTATTTTCTCTGTAGTTGCGTGTAATGATCTTGCTATTTTCTATCGTGATTGAGTACTATCTTCTCTAAAATTTTCTCAAGATTTTATCTCCGATAGGAAAGATAAAAAGTTGTCACAAACATCTTCGTCTCATCATTTGTGATTCCATAATATCTTGTTTCGCTACCATACGATTGAGATTATTATGAGGTGATTGATATTTCTAGGATGTTCTCCGGGAATATAAGTCTGGTATATCAATTGGTTCATGTTCACCTTGATTTATCAAAAACGGAACAAAACTCGTAGGTTTATCTGTGGGAGACAGATTTTTCTATTCAACAAACTTTTCTGTGTGAGACAGATTGGTTTATCAATTCTTTGACTTTGGGTCGTAGAAACTCTTAGTTGTGGGTGAGATCAGCTAAGGGAATAAAGTGCGTAGAATCCTGCTGGGATTCAGAGACGTAAGAAGAGCAACTGTACCTTGACCAGTGTGATATTGATTAGGGCTCAACTACATTCTAGTTCGAAGTTAAGTAGGCTAATGTCTGTAGAGGCTTAATATAGTATGGTGTTCAGATATGGACTAGATCCCGGGGTTTTTCTGCATTTGCGGTTTCCTCATTAACAAAATTTCTGGTGTCTGTGTTATTTCTTTTCGTATTATATTTGTTTATATGATTGAAATATCACAGGTTGTGTGTAAGTACAATCAATTTTAAATCCAATCTTTGGTTGTTGATTAAATTGATTAACACTTGGATATTGGTTTTTGATACCGTCCAAGTTGTTTCTTATATTCAATCGGACTCGCAAATTCCTATTTGTTTGATTGTAGATTGAATTGAGAAATTGAAATATAACTCTTTGATATACTTTTCTTAGATTGAGTATGAGTGTCTAGTTGATTCTCTTGAAAGTATATTGGACTTAGTCCATACAGATTTATGAGCGAAATATTGGGTGTGGTTGTTAGATCCCCGTTTTTTCAATTGGTATCAGAGCAGGCAAACACGTTTAAGACCTTATAAGTCTGTGTTTCTAGTGATCTGAATCTATGGACAGAAGTGCTATCTCTATATATAAACGTACCGCCAGTCTTCGGTGGCTCGAATTACAAGTGGTGGAAAATTGTTATGCATTCCTTTCTTCAAGCACGTGATTTTCAATCATGGGTGTACGTTGTTAATGGCCAATGATCCTCCGGTAGTTACAATATGCACTCACTAGAAAATTAATCAGCTTAAGCCACGATATATGTCGGTGGATATAACTCAAAAAAACGTAGCAAAAGATAAATTGCCACGGCATATTAGCCGTAACAAATTGTCCTGTGGCTAGTAGTTTGTTCCACCATTCTAGCCACGATTTTTGTTGCGTAGCTATTTGTTAGAGCATTTCTCGGTCGAACTCGCATGCGTTGTTATCTCAAGCATGTTTGTCAATGTTAGTGATCAAAACTATAAGTCTTGATTTCTAGCCTATTTATAGATGTCTCGGACTCGGACATAGATAGTGTAGTTGAGCTTAGATCTCTCGACGTTTATCTCTTGAAGACGAAGAAATACTAAGGGGATCTTGTGGCACTTCTTCGAAAAAAGGTATGTGGAGACTTGAAATCATCTATCACTTGGAGAGTCTATTTCTACTATCTCCTATATTGAGACATAAGTCGTGTTACCATATAGTTTTCTCTATACACATTTGAGATTTCGAGCTGAGTATATCCCGCTCACATATTTATCGAAATATGTGTTGGTAAGCTTTCGCTTCGACCAAGTTTATCTTATATCATGAGAAAATTGCCGAGTAGCATCTTACATGGTTTGTGTGATACAATCATTTGATGTAGGCTTGGAATGTTTCGATAATGATTATTTCAATATCTTGAAAATTGTTTTGATGCTAATAATGTGTGAAAACGGCTATTGTCATTATGGAAGAATGTTTCAATGATTGAAATAAAGAGTTGATGAAGTAACCATCTTTGGATATACGCATATATAGTGTGTTCGCACATTAGTGTATAAATCCATAAACCAGAAGCCAAGAGTATGCATATGTGTGTATACGAAATTGTTGAAGGAGACAAGATAAGTAAGCGTACCCGTACGAATACTGGCGGAAGTTTTAGAACCGAGAACTTCTGCTGAGTTTGGTTTTTGACAAACTCTTAACTAGTCACCTTAATTATGCGTACCCGTACGCATACTGGCGGAAGTTTTCGAACCGAATATTTCTGCCGAGTTTGGAAACTTTACAAACTCAAAAAACCGGTTGCTTAAGTACGCATACTTAAGCCGGTTACTTTGTTAAATCGGTCAGTTCATGGACTTAAAAATTTAAATCATAAGGAATGCAATCTTTGCAAACTGTGGCTATAATGTTCATGATTGATTCAAGTGAATCAAACCAATTTGGTTTCGATTGTGTTTTCTATGCAATTGAACAACTCTTTAACTAGTTTCATTTGAGTCATTTGAACTAGTTATGGTTAACATGAATAAGGTTGATATGAAAGTAATCATACGGCTAACCTCGGTTAACTATTTGTAGACCAACTTGGTGTACACGTTTAACTACGGTTACATAAACCTAAATGAGGGTGCATTTCATTTGTGTGTAACAATCTAAGTTCGATCTAACAGTTGAAAGATATTAGCTTGGTTGAATCAGGTTTTTCATCTAACGATGAATATTGAATACTTTGTTACCAAGGTAACTTGGATTGCAAACCCTGATTTGAAAACTATATATATAAAGAAGAGCTCTAGCAACTGGGAATCCCCGCACCTCATGTGTGTTACTAGTTGCATAACTAGAATAGATTCTCCTTTAACCTTAGGTTTCTTCTCGAGACCCTGTAGGTTATCGATTTGAAGACTTCATTGGATTGTGAAGCCAGACCTAACTATTATCTTTGTAGTTGCGTGATCTGATCTTGTTGTTTCTATCGTGTTGAGTGCCATTGAAATAATTGGCTCGATATTTTATATCTCCGATAGGCAAGATAGAAAAGTAATCACAAACAAACTTCGTCCCATCGTTTGTGATTCCACAATAACTTGCTTCGCTAGTCGATTAAGTTTATTGTGAGGTGATTGATAATTCTAGGCTGTTCTTCGGGAATATAATTCCGAGTGATCAATTGGTTCCTGTTCACCTTGATTTATCAAAAGATGGAACAAAAACTCGTGGGTATTTCTGTGGGAGACAGATTTATTCAATCCTATAGACTTTTCTGTGTGAGACATATTTGTCTATTAAGTCTTCGACTTTGGGTCGTAGCAACTCTTAGTTGTGGGTGAGATCAGCTAAGGGAATCAAGTGCGTAGTATTCTGCTGGGATCAGAGACGTAAGGAGCGCAACTGTACCTTGAATCAGTATGAAATTGATTAGGGTTCAACTACAATTCAGTACGAAGTTAATTGGTAGTAGGATAGTGTCTGTAGCGGCTTAATACAGTATGGTGTTCAATATGGACTAGGTCCCGAGGTTTTTCTGCTTTTACGGTTTCCTCGTTAACAAAATTCTGGTGTCTGTGTTATTTATTTTCCACATTATATTTTGTTATTTAATTGAAATATCACAGGTTGTGCGTTAAGATCAATCAATTAGAATATCCAACCTTTGGTTGTTGATTTACATTGATTGACACTTGAACATTAGTCTTTGGTGCCGTTCAAGTAACTCTTCTTATATTCAATCAGGCTTGCAGATTTCTATTTGCTGATTGCGGATTGAATTAAGAGTTAGAGATATTAAACTCTTTGATATACTTTATTCTAGGTTGAGTCTGACTGTCTAGTTGATTCTCTAGAAAGTGTATTGGAGTAAGTCCTCTCAGATTGCCAAACAAATTATTGGGTGTGGTTTTTAGACCCCGCATTTTCAATTGGTATCAGAGCATGCAAACATATTAAAGACCTCATAAGTCTGTGTTTGTAGCAATATGATATGGACAAAGGTTCTATCTCTAAAAATGTACCACCAGTCTTCGATGGCTCTAATTAATTGTGGCGGAAAATTGCTACGCGTGCCTTTCTTCAAGCGCGTGATTTTCAATCATGGGTTTGTGTAGTTAATGGATATGATGCTCCCATTGTGGCAGTAGGGAATTCAACCGTTCCAAAAAACATTGGTGAATACAATGCTACCGAGATACTTGCTGCAAAGCAAAACTCCGACGGTTTGAATACCATCATACATGCCATTACCCCAGATCTTCAGCACCATGTGACTACGTGGACTCGGTCTAAATATGCGTGGGATATCTTAGAAACCGTATTCGAAGGAAATACCAATGAGAAGGAATCTAGGCTTTAAAACCTTAATTCCGATTGGGAAAACCTTCGTATGGCAGATGAAGATTCGTTCGATGAGTTTAATCACAAAGTGTCTGAAATTGTTAATATCTTTTGTATTGGGTAAGACTATTCCTGAAAAGGACATTGTGATGAAAATTCTCAGATCGCTGCCATCTAGATACGATTCTAAGAAGCATGCCATCGTTGAGGGAAATAACCTTGATGGTCTTTCCAGAAACACGTTGGTTGGAAAGATAAATATCTTTGATCATGAGCTTACATCCAAAATCGTAAAGGATGTTGCCTTCAAAGCACAAAAGAACACTAAATTACTTGACAAAAGTAAAAGTGTTTATGTCTCTGAGGATGATCTTTCTGAGACCGATTCATCAGATGAAGATCTTGACAAATCAGTCTCTATTATCAAAATACAGTTTAGGGATCTTCTATTGAAGATAAGTAAACGGTTTTCAAGAGACAAACCTAGGTCGTCAGTTAAACCTCACAATCACAATCCTCCTAAAAACAGGTATGCTGACGAGACTGATGACGAGGATATGCCACAGTGCTTTAAGTGTAAAGGTTTTGGTCATTTTGCAAATGAGTGTCCAAATCGTAGAAAATAGACCGGGAACAAAGGTCTTGCTGCAACTCTTGATGAAATGTCTAATCACTATGATTCCAATGAAGACGAAAAATTAAGTGTTGCACTTCTTTGTGAAGATATCGATTTTGATAACACAAAACATACATTAATCTTGATATTCTTCCAGAAAGAAACTCAACCAATCTGGAAGAAGAAATTAACCTTTATGTTGGAAACCCTCTGTCTGATTTTTCAGGTTCCACTCTATGCCTAGCAGCTTGCACATCTCGGGCGTCTGAATCGGCTTATCCATTGACATGCTCTTATTGTTCACTAAAAGGTCATGAACTTTCAAAGTGTTTTAAGTATAAACACAAGACGAGACATGTCAAGAGACTTCCATGAAGATAAAATCGCCTAGTAAACAAGCTCAAACTTGTTCAAAAAACTGCTGAGGCATGTAAGATGTTATCCTCTTCAAAGAAGTTGTTTTCCAAGGATAGGTCAAGACCACTAGAGAAAAGAGTATGGTCTAAACATTTTGATAGACGAGAATCTATGAATTCTTTTCAAAAGGGTCATGGTGACAAATTGTTGTTCGCCGCAGTACAACTTGATTGTTTTGTTTTGGTGCATCTTGTCTCATGTGCCTGATTAAAAGAGACAATATTGTGCACACCTCAGGCTTAAAAGAAGAAAAAAAACACTTTTTGTTTTGCTTTTCTTAGATTTGTTGTATGATTTGGAATTCTTTCATATCTAATTGATATTAGAAGGAACCTCCCTGTTTATCAAAATATGGTTATTCTCGACAATTCTACTCTCTTTAGGGTTGTGAATTGTGCGTGCGTGAACCTGTACTGTTTAAGGTTCAGTGACCCTACATTCCTTTTTTCTTCTCTGAAACTCTTTTCATCTTAAGACTACCTGTTGAGTTTATATTGTGATTTCCTCTCACAAACCCATACACGTATGGAGACTCCAAGCATCACATGTTCTGATGGAAAAGATGTAATATGGTTGTTAAGTTATCAATCATGAAGGAAAAGTAAAAATCTCCATTGCCTCCAACTTTGAAAAGAAAAAGAAGGAATGTGAGGAAGCCAAGGGCTGTTCCTTCAAATTCTCAGAAGTTTTCTGATGTTCTTGAAGAGTTGAAGGAAGCAAGGAAGGAGATTAAACAAATAAAGGCTTTTGTTATGAGAACTCTCGAAATTCAGAAGGCCCTGGTTCCACATCATCAGCCTAGAAGGTTTGTTGGAATTGACTCCTTTCTCCATGAACCCTATGTACCAATGGCTATTGACGACAAGGAGTTCGGAGACGATAAAGAATTCTCCAGAGGTTCAATGTCTAGTAAATCTTCTTTGTTATTTTTAGAAGAATAACTAGGGTTTGGAATAGCCTTTATTGTGAGTACACATAGCTATGTCCAACGATTTTTCATCTTCATGTTTTTAGATTTATTTAAATTCTAAGTTTTTTTGGAAGATGATTTTTGCAATTTTTAATCTTCATGATTTTATATATTGCAAATTGTTATGGGATATGTTGTTTACGCCCGTGAACCTGTGACTGTCCCATACTTGTTCAAAAGTTATCTCTATTATGTCGATATGAATGTATTGATGGAAGATAGAATGAACTTTTGGCATTACAAAAGTTAAAGCCTTTTATGTCATATTTTGATGGAAGAAAGGATAAAACTTTTGTTTACAAGGATGAAGCCTATTGTATGTCATTGTGCAAATAGTGATGAAAATAGGATGAATCCTTGTCTATTCCGCAGTATTTGGTCGATCTCCGATCCACATTTTTGTGCATATACTGTGATTTTTCCATAAGGTTTCTTATGTTGATCACAACCGACTGAGTTGATCATTCTCTTATGATTAAATTAGTTGTTGTTCCGTAAGGTTCTCTATGTCGAGCATAACCAACTAAATTAATCATTCTATTTTGGTTATTTTAGTTGTTGTTCCGTAAGTTCTCTTATGTCGAGCATGACCAATTGAATTGATCACTTTGTGGTTAATTTGGTTGTGTATTTCAATTAAATTAATCATGGGATTTCTTGTGATTAATTTGGTTGTGTTTTTCGATTGAACTAACCATGGGTTCTCTTGTGGTTATTTCAATTGAATAATTTTGGATTCAAATTCATGTTTTCATGTGATTTGTTTGTCCAAAAGAAATCCTTCTTTTCTTGTGAAAGTAAGGTCTCCTTTGTTGTTCCTTCGGGGATGACATTTTATGGGGGAGAGTTCATTATGAACTTGTGCTTAATTGCCAAATATTTGTAACGAGTGCGCCTGTGGAATATTTAGGGTTTATCTTGTATCTTTATTAACTCCTTGATGAATGCATTTATCTTCGGCTTTATGATTGCATCTAAATTTGTTGGTATGTTAATACACCTTTTGGTCATGAAGTATCTCCGTGGAAATTTCATTAGGATCCCACTAATATTCGTACCTTTGCCAAATTTTTTTGACAAAAAGGGGGAGAATTAATGTGTAGTTCACACTGCAAAAACATATGGTTTACGGATCATTATGTAAGGGGGAGTGGTTTTCATGTTGATATATGTATTGACTAAGGGGGAGTTATACATATCACCAGTATTGTTGTCAAAGTTGTGATACAATTGAACTTTGATGTTGTGTAACAATACTATGACACTGTATAACAATAATTGAGAGCATTTTGTTTTCTCATTGTTATGGCTACAGATCTTCAACAACTGTGATGCTGAACTTACAACCTTTAGGATCATGGAGTACTTGGAAGTGACGAAGATTTCGAGTCTCGTTGAAGATGCCAAGGAGATCAAGTATGTGGATGAGAAGCTACATTTTTTATCCTTTTCGTAATCTATATGTATTGATAGTTTTGTCACTAAAATTGACAAAGAGGGAGATTGTTAGAGCATTGCTCGGTCGAAATCGCATGCTTGCTATCTCAAGCATGTTTGTCAATGTTAGTGATCAAAACTATAAGTCTTAATTTCTATCCTATTTATAGATGTCTCGGACTAGAACATAGATAGTGTTGTTGAGCTTAGATCCCTCGACGTTCATCTCTTGAATACGAAAAACTACTAAGGGGAGATTGTGTAACTTCTTCGACAAAAGTTATGTGGAGACTTAAACTGATCTATCACTTGGAAAGTCTATTTCTACTATCTCCTATATTGAGACATAAGTCGTGTTACGATATAGTTTTCTCTATACATATTTGATATTTCGAGCTGAGTATATCTCGCTTACATATTTCTCGAAATATGTGTTGGTAAGCTTTCGCTTCGACCAAGTTCATCTTATATCATGAGAAAATTGTCGAGTAACATCTTACATGGTTTGTGTGATACAATCATTTGATGTAGGCTTGGAATGTTTCGATAATGATTATTTCAATATCTTGAAAATTGCTTTGATGCTAATAGTGTGTGAAAACGGCTATTGTCATTATAGAAGAATGTTTCAATGATTGAAATAAAGAGTTGATGATGTAACCATCTTTGGATATAAGCATATACAGTGTGTTCCAATATTAGTGTATAAATCCATAAACCGGAAGCCAAGAGTATGCATATGTATGTATACGAAATAGGTGAAGGAGACAGGTTAAGTATGCGTACCCGTACTCATATTGGCGGAAGTTCTCGAACTGAGAATTTCTGCTGAGTTTGGTTTTTGACAAACTCTTAACTAGTCACCTTAAGTATGCGTACCCGTACACGTACTGGCGGAAGTTTTCGAACCGAAAATTTCTGCCGAGTTTGGAAACTTTACAAACTCAAAAAACCGGTTGCTTAAGTACGCATACTTAAGATGGTTACTTTGTTAAATCGGTCAGTTCATGGGTTAAACATTTAAATGATAAGGAATGCAATCTTTGCAAACAGTGGCTATAATGTCCATGATTGATTCAAGTGAATCAAACCGATTTGGTTTCAATTGTGTTTTCTATAAAATTGAACAACTCTTTAACTAGTTTCATTTGAGTCATTTGAACTAGTTATGGTTAAGATGAATAAGGTTGATATGAGAGTAATCATATGGCTAACTTCAGTTAAATATTTGTTAACCAACCTGGTGTACACGTTTAGGTACAGTTACATAAACCTAAATGAGGGTACATTTTATTTGTGTGTAACAAGATAAGTTCGATCTAACAGTTGAAAGATATTAGCTTGGTTGAATCAGGTTTTTCATCTAACGGTGAATATTGAATGCTTTGTTACCAAGGTAACTTGGATTGCAAACCCTAATTTGAAAACTATATAAAGGAGAACTCTAGCAACTGGGAAAACTGATTCCCACACCTCATGTGTGTTACTAGTTGTAAAACTAGAGTCGATTCTCCTTTAACCTTAGGTTTCTTCTCGAGACCCTGTAGGTTAACGACTTGAAGACTTCATTGGGATTGTGAAGCCAGACCCAACTATTATCTTTGTAGTTGTGTGATCTGATCTTGCTGTTTCTATCATGTTAAGTGCAACTGAAATAATTGGCTCGAGATTTTATATCTCTGATAGGCAAGATAGAAAAGTAATCACAAACAAACTTCGTCTCATCGTTTGTGATTCCACAATAACTTGTTTTGCTAGTCGATTAAGTTTATTGTGAGATGATTAATAATACTAGGTTGTTCTTCGAGAATATAAGTCCGGTTTATCAATTGGTTCCTGTTCACCTTGATTTATCAAAAGACGGAACAAAAACTCTTGGGTATTTCTGTGAGAGACAGATTTATTCAATCCTATAGACTTTTCTATGTGAGACAGATTTGTCTATCAAGTCTTCGACTTTGGGTCGTAGCAACTCTTAGTTGTGGATGAGATCAGCTAAGGGAATAAAGTGCGTAGTATCCCGCTGGGATCAGAGACGTAAGGAGCGCAACTGTACCTTGAATCATTGTGATATTGATTAGGGTTCGACTACAGTCCAGTCCGAAGTTAATTGGTAGTAGGCTAGTGTCTGTAGCGGCTTAATACAGTGTGGTGTTCAATCTGGACTAGGTCCCGGGGTTTTTCTGCATTTGCGGTTTCCTCGTCAACAAAATTCTGGTGTTTGTGTTATTTCTTTTCTGCATTATATTTTGTTATATAATTGAAATATCACAGGTTATGCGTTAAGATCAATCAATTAGAATATACAACCTTTGGTTGTTGATTTACATTGATTGACACTTGAACATTGGTTTTTGGTACCGTTCAAGTAACTCTTCTTATATATAATCAGGCTCGCAGGTTTCTATTTGCTTATTGCGAATTGAATTAAAAGTTAGAGATATTAAACTCTTTGATATACTTTTTTCTAGATTGAGTCTGACTGTCTAGTTGATTCTCTAGAAAGTGTATTGGAGTAAGTCCTCTCAGATTGCCAAACGAATTGTTGGGTGTGGTTGTTAGACCCCCGCATTTTCACTATTGGCTTCAAATTATTTGCCACGCAATATCTGTGGCTATTTCAGGGATTCAGATTCACTCGTTTTATCAATTAACCACGGAAATATACGTGGCTGTTGGTTCAACTAGTTTCTACGATACTCTGGAAAAGGCCATTTTTATAGAGTTTTAGCACTTACTTAACAATTTCAAATGGAGCTAAAAGACAGTTTAGAACTACAAGAAATTCCAAAACATCATTCATTTAAAAAAATATTTGTAAGGTCATTCATACATCCAAACAACAGGAAAATCTAAATAAAAATAGAAATACGAGTCTACTGTGTTGACTTGTTGAGTATCTATCGAACAATCTAATTTAAGTATTAACATTATAAAATAAAATTAAAATGAGTAAACCGATGGATGATGAAGCATTCCTTCGCTTTCAATGCCCATCAACAAGTATCTTCCGGCACAGAATTTACTTCCAATGCCATTCAGTAACACCTGCAGCGTAAAATACATACAGTTACACATCAATATAAAGTCAACACAAAAACAAGATATATATAAACTTTATCTCTTAAACACTGCCAATAAACCATGTGCAGATTGGTATACATACGAAGTTCACCACGTAGACTATCAAGTCTAAAACTTTATAATAATGGATAATGAGGTAAATAACAGCTACATAGTTATGTTTAACTAGTGCAGTGACATTCTAAAACCATAACATACTATTAAATAAAAACCAAGTAAAAGAGGCATCAGAAATGAAGCTCCAATCTGGGTATTGACCCTTTTGGTAGCCATGGGTCCAGCTAAAACAAAAGCTTTTTTATGTTAAACATATTCAGTTTCTTTGAATTCACATCTTGCAACTCTTAGGAAGACCTATTCTTGTGTTGTAATACAAATTCTATAACTTTAACCCTACAACTAGCAGCAAATATACATATGTGATCGGTTCATATTACGCATTAACTAATAACCAACAACTGAGGTGTTTTATTTATTAAGTTAAGGCCTGCTAATAGTTATATCTGTGTTTCAAATGTAATAAACAATATCTAAGTGTGTAATAAATGGATCCATAAAATAAACACATGAGTAGTATGAACTTTGAATCCATGAAGTCCACCATAGCATACCTTAATAATTTGTGAAAGCACAACTGTACCACATGCTGAAAATGAAAATCCAGAGGGAGATAAGTGATGTCACTAGCAAAATAACAACTCCAATGTAGTGAACAGAGACAGGAAATTTAAGAAAACCAAATATACAATTGAATTACGAGAGACTGAAATGGATATAGAATTTAACCCTTTCCTTCAATAAAATCCTGGGTGCCATTGTTTACTACTTTACTTCCAATAGCTTAGGCAGAATTTAGACAACGTATATGATTTTTGTTCCTTCCTAATGGTTTAGTACCCTTTTAGCATCGATTCCTTGATATTCCCAGGGACTTCCACATTGATAAGTTTACCACACTAAAAGGTAGTACACCATTGAACACTATTAAGTTCATTAGCACGGAAACAGATATATATCTCTAAGTTTAACATATGAAAATGGCTAGATAGAAAAATTATCATAAAATACCTCAATCTTTCGCAACTTCGAAGAGATCATAAGTCAAAAATCTACAGGAAGGAAATTTTCTATAAATAGATCTTAAACGAGGTAACTGTTGATATGAGCAACATAGATGACTTTTCAGATTCACCAAGTGTATACAATATTCTTATAGCCATCCTAGAGAAAGGTAGATAAGTTCTTTGCACCACCAACACCCGTCCTAGCATTTGTATGGGCTAGCCTTCATTTTCAAATACACCTAAGCAATGATGATTAACCAATTTTAATTCCATTTCTTAAAAGAGAAAACTTTAACGCAAAATAAATAAATGAATAATTCCTTTGTAACCTCACAATAGAACCCTTAAACCTCGACCGATATACCTACCAGTCTCATATTAAAATCCTCATATCTCAATTTCTACCTGATGTTCTACTTGTACCAAACTAATATATACCTGTAAATTAAAGATAAAGCTTAGATGACTACAACCTAAGCAAATCGATTGAATTAAAACTTCAACAAAAAATCAGTTATAAAATCAAAATCCCAATAAATGAATTCCTCTGAAAACTAACAAATGGATGATTCAATTCAATTAAACCACGAGGAATTTCGATTTTCTCACCTTTAGAAAGATTTCAAACTCAACCTCTTGATTCAAACTCCCATTAGATTCATCCAAAAACGAGCTTATCTTCATCAATATGATTTTCACCAGCAATCCCTAGTTTCGACACCAGTAAATATTCTAACCTTGCATTTTCCTGATCTCTTCTCAATTAAGTGTATTGCAACAAATGAATTTTTTTTTTTATTTCCTTACCTCGAACCTGCACCAATATCACACCATAGAAAAATGTATGCACGAACTAATTAAAATTAGGTACAAGATAAACTAAAATACTACTACAAAATCCTAAGTTCATAAAATCAAAAGAAAAAACTACATCTACACAAATCCTAACTTAATTGGAAGGATTTCCTTTTACATGTAGAGAGATTTGAAGTATGGGTGTTTCGTTTTATCTGAGATACATGGTCGAAGAAAATGCGAAAGAAAAGAGTTGAAGGGAACTGGGGAGTGGGGAGTTAATTTTTTTTCTAAGAGAAACGTGGGTTGTTTGTGTCACTTGGATTAGCTACGGCTGTACCCTTTACGCCGTAACAAAAAGTCCACAATACCCACGGACCCACTGGGCCATGACTAGAGGACATTCGGTAGATTCATCCCATATAAAACTGGACTCGTGGAAAATTAACATTAAGTCATGGAAAATGAGATATATATTTGCCACGACTATCAATTAGGTGTGGCAATATGTGATCAATTGCCACGGATCCATAAATTTGTGGCAATAAGGTCGTGGCAAAAACTCAGTAATTTTGTAGTGATTGTAACTGTTCCAAAGGATATTGGTGATTATGATGCTGTCGAGATCCTTGCTGCAAATAAAAATTCTGACGGATTGAATGCAATCATCCATGTCATTACCCCAGATCTTCCGCACCATGTGACTATATGCACTCGGTCTAAAGATGCTTGGGATATATTAGAAACCGTATTTGAAGGGAATAACTGCGAAAAAGAAGCTAGGCTTCAAAACATGAATTCTGATTGGAAAAAACTTCGTATGGAAGATGAAGATTCATTTGATGAGTTTAATCACAAAGTGTCTGAAATTGTTAATGCATCTTTTGCGTTGCGTAAGACTATTCCTGAAAAGGACATTGTGATGAAAATTCTCAGATCATTGCCATCTAGATACGATTCTAAGAAACATGCCATCGTTGAAGGAAATAACCTTGATGTGCTTTCCAGAACTACTCTTGTTGGGAAGTTAAAGATCTTTGATCATGAGAATGTATCCAAATCCGAAAAGGATATTGCTTTCAAAGCACAAAAGAACACTAAATTACTTGATAAAACTGAAAGTGTTGGCATCTCTGAAGATGATCCTTCTGATACTGATTCATCAGATGAAGATCTTGAAAATTCAGTCTCTTTGATCACTAGACAGTTTAGAGATCTTATTTTGAAGTTCTTTTGAAGAGAAGTAAACGGTTCTATAGAGATAAACCTAAGTCATCAGTTAAACCTCATAATCGTGTTCCTCCTAAAAACAGGTATACTGACGATACTGATGACGAGGATATGCCACAGTGCTTCAAGTGTAAATTTTTTGGTCATATTGCAACTGAGTGTCCAAATCGTAGAAAATACACTGGAAAAAATAGTCTTGCTGCAGCTCTCGGTGAAATGTCTGATCACTATGATTCAATGAAGACGAAAAATCAAGTGTTGCACTCCTCTGTGAAAATATTGAATTTGACAATTGTAGCAATACATACATCAATCTCGATATTCTTCCAGGAGGAACTTTGGTAGCTCAAGGAATGAGACCTAAAAACTACAACCTATGTTTTACCTACAAGGATACAGGGTCTTGATGAAGATAGAATGTAAATAGAGGTTTTTCCACAGGGACTTGGAGGATTTGCTAAAGTTTTCTAAATTTCTAAGGTTATCTGAGTTCAAAGGAAGGTACTAAGGCTTTTGATTCCACTACTTGACCCTAGGCTAAGGAAATTATGATGCAATGTATGTCTTGTTCTTTCCTGAAAGATTACAATGAGGATTCTACTAACTATCCTAGCCAAATTACCCCTAGCATCAGTTGTCTTTAATCAGCACAACTAATCACAGGCATTTAGCTTCTCTAGCTAGTTTAGCTTAAGGCAGTCTCTCTAGTGGATTGAATTCTTGGCCAAAGACCTAGCTCCACTCCTAGTATCAGCTGTCTTCTAACAGCACAGGTGATCACAAGCAGGTAGCCCAAATGACTAAGCATTCATCCTAAGGCAATTCAGCTCAATAAAAGAACATACAAATACATTAACATTCCTAGCATATGATCAAGAGCTTCCTCTAAACCCTAGCAAGTGAATTAGAACATGGACATGCTTGTAATCATGATACTAACAGGTATAAACATGATCCACATTACACATTATACAATTCACATTCAACTTTTATGCATAAGAGAGATTCAACATGAATTGAAAATGAATTTCGAAATTAATATTGAACTGCGAATAGTGCTCATTGGCTAGCCCAGAGATGCCCAATTTTACAACCCCTAACACCCTTTTATAGTTACAACAAAAAAATTCAAAATCCCCCAAATCAGTAAAATTAGGGTTTCACCAAATACGAAATTCACTCACCTAACTCTCTGATTTCTGCTTCTATTTCGTCGACCCATGCTTCCTCAACGTCTTCTACTCCTTCCCATGCTTCAATTACATCCATCTCATCAACTTATTTCACCAACTCCACAGCTAGGGATTAGAGGTGTGAAAATGGGTGAAATTAGTCGCTGAGAGGGATATAGGACGTGATGTAGGGGATGGGTTTAGTTGGTAGGAGCCATGATGGCTTTGGTGGTGGATGTGGTGGTGGCAGAAGGTGGTTGTGGCAGTGGCAGGGCGTGGTGGTGATGGAGTTGCAGACGGAGGTGAGGGGAAAGAGAATGGATTCGATGGTTTTGGAAGAAGGGTGTGTTTGGCGATGGGTATAGGGTGTTCGATGCTTGGGTGTTAGGCGGGTTCAGCGAGGTTTGATGATCTGCGACAAGGAGCGATGGATGGGAAGATGGTAGGTGGATCCAACGGTGATACAGAGGTAAGCGTGGAGCGACCGTCGGATGAAGGGATGTAGCAAAACGGACGACCCAAGATGGAGATGGGCGTTGCGATGTAAAGCGGGGGATTCGGAGTTTGATGTGCGATGATGGAGCGACTGTAGGATGCTGAAATGCTTCGATCTGACGGCTGAAATCCGAGACGGGCTTGGATAGTGGAAATGTGTTTGAGTAAGGGTTTTGGGCCTTGGGTATGCCAAGCCCATATCTTCTTTAAGGACAATTCTTCTTCTTCAAGCCCACTTCTAGCCTTTTGGTCTTGTGCACAACATTCTTCGCGGCTTCCTTGTGTAATTCCTCCCGGCTTTTCACTACTTTTCTGCTCTTTTCCGCTCCGCTATTCATCCAAACTTTATTTATTACCTAAAAATGCAAAATTAATTAATAAAAATATTTATTCTTGAAAACAAAGAAAATACAGAATATGGGATAAAATGTAGAATTAATGCACAAAAGATGAGTTAAATGCCAAGAAAAATATATAGAAATATGCACTTTTTAGCACTCATCAAATACCCCCAAACCTGAATTTTACTTGTCCTCAAGTAAAACAAAACTAAGGAAATCCTACCTATACCACTGTCGCTGGTCTCTCGAATGCACTTAGCGTATGCACTAAGCCTTTTAAACCACTAAGTGTCCCTAGTGGACGAGTGAAGTCTCGTGAAGGTTTGCTTAGAACGTACCTACAAAGTTCTAGGTCAAAATATAAGCTCAGATTCCATCAAATGTGACATGTGCAAGACAGTTTAAGCTCACAGCAAAATGGAGATGTCAATCTAGCTATCAAAGGCACAATCCTAGCACTGATAACAAAAAAAGACATGTGATAAGAGTGTAAAGTGTATCTACACATGTGTAAAGAAAGATCTGAAGTTATGACTACTAATCACCAAGAGATAGTTTCTCAGGCTAAGAACCAAGGTCGAAATCTAGCTAGCTGTCCGGACTTTACGAGAATTGTGAATGAGTTGGAGGTATTTCACAATTACTCGCGTTGTACATCAATGGCATACACCCTCCTTGCTTATTACAATGAAACAACAAAATGACTATTTACATGACTCTTATTTACATTGACTACTCTCTTTTTATTTTTGGAACAAGAGATGATGGAATTGATAAATACTTGATTTTTTTTTTTTTTTAATTTTTTATTTTTGAATATATACATCGTTTTTTTTTTTTTTTAACAAGAAACACTTTTGATACATATACAAAAGGAAACAAAAATTACATGACACTTTGCAAGAGGTAGCCCTTTTTGATGCACCCAGTTAAATTCGATGGTGTGTTTTCTTAATGTAACCTCCACCTTCTATCCCAACCAACCAAAGAACAAGCTAGTCAAGTTTCGTTCAGTATTCTAAAGTGATTGGCAATCGTAACTTCCTATCAAACACCTTGAAGATCGAGGCATACATGTATTGGTAGATCGTGCGCGTGCAATTTCTTATCACTATGTGAATTGTGCTAGAATCAGGGTGCCTAAATATCTAGACTAAGACTCCTAAAAATTACATATTTGCACAAGAGTCAACATTTCAAGGTAAATGAGCTCCATTTTTATGATTTTTTTCATTTTAATTTTTTATTTTGATTTTTCATTTTTTCAAAAAGAGGGAGGAGTTTTGTTTTCAATTATAGCATGTTATAAGGGTATATACTGATTATCACCCCTAAACCTAAATTAAACAGTGTCCTCAATGTTTAAAAAGTGCAAAAGAAAGAACTGTACAGAAAAGGAAAAACATAAAATAAAATGGAACGTTCAACCTGGTTTATGTACAAGGGTGGACCAATCAGGCCGCATAGACGGGATCCTCCAGATCGGTTGCCTCAATGTCAGGCGGAAGTGGTTCAAGGAACGGTTTCAATCGCTGCCCATTCACTTTGAAAATGTTCTTGTTGGAGACATCTTCAAGTTCCACAGCTCCATGAGGGAATACCGTGCGTACTAGGAACGGGCCGGTCCATCGGGACCGCAATTTTCCTGGAAAAAGATGCAGCCGAGAGTCGTATAACAAAACTTTCTGACCCGGTGTGAATGACTTGCGCAGAATACGCTTATCATGAAACAACTTCATCTTTTGCTTATACAGCTTGGCACTGTCATAAGCCTCGTTCCTCAATTCTTCTAACTCATTGAGTTGAAGTTTCCGTTGTGCACCCGCCTTGTCGAGAGAAAAGTTAAGTTTCTTGATAGCCCAGTAAGCTCGATGTTCTAATTCCACAGGAAGATGACATGGCTTTCCATACACTAGACGATAAGGGGACATGCCAATTGGTGTCTTATAAGCTGTTCTATAGGCCCACAAAGCATCATTCAATCTCAATGACCAATCTTTCCTTGACGGGTTGACCGTCTTCTCCAGAATGTGCTTAATTTCCCTATTAGAAACTTCTACTTGTCCGCTTGTCTGAGGGTGGTACGGAGTTGCAACCTTGTGGGTTATGCCATACTTGCGTACTAAAGACTCAAAGTACTTGTTACAGAAATGTGAACCACCGTCACTGATTATAGCTCTAGGGGTACCAAAACGTGAAAATATGTTCTCCTTCAGAAATGAGAGTACCACCTTGTGGTCATTCGTCTTGGTTGCAACAGCTTCAACCCACTTCGAAACGTAATCAACAACAACTAGGATGTATAATTTGCCTTCAGAAATAGGAAATGGACCCATAAAGTCAATCCCCCACACATCAAATAGCTCAACGATCAAAATCGGATTCAACGGCATCATGTTTCTCCTCGAGATACTTCCTAGTTTCTGACAGCGCTCACAAGCAATACAATACTCATGGCAGTCTCTAAACAGCGATGGCCAGTAAAACCCACACTGCAGGATCTTTGCAGCGGTCTTCTTGGCACTGAAATGCCCTCCACATGCTTGGTCATGACAGAAAGATATCACATCTTTCTGTTCCATGTCGGGTACACATCTCCTAATGATTTGGTCTCGGCAGTACTTAAACAAATATGGGTCGTCCCAAAGGAAATGTTTAACTTCAGCCAAGAACTTGGAGCGGTCTTGTCTCGACCAATGTGAGGGCATTCTACCTGTAGCAAGGTAGTTAACAATGTCGGCAAACCAAGGAAGGTTTGACACAGACATCAATTGTTCATCAGGGAATGATTCTCTAATCAGCTCAGATTCATCAATAGACTCACTAGTTAATCGGGACAAGTGATCAGCAACCACATTCTCACAACCTTTCTTATCACGGATTTCGATGTCGAATTCCTGTAATAAGAGTATCCATCGAATAAGGCGAGCTTTAGCATCCTTCTTAGAAAGAAGATACTTCAAAGCCGCATGGTCAGTGTATATGATGATCTTAGATCCTATCAAATAAGATCTAAACTTGTCTAATGCAAATACCACGGCAAGTAACTCCTTCTCGGTAGTCGAATAGTTGAGTTGAGCATCATTAAGAGTTTTACTAGCATAGTATATCACATATGGTAGTCTATCAACACGCTGTCCTAAAACAGCGCCAACGGCATAATCAGAGGCATCACACATGAGTTCGAACGGTAGTTCCCAGTTGGGTGGTTGGACAATAGGAGCTGAGGTGAGGAGAGTCTTGAGTTCTTCCCATGCCTTCACAAGCAGCATCGAAGTTAAAGACAACATCTTTGACAAGTAGATTACACAAAGGTCTTGAGATTTGGCTAAAGTTTTTGATGAATCCGGTAGAACCCAGCGTGACCTAAAAATGATCGAATCCCCTTCACAGAGTGGGGTTGTGGTAAATGTTGAATGAGGTCGACTTTAGCTTTATCTACTTCAATTCCTTTTTCCGAACGATGTGTCCTAGAACTATGCCGGAGTTTACCATGAAGTGGCATTTTTCCCAGTTTAAAATCAGATTCTTTTGCTTACATCTGACAACACAAGGACCAGATGGTCCAAACATTCATCAAAAGAGGAACCAAACACAGAGAAATCATCCATAAAGATCTCGAGAAAACTATCTATCATGTCTGAAAAAATGCTCATCATGCAACGCTGGAAAGTAGCAGGTGCATTACACAGCCCGAAGGGCATACGTCTAAAAGCAAATGTCCCAAATGGACACGTGAATGTAGTTTTTTCCTGATCTTCCGGTGCAATGTGAATTTGGTTATAACCGGAAAAGCCATCTAGAAAACAGTAGTGACTGTGTCCAGACACACGTTCTAGCATTTGGTCTATGAAGGGAAGGGGGAAGTGATCTTTTCTTGTTACTGTGTTCAACTTCCTGTAGTCGATACATACTCGCCATCCTGTGGTTGTACGTGAAGGGACTAACTCATTCTTTTCGTTCCGAACTACAGTAATGCCTGACTTCTTAGGCACAACTTGAATGGGACTAACCCATTTACTATCTGAAATCGGATATATGATACCCGCATCAAGTAGCTTCAAGATCTCACTCTTAACAACGTCTCTCATGTTAGGATTAAGTCTCCTTTGCATTTCCCTAGATGGTTTGGCATTCTCTTCAAGATTAATGTGGTGCATGCAAATGGTGGGACTTATCCCTTTGAGATCTGAGATGGTCCATCCTAAGGCTTCTTTCTGCTCCTAAGTACTCTAAAAGCTTGTTTTCCTGTTCTATGTTTAATCGTGAAGAAATGATAACAGGTAAAGTATCAGAAGGACCTAGAAATGCATACTTCAAAGTATCAGGTAATGGTTTCAATTCCTGTTTGGCCTTAGGAGACTCATCCGAAGATATAACAGACTTCTCAGAAAGTGGGAGTTGTTCCACTGTAGTCTGCCATTTAGTGATGTCCATTTGAGGTACAGATTCGAGCAAAGATTGGACTTCACCAATGTATTCATCATCATACAACTCCAAGTTAACATCTTCCAAACATGCTTGCAAGGGATCTTTTGACATAATGCCAGTCAATGAATCTTGTATCAAACTCTCAATCATATTGACCTCATGTACATCCTCATCATCAAGATTCACATGCTGTTGACTAACATTAAACACATTCAGCTCTACAGTCATGTTTCCAAAAGACAGCTTCAACACTCCATTACGACAATTGATGATCGCATTAGACGTCGCCAAGAAAGGACGTCCTAAAATGACAGGAATGTGACTATCCGGGTTTTGTACAGGTTGAGTGTCTAAGACAATAAAGTCTACAGGAAAGTAGAACTTATCAACCTTAATTAAAACATCCTCAATTACACCTCGAGGGACTTTGACGGATCGGTCCGCCAATTGGAGAGTTATGGGTGTTGGCTTCAATTCTCCAAGACCTAACTGCGCATAAACAGAATATGGCAGGAGGTTCACACTTGCACCTAGATCTAATAAAGCTTTATTGACCATGTGGTTTCCTATAGTGCAAGAAATTGTTGGACAACCTGGGTCCCTAAACTTAGGTGGAGTTTTGTTCAGAATGATGGAACTCACCTGTTCAGCTAAGAAAGCACGTTTGTGCACATTAATCTTGCGCTTTTGAGTGCACAAGTCTTTGAGGAATTTGGCATATGCAGGGATTTGCTTAATTGCCTCAAGAAAAGGAATGTTGATGTTGACTCTTTTGAACAGTTCTAACATCTCATTGTAGTGGGTGCTTATCTGTTGGCGAACTAACCTCTGAGGATATGGAGCAACATGAGCATTAGGAGTTAGAGGGATATTCACAACAGTGGGATTGTCGGCTTCGCTAATGTGCTCAGGCTCCTTTTCTAAGTTGGAGGTGTTCTTTGGTGGTGTAGGCAATGATATGTTGGCTCAGATTCATTTGATTGTGGTATGCCTACATTGTTCTCAACAATCTTACCACTTCGGAGAGTGGTGATGGAATGGCTTGATCGGGTGAGGTTTCATTGCAAGATGATGTGCCTGCTTGAAATATCCTCTTTGGATTTTGTTGGGGCTGGCTAGGAAGTTTACCCTTTTCTCTTGTATTCAGTGCATCGCAAATTTGACCCATCTGTAGTTCTAGAGCGGAGACTCGTTGATCAGTTGCTTTCTCATTTCATCAGATGTTGGGTCAACTGATTGATACTCTCTTAATGCTAGACAATTTCTTGTCAGCAGTGTATTGAGGGTACGACTGCTGTTGAGGATTTTTAGGGTATTGATAGCCTTGATTGTTTTGATAGCTTTGAGTGGGTTGAGATGGTCCTCCTTGAATGGGTCCTTTAGACCATGAAAAATTGGGGTGGTTCCTCCATCCTGGGTTGTAGGTCTGTGAATAAGGGTTATGCTCTTGTTTTTGAAACATAGCATGTGCCTGTTCTAGCCTAGATTCTTGGAATGCATGCATTTCCGGACAATCACTGACCTGATGGTCAGAACCGTTACATATATCACAGATAGCCATTTCGACATGTTCACAGAAAGCAGTGGTAGAAGGTTTTACGTTTTTCTGAAGTTCTAATGCTTCTATTCTTCTTGCTAGTGCTGCCATTTTTGCATTTCCCTCAAAATAGACTCAATTCTATGGACCTTATCTACAGGTGTAGTCTTTCTAGGTTCACGAATGGACTCCCATTGTTGAGTTTTTTCAGCAACTTCAATTAGGAAAGCCCAAGAGTCATCAGCACTTTTATCTGTGAAGAGTCCATTGCACATAGACTCTACAATTGTTCGGGTGGAGACATCTAAACCTTCATACAAAATTTGCACAAGTCTCCATTTTCAAAACCATGATGGGGACACTTAAGCAACAATTCATTGAATCTCTCAAGATATCTAGCTAAGGTTTCACCTTCTAATTGTACAAAGCTGTTCAGATTTTGACGAATTGTCGCAGTCTTGTGATTAGGGAAAACTTTTTGAAAAACTCTTTTGTGAGGTTGTCCCATGTCCTAATTGACTGTGGATGTAAGCATACAGCCATGACTTGGCCTTTTCCTTCAAAGAGAAAGGAATAGTCTCAATTTTAGGGTTTCGTCAGACATCTGAGTGAAACGTATAGTTCCACAAATCTCCTCGAATTCTCTCACGTGATGGTAAGGGTTTTCATTTTCAATTCCTCTAAACACGGGAAGCATTTGTATTGTGCTCGATTTTAGCTCATAATGACCAGCAGCTTCTTAAAACAATGCACGAGGGTTGACTTGTCCTTGTGGGTACATGTAATCCTTGAGACTACGGGGTTCTTCCATTATCTCAGGTTGGTCCGGTGTGTTTTCCTCAGAAGATGTGGGTATGTCAATTGGGTCTATTGGATTGACTCTAATTAGTCGGTTTGATTGGTCTCTAAAGGTCACAACCATATCCTAATAAGATCATTGATCGATGAAATAACATCTAACAAGCCCACAGTCAATGAAAAAAAACATGACCTAGAATTTGGTTTTGTTGGGTTTTGGTTTCACAATGGGTTTGGAAAATTTTGGATTAATTGGGACAAAGCCCAACCAACTAAAAAGGCTTTTGGTTCTTGGGTTCTTTGGAGAATTTTGGTGAGAAAAATCTTAACTCACGGCCCAACAGAATTTTTTTTTTTTTTTGTAAGGTTAGGAGCCCAATGGATGGGATATAAACCTATAGTCCAAAATAAAGTGCAAGCCCACAAAAGAAAAGAAAAATAACAAACAAATAATTACGAGCACATAAAAGAAAAAGAAAAAGAAAAAGAAAAATTATTACAAGCCCAAATAGAAAATAAAGAAAAAGAAAAACTAAAATTATTACAGGCCCAAATATAAATACTTAAATACAAGCCCAAATAAATTTAATGAGGCCCAGTTGGGTTAGCTCATGGGTTAGGCTTACTTGATTTTTGGAGGGAAGCCCAAATTTGGGCTTTTTATCCCTTTTTGTTGCACTAGCCCAGTTGGGCTTGGATCTTCCTTAGCAACTTTAGCAGAATTGCACCAACAGCAACAACAGCAGCTTCACAGCAACAACAGCAGCAGCAACAGCAGCTTCACAGCAGCAACAGCAACAGCAGCTTCACAGCAACAACAGCAGCAGTGCAAGGTAGTGCAAGGCAATGCACTTAGTGAAGCAAGAAAAAGATCAATGCAAGAGCAGGAGCAAACAAGGAACAAGTTGCAGGTCAGGACAAGTAAGAATAACAAGAAAGAAAACAGAAAACAAGCAAACCGCTACCGAGTCCCTGGCAGCGGCGCCAAAAACTTGGTAGCTCAAGGAATGAGACCTAAAAACTACAACCTATGTTTTACCTACAAGTATACAGGGTCTTGATGAAGATAGAATGTAAATAGAGGTTTGTCCACAGGGACTTGGAGGATTTGCTAAAGTTTTCTAAATTTCTAAGGTTATCTGAGTTCAAAGGAAGGTACTAAGGCTTTTGATTCCACTACTTGACCCTAGGCTAAGGAAATTATGATGCAATGTATGTCTTGTTCTTTCCTGAAAGATTACAATGAGGATTCTACTAACTATCCTAGCCAAATTACCCCTAGCATCAGTTGTCTTTAATCAGCACAACTAATCACAGGCATTTAGCTTCTCTAGCTAGTTTAGCTTAAGGCAGTCTCTCTAGTGGATTGAATTCTTGGCCAAAGACCTAGCTCCACTCCTAGTATCAGCTGTCTTCTAACAGCACAGGTGATCACAAGCAGGTAGCCCAAATGACTAAGCATTCATCCTAAGGCAATTCAGCTCAATAAAAGAACATACAAATACATTAACATTCCTAGCATATGATCAAGAGCTTCCTCTAAACCCTAGCAAGTGAATTAGAACATGGACATGCTTGTAATCATGATACTAACAGGTATAAATATGCTCCACATTACACAGCATACAATTCACATTCAACTTTTATGCATAAGAGAGATTCAACATGAATTGAAAATGAATTTCGAAATTAATATTGAACTGCGAATAGTGCTCATTGGCTAGCCCAGAGATGCCCAATTTTACAACCCCTAACACCCTTTTATAGTTACAACAAAAAAATTCAAAATCCCCCAAATCAGTAAAATTAGGGTTTCACCAAATACGAAATTCACACACCTAACTCTCTGATTTCTGCTTCTATTTCGTCGACCCATGCTTCCTCAACGTCTTCTACTCCTTCCCATGCTTCAATTACATCCATCTCATCAACTTATTTCACCAACTCCACAGCTAGGGATTAGAGGTGTGAAAATGGGTGAAATTAGTCGCTGAGAGGGATATAGGACGTGATGTAGGGGATGGGTTTAGTTGGTAGGAGCCATGATGGCTTTGGTGGTGGATGTGGTGGTGGCAGAAGGTGGTTGTGGCAGTGGCAGGGCGTGGTGGTGATGGAGTTGCAGACGGAGGTGAGGGGAAAGAGAATGGATTCGATGGTTTTGGAAGAAGGGTGTGTTTGGCGATGGGTATAGGGTGTTCGATGCTTGGGTGTTAGGTGGGTTCAGCGAGGTTTGATGATCTGCGACAAGGAGCGATGGATGGGAAGATGGTAGGTGGATCCAACGGCGATACGGAGGTAAACGTGGAGCGGTCGTCGGATTAAGGGATGTAGCAAAACGGACGACCCAAGATGGAGATGGGCGTTGCGATGTAAAGCGGGGGCTTCGGAGTTTGATGTGCGATGATGGAGCGACCGTAGGATGTTGAAATGCTTCGATCTGACGGCTGAAATCCGAGACGGGCTTGGATAGTGGAAATGTGTTTGAGTAAGGGTTTTGGGCCTTGGGTATGCCAAGCCCATATCTTCTTTAAGGACAATTCTTCTTCTTCAAGCCCACTTCTAGCCTTTTGGTCTTGTGCACAACATTCTTCGCGGCTTCCTTGTGTAATTCCTCCCGGCTTTTCACTACTTTTCTGCTCTTTTCCGCTCCGCTATTCATCCAAACTTTATTTATTACCTAAAAATGCAAAATTAATTAATAAAAATATTTATTCTTGAAAACAAAGAAAATACAGAATATGGGATAAAATGTAGAATTAATGCACAAAAGATGAGTTAAATGCCAAGAAAAATATATAGAAATATGCACTTTTTAGCACTCATCAAACTTCAACCACCTTGGATGATAAAATGGATTTCTCTTTGTCTACTGGAAATTCTGTTTCTAATTTTTCAGGTTTTACCATTTATCTAGCAGCCTGCACAGCCATGACGTCTGAACCATCCTCCACATTGACATGTTCTTATTGTACTCTCAAGGGTCATGAACTCTCCAAATGTTTCAAGTACAAAAATAAGATAAGATATGTCAACAAACTTCAACGAAGAGCAAATCGATTAGCAAACAAGCTCAAACTTGTTCAAAAATCGTTTGAGGTATGTAATCTCGTCTCTTCCCCGAAGAAGTTAATTTCCAAAAAAATAAATAAACCACTGGAGAAAAGAATACGGTCTAAACAGTGTGTGAAACAGGGTTCTAAGAATTTCATTCAAGAAGGTTATGGTGGACAGATTATTGTTAACTCCAACACAACTTTAGTGTGTTGGTTGTGTATCTTGTCTCATGTGTCTGGTTCAAAAGAGACAAGGTTTTGCACACTTCAGGCTTTAGGAAAAGAGAAAAATAATTTGTCATGTTTTGTTTCTTCTTTTTGGTCTTGTTTTCACCTTCTTGGAATTCTTCCATCTTTTCATGATATTGAGGGTTAAAATCGACAATTCTGCTTTCATTAGGGTTAAGAGTTTTGCGTACGTGAATTTCTGCTGAGCTTGGAGGTATGCGTACCTGTTCGCATATTGGCGAACCCAAACTTAGTCCGGCCACTAAGGTATGCGTACCCATTTGAATACCTAGGTGGATAATGTTCTAAATTCGATTTATTGATGAACTAATACATTTATATTAAGGAATGCAATCTTTTGCAAACAATGGCTATAATGTTCATTGTTAGAGCATAGCTCAGTTGAACCCACCAAGCATTAGTATGTCAAGTTTGGATGTCATATTTTAGTGAATCAAAACTCATTTAAAGAGTCTCTTGATTATGTACTAGGATCAACTTCGTATAGGTTAGCTTGAAAGTATTAGGATACGAGACATTACAAGTATTGCAAAGACTTGAAGAAGTGAAGAAGTAAGAAGCTACAATGACAACATCATCCTTCCACTTGAGGTTAGTGATATTTGACTTGATCTGTTTCATTCCCTAACGTATCTTTCAAGTCGTGCATATTGAAAACAAAACGGCGAAGCATGAACACTCTAGATAGACATATTATTAAGGAATACAATACGAGGTTTATTGCTTAACCATTAAACTTTGTAGATAAGACATCGACATAATCGTTTCAATGCTATTGTGATTATGTATGGGTATGAGGTGAGGATTTCATTCTAGGAAACAATGTTTTACATGTGTTTTAAGGAAGTAAACTCATGAACTTGTTTTGTGAATCGAAAAGGAAATCGCCATGCTTTATTGGTATTGTTATTCATTGCATATCTTGTGAACAACCAATATGTGTGATTAGTATAACCGCTCATGACTTGTTTGTGTTATTGCATATCTTGTGAACAACTAACTTTTGTATTGGTATGACTTTTATTAGTGAAACCGATCTTAAGTAATCACATGAGATGGTATGATCGAGTTTGTGATTTTGTGTAAGACCGACTCTGGGTAAAGGGGAACCGATCCTAGTAAGAGGTGCAACACATCACAAAGGGGAATCGATCCTTGTATGAGGTACAACATGTTTTAGCAGAAAGGGGAACTGATCCTATGGACATGTGCAACACATTCAAGTTAGATACCATATATATGTGGGGAACCGATCCTAGTACCTAGTCAACCGAATTTTGGAAAGCTAGTGTGACTATGCACAGTACTCACATGGAGGTAGAACCGAAACTTTTTTTTTGGTAGAACCGTTAAACCCATGATTGGTGATTGAGTGTTCTTGATCAATCACATAGTTCTTGAAAGTCAGATGAACCAATTCTAAACTTGTTTGTAAGTGTGGCAAATCGGTTTCAAGATTGTAAGTATGAAAGAGGTCTTACAGAGTAAGGATGTCGACATACTTTGAACATGTGTAGTAACGCTTATCTTTAATTGTTCAAAGTTATTCCTTAATAGCTAAAGGAAGAAAATCCAGGATTGAAACATAAATAAGTCAAGAATCTTTTATTTATGGTTTTTAATTTTATTTTAGGAAAATGAGAATTAGTAATGTGCATTTACTAGTTGAAGATTTCCCAAAGACATTTTCGGTCATTAAATATTTTGGACAGAGCATTTCCAGGAATTATGGAAACCAAATTGGAATATATTGCATATCTTGAGAATTTTTTTGGTTTTGGAAATTCCTCGGTGTCCAAACTTCCTTGTCTATAAATACTTGAAGTTTGCATTTCTAGCAAACTAATCCTTCGTGACAACAAACTTCATCGGTTGTGTTGTTACTGGTGAAGCCGCCTATTCGGAGAGGAGAGTAACATAATTAGGCAAAATCTCTTACGGGCGCTCATTTTAAAGTCTTCTTTGGGATTGAGAAGCTCTATTAGTACCGTTGGTGGTAAACTATATAGTTGCGGTTTATCTTGTGTTTTCGATTGATTTGATTGACTAACGCTCGTTGAACTTTGATTGCACCTAGTTTGTTTATGCTTGATAATATTCTATTTTGATATAAGATTCACTCAAACTAGATCGAAGTTTTGACAAGGATCTTTAGACTGTTTGTATATCTAAACAAGTCTTGTGATAATCCATTGTTAACAGATCTGTGCGTGATTGATCACAAAAGATTCAAGTTGTTGTGTGCAGGCATTTATTGAAGATCTAAGAAGATTTGAAAACAAAGAAGATATTGAAGATTTCTGATTTGGGGTTCATAATCTTTAGTGTGCACAATACTTGTTTCGATATAGAGGATCCAACTATAATCGGTTTATCCTTGTGGTATATTAGATTGATTAGTTGTATAGATCAACATTAATACAATTCTTTATGATTAAAAGTATTGATTTCAAAATCTTAAAAATTACTTCGGTAGTTGAACATAAGATAAATCTAAGAACCCGACGAAGGAGTTTATTGAGATAAACAGAAGAGCCTTTGTCAAACTCACATCACTTGGTTGAAAATAGTTGCTACCAAACAGATTTGTTGTTCCTTTACTGTTTGGAATGTGAACAAAAGGAATTGTTCCAAGTACGTGACTTATTCATAAGTTAGAGGCATGGGAATACAGACTGAACTAGGTGAACTATAAGTTTAGTTGCTTGGTCTCAACTATACGAAGTTGGCTTGATTTTGTATAGAGGCTTAATCCTGGGAGTATTCAATTCTGGACAAGGTCCTGGGTTTTTTATGCATTCGAGGTTTCCTCGTTAACAAAATCTTGCTGTGTCATTTACTTTTATTTTCCGCAATTATAATTGTTGTTATTATAATTTAAAGTAAATTACACAAACGTTAATTCCTATTTAGTTGATATTAATCCTATTGTGTTTGGTTAAGTCCGAACCTTTTATCAAGTAAACATACTTCGTTGTTGTATTGTCTCGATCTCGTATCCATAGACGATCACACGAAGTGTGAACCGATTAATTGTATTGTCTCAACTTAGTCCATAGACAATCACTTTCGGAGAAAGGACTTATAGGTAGGAAAAGTTTTAACTTGAGGTATATTTGGGTACCCTAGCCTTTTCAATTGGTATCAGAGCAGGCAAACACGAAAATATCTAACAATCTGCGTTTGATGCGATCCAACCTATAAGAAATTGAATCTAATGATCGATTCAGTTAACGTAAGTCAAGATGATAAATCAACACTTGAGGATAACACCTTATGTGAATCTACTGAACAGGCTGACCCCTATAATATAGACTCTGGTGACTGGAAAACTTGCCTTCAAAAGCAACTTAATGAGATTTTTTAAGATGGTGACTCAGAAATTGGTCAAGATGTTGAAGATGATCTATCTGAGTTTTCCTCATTGCTTGGAGATGTCTCCACAAAAAGACTGACTTCCTCAGATGTAATTGGACTTCTTTCTCCTCTCAGCAGAGAGAATAGGAAACTAAGAAAAATATTTGCTGGCTTCTTTTATGGATATCTGAATTCCAGATATCTACTTAGAGACTACAAAGAAAGTCTACACTCAAAAATTCTTGAGTTTGAGAATCTCAACAAGAAACATTACTTGTTGAATAAGAAACTTGTTGAGTTAGAAGCAAAGATTAACTTTCAACAATCAACGAGCAACGAACAACATGAGTCGGATTTCTTCATAAAAAATCCTCTTGAGGGTCAACTAGTTGAAGCTCTTGAAAGAATCAAGGTCTTATAAGAGGAAGCTGTAAGTCTAAGAAGACTCAATGATAGCACAATCAATTTAACTTCCATGTTGGATGCAGGAAGAAGTCATGGCGACAAACGTGGATTAGGATATGATGGAATTGATACATTTTCAATCAACAAAGATGTAAAATTCGTCAAGGCTGTTAGCGCACCCACTCCAGAAAATCCACCTGAACAAGCTTGTACGCCTGAGACACCCAAGTGCTCTATTGAGATTCCAACGAAAACCATCTCCAGAAGAAGTCAGAAGAAGACTCCAACCAAGGATCAGCATAGTAGCCGAACATCTCATAAAACTAAAACTTTATTCCTTTCAATAAGCATTGCTATTATTGTAGAGATAAAGGTCATATGCAAAGGGACTGTAAAATTCGAAAGATGCAAAACGCTCTATCATTTGTATCTAAAGAATTGAACAGTATCATCTCCAAAAACCTCTCCGATCATCACTGTCCCGTGAGACTAACGAATTTTTACAAAAATTCAAAATCATATCCTAAAAGAAACATTTCTAAAAGAAAAAATAATAGAAAAGGTAATACTTTTATCAAAGGGGGTATGAGATCTGATGTTTCAAGATGGAAAGATGCAATGTCACTAGAAATGAAGAACCTTCATTCAAAATCCACCTACAAGTTGATACCCAAATCCGAAAAGGTATCCAAAAGGAAGTTATCTAAAACAGATTCTAAGAAAAACAATCCGGTTTTAATCTTAGACAAAGATGACTATGAATGTCTAGTGCTTAGACTCAAAAAGGATCTAGAGATATCCAGTGATATCAATGTGAAAGCATCTTTCGATGATTTACTAAACTCTAGAAAGACAAAAAGGCAGTTAACCATAACTCTATGACTTCTCAAAACTTGCGGTAGCCTCTTCGTAAGTTTAGGCTAGGTTTTCGTTGTGGTTTTTGAAAAACTTTCCTATTTGAGCTACTGCTTTTCTAAAAAAAAAAGGGAAGACAAGGGACTATAAATTGGTCCGATTATGCTCCTATGATGTCACAACCCTGTGATACAACGCTTTCGTCTTATGAAGGTAGTGAGGAAGATTTAACTGAAGAACAGAGAACCAATCTCATCATGGTCGTTCAACATCGAGACTGGCTCAAAGAAAGAATTGTTCAAACAAGAGGTGTTCTTGCTGAACTCAAGGTTCTAATTGAAGAACTTGAAAAACAGGAAGTGGTTGCTGACAAGTATCTTGAGACGTGCTTTAAAAGTTTGAACACTGAAGAAACCTCAGTGAACAACAAGAGCACCACTATAGATTAAGTTATATGTTGCAATACTTAATCCAGGAAAATAAACATCAATTTTTGATTTCTTTCAATGATTGTATTAAGTCTATTATAAATAAAACTATTATGAATAAAATTATTTGATTTATAATTTTTTTGTGATGGTTTTTGATTTACATAGCCTGTGCTTGAATGCTTTATTATTGCTATGTATGTTTATGGGATGTTTGATTTCGGTTTTATTACCTTGATATTCGATCTCATAATGTTGTGAACCCTTATGGTTTGGGTGACTTTTTGATTTAGCAGGATTAAGTTCTAGTCCATGTTGGTAGGCTTTATCAAAGGATCATGAGGGGTTCTAATAGAAACAATATGTGAAAAAGTCACAATATGTTGAATCGGTTTTGGTTTAGCATAAAAGCATATGTGTTTCGAGGGTTTTCAACTTTTGCTTGCAATAGTTAAAAACCGGGTTTCAACCTTTCTCCGGTAAAGGTTGGTTGTTTTTATTGTTTTGTTTTGCATAAGGATGACAACATAATGATATGTCGATATCAATTCTCCCTGGAAGAAGATGCAATCATATTGGAGAAGAGGATGCGAAATTTGAGGTAACGAGTTTGTTAGTTAATCGTTTTCCTGTTTAAGAAAAGCCTGATGTTATTTCATATTTTTATTTCTTTTGCTTAACAACATTTCGATAAAATTGATGTTTTATTCCATTATGTGTGTATGGATATGTGTGCGATTCAATTGGTTCCGATTAAGAAAAACTATTGTTATCTTGCTTTATTGTGTGATACCAATCGTTTAGGCTTACAAAATTCCGGTGCAATTGCGGTGCTTTAATGTCTATGTTCTTTCAATTGCTTCCGGTCGAGGTGAATAATTATGAAAGTTGATTTATTTTGGTTTGTATGAGTTGTTTATGGCTTAATGAAAGAAAAGGTTTACGGGATGAATTGTTTAGTCCAATTTCCGGATAAGAGAAACTAAGTTAATTCTTATCTTAGTTAGACTTATCAAAGTGGAGGTTTCGATTATTCAAGTCTAATCGAATGCCTAAACAAGAAATGCTAGTTAACTAACCTAGTACTTGTCTTGTTTAAAAATTAAAGGTCTAAGTTATATGGATAATTAGAACCTGATGAGAAAAATAGAGTTATCTTTATTTTGGTCTTATCAAACAAAGCGATTGTATTTGTACAATCGCTTTAGCAAAGGAACTAAGGTGCTTAGTTTTTTTTTTGGTTTGCTAACTATTAGGGAAAATTGTTTCGGAAATTATTTCCTTGGTAACATATCAAAGTAAAATTACTCTGTAGTTTCGGTTTTGATATTAGTTATAAAAAATGGTGCGTGGAACCCTCGTGCTTAACTCTATAGGTCGCAAGTCTATTTTGAGATTTGTAAGATCCTTTTCGGTTTGTCCTTTATTTTTTCATTTCTTTGTCATTTTGTGAAAAAAGGGGGGAGAAATATATGGAGTAAACAAGTGATACTGGCATTGATTTTATATTGATTGGTATCACTAAGAGAAAGGACAATTGTGCTTAAACGTTTATTTAACGAAAGAGTGAAAGCATAGACTAAGGGGGAGTAACATATCATTACAAAGGAATAACAAAGACGTGCGGATTGATAAAATCTACCTATCTTACCTTTAGGGGGAGTAATATTCTTTGTTATTATAATGTCAACAGTGGCATTTAAGAATTGAATGTATACAGGTTATTGTGCTGTTGAATTCGGGAATCAAGCGCATGTGTAATTAATTCTTATAATTTGTTTATCCATATGATTGTAAGAGTTTTGTCACTAAAATTGACAAAGGGGGAGATTGTTAGATCATAGCTCGGTTGAACCCACCAACCGTTGGTATGTCAAGTTTGGTTGTCATATTTTAGTGAATCAAAACTCATTTGAAGAGTCGCTTGATTATGTACTAGAGTCAATTTCGTATAGGTTAGCTTGATAGTATTAGGATATGAGACATTACAAGTGTTGTGAAAACTTAAAGAAGTGAAGAAGTAAGAAGCTAAACGACAACATCATCCTTCCACTTGAGGTTAGTGATATTTGACTTGAACTGTTTCATTCCTTAACGTATCTTTCAAGTCGTGCATATTGAAAACAAAACTGTGAAGCATGAACACTCTAGATAGACATAGTTGTTAGACTAGTGCTCGGTCGAACTCGCATGTGTTGCTATCTCAAGCATGTTTGTCAATATTAGTGATCAAAACTATATGTCTTGATTTCTAGTTTACTTATGACTAAGTCTCGGTCTAGGATAGTCAAGTGTAGTTGAAGCTCCAGACTCCATGGCGATCATCTTACGAAGACGAAGAACTACTCGAGGAACCGGTGAAACTTCATCCGACTAAAAGGTATGTGGAGACTTGAACTTATCTATAACTCAAAAGTCTATTCTATCTCATACTCTTGAGACAAAGTCGTTTAAGTATGATAGTTTTCATACATACACATTTGTTATTTCGAGCCAAGTTTACTAGCCTATCTTTTTCTCGAAATATGTGTTGGTAAGATTTCGCTTTAACAATTTTCATATTTACCTATGACGAAAGTCATGATGACGTTTCAATCTTGAAAATATCTTTGATGACGATAGTCGTGAATAACGATTGTTATAACACTATAAAAGAATGTTTCGATGATTGAAATGTAGAGTTGAGATTACCATTTGTGGATATAAGCATATATAGTGTGTTCGCACATTAGTATATAAATCCATGTACCAGAGCCAAGTGCGTGCATATGTGTGCATGCGGTATTGGTGAAGGAGACAGGTTGAGTACGCGTACCCGTACGCGTACCCACGGAAGTTTTCATACCGAAAATTTCTGCTGGAGTTTGTAAGTTTGCAAACTAGTAAACCAGTCATCTTAGGTATGCGTACCCATGGAAGTTTTCAAACCGAAAATTCCTGCTGAGTTTATAAACTCAAATCCGGTAGATAAGGTACGCATACCCGTACGTGTACTCAAGATGGTGATATCTCAAATCGGTAGTTCATGAACTTAAAACAATAAATTATAAGGAATGCAATCTTTGCAAACCGTGTATGTATTGTTCATGAATTGATTCAAGTGGATCAAACCGATTTTGTTTCAATTGTGGCTATGAATAAAGACCTAAGAAATTGAACAGCTCTTCAACTAGTTCATATGAGTCATTTGAACTAGTTATGAGAAAGATGAATACGTTTAATATGAAAGTGCTCATATGGCTAACCATTGGTTAACTATTTGTGAACCAACTAAGTGTACACGTTTAGGTACGGTTACTCAAACCTAAATGAATGCATTTCATTTGTGTGTGTGACAATCTAAGTTTCGATCTAACGGTTGAAAGATATTAGCTTGGTTGAATCAGGGTTTTCATCTAACGGTGAATATTGAATGTTTTGTTACCAAGGTAACTTAGATTGCAAATCCTGATTTGAAGACTATATAAAGGAGACCTCTAGCATCGGGAAAAAAATAATCCCCAAACCTCCTGTGTGATACTAGTTGGTTTGCTAGAGTCAATTCTCCTTTAACCTTGGGTTTCTTCTCGAGACCCTGTAGGTTAATGACTGAAAGACTTCATTGGGATTGTGAAGCCAGACGAAACTACTTTTCTTGTAGTTGAGCGATCCGATCTTGCCATTTTCTATCGTACGATTTCAACTGATTAACTGGCTTGAGATTATATCTCCGATAGGGAAAGATAAAAAGAAATCACAAACATCTTCATCTCATCGTTTGTGATTCCAAAATATCTAGTTTCGCTACTATAAGATTTAGATTATTGTGAGGTTATTGGTAATACTAAGATGTTCTTCGGGAATATAAGACCGGTTTATCAATTAGTTCCCATTCACCTTGATTTATCAAAAGACGGAATAAAAACTCTTGGGTATTTCTGCAGGAGACAAATTTATTCAATTATATAGACTTTTCTGTGTGAGATAGATTTGTCTATCAAGTCTTCGACTTTGGGTCATAGCAACTTTTAGTTGTAGGTGGGATCAACTAAGGGAATCAAGTGCGTAATATCCTGCTGGGATCAGAGATGTAAGGAGAGCAATGGTACCTTGAATAAGTGTGAGATTGATTAGGGTTCAACTACAGTCCAGACCGAAGTTAGTTTGTAGTAGACTAGTGTCTGTAGCGGCTTAATACAGTGTGGTGTTCAATATGGACTAGGTCCCGGGGTTTTTCTGCATTTGAGGTTTCCTCGTTAACAAAATTTCTGATGTCTGTGTTATTTCTATTCCGCATTATATTTTGTTATATAATTGAAATATCACAGGATGTGCATTGTATCGATCAATTGTAAAATCCAAACTTTGGTTGTTGATTGGAAATTGATTGATCCTTGGATATTGGTCTTTGGTACATCCAAGTTTATATCTCTTGTATTTAATCAAGACTCACAGATTTGCTTGAGTGAGATTAAATCAAGAGATAGAGATATAAAACTCTTTAATATACTTTTCATTGATTGAGTCTAACTGTCTAGTTGATTCTCATAAAATTATATTGGAGTTAGTCCATACAGATTTCTAATCGAAATATTGGGTGAGGTTGTTAGACCCCCGCATTTTCAATTGGTATCAGAGCAGGCAAACACATTCAAGACCTCAAAAGTCTGTGTTTGTGGCGATCTGACTAGACAGACAGTAAAGTCTCTATGAACGCTTCACCCGGAATAAACCACAATCTTAGGGAATGTTCTAAAATCCTTGTTATTCTCTAAAGGAAGTTGGATGAACAAATCCGGATCAACCATGGTCTTACTTCAGTGATGATGAATAAATCTTTTGATTCCTCTCTAAGGGTCATATTAAGTCAAGTGTTAAACAAAGTTTATACTTTGAGAAACTTGATAGAAGGAAGAACTTCTCAAATAAGATTTTTGATGTTGGCCCTTGTATGTTATGTGAGTCTCACAATCACAATCAACTTACATGTACACGTTTTCAGAAAAGTATAAAAGTTGCGAGCAACCTTCACAAGAAAGCTGAAAAACTGACTGCTTATCTAAAAAGGTGTACAGTACTAACAAGAAATTCTAAACATAAAAGTATTGTTAGTATGAGAGCTTTTGCCTTAAAATCAACATCACCCTTTCAATGGGTTCTTGACACTGGTTGTAGCCGACATATGACTGGTGACCTTTCGTCGTTTATCTCCACAAGCGACTTTGAAGGAGGACCAGTTACTTTCGGAGATGGGAGTTGTTGCTACATTAGCAAGAAGGGTATGATCAAGCTTCTCGGTGTTCCAAAAATCCATAATGTAGTATACATTAAAGGTATGACTGCAAATCTTCTTTCTATTAGTCAAATTTGTGACAAAGGACAGTTGTCTTCAATGCAAATGGATGTGACATTGTAGACAAAACTGGAAAAGTAAATTTTCAAGGAACTCGTGGTAAAAATAACTGTTATCTTCTTGATACTCAGTTTAGCAATTGTTGTAATTTGACTAAGGTGGAATCTACACATATTTGGCATGAGCGTTTTGGTCATATCAGTTATCGTCTCTTAACTAAGGTCATTAACAAAGAACTTGTTAGAGGCGTTCCCAAAATCAATGCAAAGATTGATGGTGTATGTGGTGCCTGTCAAAAGGGTAAACAAACAAAAGTTCACCATAAGTCATCTCGAGATATTCTCACTAAGTCTCCACTTGATTTAATTCATATGGATATTTTGCTTGGTACGTATTTGCATGACATGTTGTTGCTCTCAGCTTTTGTTTCTCCGAAGAAGTTGGGTGTCTGCAGAAGATGGTGTTGTTGTTTCGGCAATCCTTTGTCCACCATGGACACTGCTTTGGTGTTAGCAAAAGATGGTGTTGTTGTTGCGGATCCTTCGCCACCCGTTTAGATTACAGAAGGCCCATGTCAGAATTCGGACAAAATTATTCTACGCATTCTTTTTTCCTCGTCAAAACTAAAATTTCCTGTTTGAGCCGAAGAATTCACTGCGTATCCTACCTTCTATATGGAAATCTTATATACGGTTCCTTTTTCGCACTGAGTTGCGTTACTTGCGCAGCAATATGTAGTTATTATTTTTTTGGAAATAGAACCGCCTTACGTACCTATAAATATATATTACAGGTTAAGTGTTTGCATGAAGATAGCTAAATACAGAAAGACAGAGTATATGTTGCGATGGAGATTTCGGCGGTGGGTTGTTTGATTTATTTATGGAGGAAACCACCACATCTAATCTTTCTCTTGGTAATGAATAATCACGCATCATCAAGCAAATAACCCTCAAGAAAGACTCGCACCACTTTCTTCTCTCATTTTTTTTTTCAGATATACGGAAAACTGAGGTAACTGTTTTTGCTAGCTCTATTTTTTTTTTCTCATCAGGACTATATAAGGAAAACTGAGGTAACTGTTTTTGCTCTATGATCCATAAGGTTTTGTACATTATTTTGAGTGTTCTCTTTCTTTCTTCTTTTTGGTTTTATAAGAAGAAAAAAAATTAATCAAATTCTTTTTGGTTCTGTACATTATTATTTTATTTTTTTTTAGGAGAGTTGATTTGCTGATCGGTGTGTATCCATTTAGAGAATTTATAAAGTACCCCCGTTTCATTGACCTCGTTTTTTTGTTACCCCTATTTTTTAGAAATTTTCTAAAGTGCCCCAACTGTTTAGTTTTCCATCCTAATTAGTCAACACTAGTTTACTTTCTTTAAAGTTTACTTCTTTACCATTTACTTGTTAGTACGTTTACCTTCTACATCATTTTTTCAATTTGTCGAGCTCGGTTCAGGATCGTGTCATCATTTTCAGGTTCGTTTCATCATTACCTGAAAGGGTTCATCATTCCCAAGTGTCTTGGGGTTTTTGGTTGGTGGACAACCAATCTTCTACAATATTTTTCCGGTTAGTCGAGCCCGGTTCAGGGTCATTACACCACTTTCAGGTTCGTCGAGCCTAGTTCAGGATCATTACACCCTATTTCAGGATCGTCGAATCATTATCCTCTCTACCAAGGAGATGTAGTTCAGGAGTAAATAGGACTTTTAATAGGAAAGATAACTGCCACCTAGCACTTAACTGGATGGATTTTGCCTTTTGAATAAAACGGGGTACTTTAGAAAATTTGTAAAAAACGGGGGTACTTTTGAAGTGTACATTTCAAAACATGAGTACTTTATAAAATATCCCTTTTTGTTTTTGGGGAAGGTGTCATTCGTGCAAGTGCTTTAGGGGTGAAAGTACTAACTATCAGTAGTATGATTGATTGATTATTAGAGGTATTTTGTTCATATTATTGTGTCGCTAGTATTCTCGTCTTCTGCTGTCCCAGCCCGTGTGACACCCAACTAATACAGTCGTTCTTAACAAACCGTTGTTTTAAACAAGTTAAAACCGTATAGACACAATAAGAGGGTCTACCTAGGTGGATTTGTAGGGGGCCCTGGTATATGGAAACCACCGTGTCTAAGCGGTTTTGGCATTGTATAAAACGTCGGTTTATTTAGATTTTCTGCAACTAATATATGCAATAAGAACGAACTATCTTAATGTAAATCCAAACTTGGCTACAGTGCTTATTATTTCTCTCCTTTGTTTCTTCATACGTATATAAAAATTCGACATGTGCTTTCTCAAAACTGTAAATTCGTTACTCTTTTTGTTGTTGTTGAAAATTTGATTCCTAAGGCCGTTTTATGTCAATGAATTAAACTAGAACAAACAAATTAAATTCGAAAGTAGAAACTAACCAGTAGCATATTTAGCGTTTTTTCTTTTTCCTTCAAATTGGTACCAAATAAAGAGATTATCCTTGAGGATTCATGTCCATCCACCCAGATTGGTCTAACGAGTCAAGATATATTGATATACAAAATGACAAGTAATTCCTTGTAATTCATGGAACATAGAGTAGAGAGATAAGTAGACCTTTTCATTATTACACAGTACCCTCATAGCTTTGCAACAAGAAGACTCTACAAAATTCCATGAATAATTTTATAAGAATGACTAGCTATATCTTGAAGAGTCGTAAAGTGATGAGACAACATGGAGGTCTAACTTATCAGCAAGGTAGTAAGAGAACATATTAAGCCAAACTGATTAAAGGTAAAAATTTCACCAAAATGACACTGAGAAATGGTTTGATAGTCATAATTACTCTTGGGTATGTGTTGTCCACATAACCAGCAGCGTAACTGCATTCTCCATGCTCATTACATCCTTTTAGTCGCTCACCATCACATAATGTATCTATAATTCTGTTGATGGTGGATTTTCGACAAAGGCTAAAATCGTAAACTCATGATACTGCATGTTTCTGACCCGGCTTCAGAAATGTATGTGACAATTCATATTTTATGATCCGTGAACCATTTCACGATCTCTGACCGAGCGAACGTTCCTCTCAGAGGTATGATGAATATGTTTCTCGAAAAGCCTCTTATTGTATCCCTACAACAATTAACAACAGATGGGACAGAAAATGGTGAAAATTACCTCCTGAATCCAATGATTCAAGCCAATTTCTCAACCAACGTTTTTCATTAACAACAAAATTCAGATAAGGAAGAGAAGCTCTTCTTACAACTTAAATAGCAAATGATTAAAGACCTAATCTAAATCGACACGTGGTAGTTCATCAACGGTTGACACCTGACCAATTAGAATGACGACCACTTTACTGAAGCACTCGTCTAGACACGATAAGGGCAGACACTTAAGGCATAGGAGGGATACAACAGTGCCTACCCCTGAAGAATTTCCTTGTCCTCAAGGACAAACCTAGGGTAGTGTGACTTAATATTTGCGTCATCTTCCCATGTAGCATCATCTGGAGACGAGTTTTTCCACTGGATAAGGACTTGGCGCACAACCATGTTTCTCCTGAGGATAGATCTTGTTCTCAACACTCTCTCTGGCAGCATAATTACTTCACCATGTGTGTCAACCACAGGTAGTGTAGGAGAAGGAGTATGTTGCAGGCTAATATGCTTCTGAAGCTGTGATACATGAAACACAGGGTGGATTATGGAGTTGGATGGCAGGTGGAGCTTATAGGAAACTGTACCAACCTTCTGCAGAACCTTGAAAGGGCCATAGTACTTGGATGACAATTTGAAGTTCTTCCTGATAGCCATTGAAGCTTGCCTGTAAGTTTGTAGTTTGAGGTAGACTAATTCTCCTTCTTGAAAAGATCTTTCAACTCTGGTGGAGTCAGCATATAGTTTCATCCTATCATGTGCATGTTGCAGAGATTCCTTGATAATTTGGAGCATGTTGTCCCTGTCTTTTAAGTAAGTTTTTACAACATCAACAGAAGTAGTTGCATGAGATGGAAAAGCCAGATGAGGAGGTAAATAGCCATACAGAGCCTGAAAGGGAGACATTTTCAATCCTCTGTGAAAGCTGGTGTTGTACCACCATTCTGCAAGAGATAACCAATTGCTCCAGCTGCTTGGTTTATGACCTGTGAGACATCTCAAATAATTTTCCAAACAAGCATTGATCTTCTCAGCTTGGCTATCTGTTTGAGGGTGATAAGCAGTGCTCAAGTTGAGACTGGTACCCATTGATTTGAATAAATCATGCCAAAATGTACTAGTAAAGATCTTGTCTCTGTCAGATACTATGGAAGCAGGCAGACCATGCAACTTGAATATCTGATTGATAAAAAGTTGTGCTACAGAAGAAGCTGTATATGGGTGCTGCAGGGCAATGAAGTGTGCATATTTTGTTAATCTGTCAACAACCACTAGAATGACACTCTTTTTGTTGCTGATGGGAAGACCCTCAATAAAATCCATAGTAATATGTTGCCAAACATTATCAGGGATTGGTAAGGGTTGGAGCAAGCAAGCAACATTTGTGTGATCACTTTTGTTCCTCTGGCATATGCCACACTGAGACACAAATAACAATACATCCTTTTTTTAGCCTTGCCAATAAAAATGGCTCTTTGCTCTTGAATAAGTAGCTTGGATGCCAGGTGCCCTCCCACAGCTGAGGTGTGAAGAGAATGTAGAAGGGATTATCTCACAGCATTTCCAGTACCAATGTAAATCTTTGTCTTGTATCTCAAAATTCCTTCTTTGTAAGTGAAGTGTTCAATGATTCAAGGACTGAGAAGAAGTTTATAAAGAAGGTTGCACCTTGTCATCATTTGCATAGCTGGAGATTACCTCTTGAGCCCAAGCTGGAGTGGAAGTAGATAACAAGTTGCAGCTGCCAGTAGTATGTGGTCTTCTAGAAAGTGCATCAGCTACAATATTTTCAGCACCCTTTTTGTAAGTGATATCATAATCAAAGCCTAAGAGCTTAATCAACCATCTTTGTTGTAATGTGGTAGTAATTCTTTGCTCCAAGAAGTATTTAATGCTTTGATGATCTGTCTGAATGGTGAATTTAGCTCCTTGTAGGTAATGTCTCCACCTTTGACCTTCCATGACAATGGCTAGAAGTTCCTTCTCATAAGTAGATAGAGCTCTAGTTCTTGGGCCTAATGGCTTTCTGTAGAAAGCTATTGTCTTACCCTCCTGCAGTAAGACAGCTCCAATACACAAGTCACTTTCATCACTCTCAACCACAAAAGGTTTAGTAAAATCAGGTAAATCCAATATTGGAGTGCTGGTCATTGATAGCTTGAGCTTCTCAAAAGCTTGTGTGGCAGATGGAGACCAAAGAAAAGAATTCTTCTTAAGAAAATCAGTGAGTGGCCTACTGATGGTTCCATAATCTTTGAAAAACTTCCTGTAGTAGCCTGTAAGGCCAAGAAAACCCCTCAGCTCCTTAATAGTTGTTGGTTGTTGCCAAGATTTCATACATGCTATCTTGTTTGGATCAGCACAAACCCCTGCATCTGAAATGATGTGGCCAAAATACTCCAGTGAAGCTTGACCAAAACAACATTTGGATATTTTAGCATAAAGTTGATGTTGTCTGAGTAAGGAAAATGTAAATTTGAGATGTTCTAGATGCTCATCCATGGACTTGCTGTAGATTAAGATATCATCAATAAATACAAGAATAAACTTCCTCAAAGTTGGTTGAAATATCTCATTCATTAAAGCTTGAAATGTAGTTGGAGAATTAGTGAGGCTAAATGGCATCACCTTAAACTCATAGTGGTCTTGATGTGTTCTGAAAGCTGTTTTGAAAATATCTGCAATATGGACTCTGATTTGATGGTAACCATCTCTCAAGTCAATTCTTGTAAATATAATGGCACCATTTAACTCATCCAATAATTCCTCAATAATTGGTATTGGAAATTTATCCTTGATGGTAATGCTGTTTAACTTCCTATAATCAACACAAAATCTGCATGTGTTGTCCTTTTTCTTGACCAAAAGAATAGGTGAAGCAAAAGGACTGTGGCTAGGCTGAATGATGCCAGAGTCTAGCATCTATTTGTCCAGCTGTTCAACAACACCTTTTTGGATATAAGGGAAATTATATGCTCATTGGTTAACATGAGTGGAGTTTGGTTGTAACGGAATTGTGTGGTGTAGACTTCTTTGAGGTGGAAGTTTAATTGGTTCTGCAAATATGTCTTAAAACTCTTGAAGTAGAGGAAGTAGTTCAGCGGGTGTTGAAGGTGGAGAAGATGGTGTTGAAATGGATAATAGATGACCTACCAAGCCATGAGAATTCTTTGAAAAAAATTTCTTGACTGCCTCACCACTCATCAGTAACAAGGAAGGCTTAGGAGATATGCCTTATAATGTAATCTTATTGCCCTTGTAATTAAAAGAAATAGATAATTTAGATAAGTTAAAGAGAACATCACCTAGAGTTCTTAACCAATCTGCCCCCCATGACAATGTCATACCCACCTAGTGGCAAGATCCTTAAACTTTCCACAAATTGGTGACCTTGCATGCTCCAAGTCAGCTGAGGACAATTACCAGTGCTTACAGTTTTCTCACCATTAGCAACTGTGAACAACATAGGTTCAGTAGGTTCAATGTAGCACTGAAGTGAACTTGCAAGATTACTGTCAATAAAACTTGTGGTGCTCCCTGTATCAATCAGAATAGAAACTTTCTTGTTAAGTAGAAAACCAGGAATTCTAATTGTGTCACCTGTTGAAGTCCATGTGAGAGCATGTACTGAAATTTCCATATCAGAATGAACAGGAGATTCATTAGTCTCTTCAAACACCTAATCTTCATCCTCAGTATCCTGTAATTCATTAGTGTCCATTTGCAACATGAAAATCTTCTGTTTGCCTTTAAAAAAGTATCATGTCTTGTATACCTCATCACAATTGTAACATAAACCCTGAGATCTCCTTCTATTCATTTCCTCAGGAGTAAGTCTTTTAATAGTAGGTGTTGGAGAGTGAGATTTGTTGTGTATGCTAAAAGAGGACTTAGGAGTGACAAGAGCAGACTTTGGAGAATTCAAAATTGGTTTGGGTGGAAATTTGGTATAAGATTGTTGTTTATTAATGGAGAAGGAAGTTTGAAATGATTTTGTAAAGGACTTAGTAGCAGAAGCTGCTAGAGTCAATTTCTGCTCTTGTAGTCTTGCAAGGGAAAAAGCATCTGCCAATGTTTTAGGGTGGAACATAGAGATGGATTTCCCTGTTTCATCTTTCAGGCCACTAAGGAAACTCATGACAAAGTATTCCTCACTAAGAGTTGGATTCATTTTCAACATCAAGGTTTTTAACAGCTCAAACTCTTCATAATAGTCATCCACAAAAGATTTATGGATCAATTTATTAAAACTGCCAACAAAATTTTCTTCAATAGGGTTTTCAAAACATGCACAGAGATGAATAGCTAGATCTTGCCAAGTGATTCTATGTCTATTTACCTTCTTGTGTTCCTCAATATCGTTCAGCTCAAAATAGCGCTAACTTTTTTGAATCCAATCTCTCGGATTCTCACCATCAAAGCGTGGAAAATCGAGTTTAAGGAGACGATGTTGCCGATAGTGATGTTGATGTGAATTTGAGAATCGATTTTCTCCCTGAGGGTCCGGGTGAGAAGTACTAGCCGTTTCTGGAATGAAATCGAATTTTTGGAGAAGTAAATCGAACTTAGAGTTCAGATCTGATGAAAAGGTGTTGAAATTAGCTTGTAATTTTGCAATAGCAGCGGTATTAGATTCAACCTTATCATTAACATCTTTGAGAGTCATTGAAAAAAAATTGATGAATTTTTGAGTGGATAGAACGGCACTGATGCCAAATGATATATCCCTACAACAATTAACAACAGATGGGATAAAAAATGGTGAAAATCACCTCTGAATCCAATAATTCAAGCCAATTTCTGAGCCAATGGCGCAGCCAACGTTTTTCATTAACATCCCATCGTCTAATCAAGTCAACGACTGACTAATTAAATACGAGCCTTCCTTGCAGACTCCACGTTCGTGAGACATTAATCACGTCATATGGGGGGATATTAATTAGGGTTTTGTTCTGGCGGCCTACAGCAGGTATGTTCATCCTCTATGAAAAATGTGAGTAAGTCGTGCAAGCATTTGAGGGAGTTAGAAAATTAGTGGGTGGAAAATCAACCAAGTCTCTGCACGACCTGGAACTGGTTAAACCACGATTTCCCACTTTCGCACTCTTTCACTCGAGCAACCGTCACACTTACAGGGGATCAATATGTCTACATTCTAGCAATATAAATAAGTTTCTGAATCCACATTGAGAACAAGATTGGTCGGACAGACATCATTCATTGTCTAACCAAGAGTCATCGTATGAGCAAAAATCTCTCTCAATTGAGCAGAATTCAAACTTATTCTTCATTTGCAGAAACCCACAACACATCACCATCATTGATCATCATTGATCTCATACAATTCTCAGCTTCCCTTCTACAGATCAACCCTCTTCCCTCTTTATGACCGAATTGACTCTGGAACGGCCATTTCTTGGTTTAGGCCGGAGTCCTACAGATTGATCTCTCGAACTCAAAGAACTCCCGTGCATGAATTTTTTTGAGGTTAGGAAGTTTTCTCGGTTGAGGAGTCTCCGTCTGCACGGTCGTCTCTCCACTTCCTGAAAAACCAGCAAATCGTTTTTCCCCATCAACAGATTGGCTACCACAGTGGGATATTAATATCTCGGTTGTACTCTCAATTCGTCAAAATGGTTGATCTTAGATCAGGTTCAGTTACAAATCCTAACCCAAACGGTGCTGGCACTAGAAACAACAAGGTTGGTACTCCAGTCACTCCGGCTTCCAACAGTGGCTGTACTACTACCACCCCTCCTCAAACCAACATCGAAAACAATACTCTATTCAACCGAGCTCCTGAATAAATCAGGGAAGATCTACCTACCTTAGAATATCTCATGAAGGTTCGGGAAATTCTTGCCAAGAATCAGACAGACATGGATGCAACACAGAAAGAGTTTTGCATCTATATCAAGACTCTCACAGACAAACTGTCGTCTAATCAAACTCAGCCCCAACGCCAGTCAGACAAAGGAAGAGCTAAGGAAACATCCTCGACTGCTGACCCTGAAATTTCCCAAGTCAACATAGTGGAAGATGATGAAGTGTGTAATGACCAGCAGCAAGGGAATCAGCAAGTTTTATCACTCGAGAAGATTTTGAGCGCTTTCTAGAGGATCGTGGAAAATACAATACATCATCTGTTTATTGTCACCAACCTTCATATCCTTCTACTATACAGAGAGTTCCTCTTGTTAGATTATGGGAATCCAACTCAAAAACAATTGGCAATGAGTGGAGACGCCCTAAGGGATTATAAACTGCAGGATCTTAGATTGCCCAACAATGTGGGACTAATAATCTCAACACGCCGCCTCATGTGTAGCCTCGTTGGGTCTAACACGTGGACAATTAAATCGGGTGACGTGGAGTAAAGGCGCGGTCAAAGACTCGTCGAAAATACCCTACTCTGATACCATTTTAGAATGTGGGCATCCAACTAAAAACCAATTGGCAATGAGTGGATAGGCCGTAAGGATTATAAACCGCGGGATCTTAGATGCCCAGAAAATGTGGGACTAATAATCTCAACACCTCTTCCGAAAGGTTATACTTCTCCAAAGTTCACACTTTATGATGGAACATGCAATACTCGAGAACATGTCTATCGGTTCTTAGAATCATGGGGCAATCATGAATACAACCATGTTGTCCTCTTAAAGGAGTTTTCAATATCCTTAACCGGCAGAGCGTACACATGGTACAAAAACATCGCACTACTAATTAGGGAGAATTGATCAATGTTTTCTGCAGAAAGTACTTCTTCGTTTCAGAACAGGTCACCCTCTCAGACCTCGGAAGAATGTTTCAGAGGAACAATGAATATCCCAATGATTACGCGAAAAGGTTCAGAGTCCATGCTTTGTCATGATCCGAATGTCACTAAAGAATAACTCGTAGACTTGTGCATCAATGGAATGCCCCGGTCTACAGAGCTTTACTAGAAAATCTATGATTCCATACTTTCTCAGAACTTCATGAAGCAGACAAACGATCAGAGACTACTTCACCTGCTTTACTGGAAAGAGAAAAGTCTGCAAAGGTCGAGGAACCTCGTAGCAGCGGATGCCTGGTCAACAATCAGTATAATCTCCGACCTTTAACAAACGTTGTTACTGAAATCAATGAAAGGAAAAGCCGAGAAACAACATCAGAGCGCTTCTCCAACATCCCAGACTCCTCTAAAGGCGCAAATAAAAGATAACCAATTCTGAAATGCACAAACCTCAACCCGGCATCAACGAACGGGGAAATGATCAGACAGACTCAAACTTCCCTCTTCTCATTGAAGAAGTGATCGAGTTACTGGAAGTCTGAGTTTAAGATGGTGCAATCGAATTGTCGTTCATCAAGAGATAGCCAACTGAAGAAGAAATGGAGAATCCCAGGAACAAAGGAGAGACATGTTCACAGCAGTGTCAGCAAGTCCATTTCGGAAATACTTCATGAGCCTCCAGCCACAGACAAAGAGATGTACGACTGGGGATTGCTTACCACAGTTAATCTCAAAAGAAATAAATTTGGGAGAACTTTTATCGATGTTGGCACCGCTATCAACATTGTTCCTTGAAAACACTTAGAGCGGCAGGCATCACCCGACAAGAAGCTACTCATGCTCCCATCTCAATCAGAGACCATGAAGGAACGCTCAGAGAGGCTTATGGATACATCACTCTCAAGGTGAAAATAGGTTCGACCTGGACAGAGACCAAGTTTCACATAATCAGAAAGATCCAATGTATGACACGATCCTCGGACGAGCGTGGATTCATACTGAAAAGATGGCACTAACAAAGCGTCTTCGGTTGCACATCTCTTCAATAAAAAAAGTTTTGATTCAGAATATTTGGCGGACGTTCCATCATCAGAGCACTTGGAGGAATTTTGAACTTTTACGAGGTTGAAACAAGAACCTTCAAAATATGCATAGATGTTCATCAACAGGTTCCACAATCAGGCAAGTCTCATTCCTCCCATGTCTATGTCATTTATTTCCTCACATGTTATCCTAGTATGAGGAATCAATTCTGCCAGCAACTCTGTTATTGCAAGAAGCTATCAATGGGTAGTTTCACCACATTAATATTTTACCAAGTGGTTAAATCTGACACTTCTCTTAATCGAGCATCTCACTAAGATATTCATTACTGAGATGATGTCCAAGCATGGCAAATAACACTTTGGGAGTTTCTCCATAGCCTTGCAGGAGTGTCCATGTGTGCCATAAAAATCAGAAAGCTCTGATGTCTGCATAAGTGTTGAATCCCACTACCACAACGAAAGGAATGTTGAATCAACAAAAGATACTCGGGATGGAGACGGTCAAGCCTAAGACATTCAATGCTTAAGAGGTATGAGGCTTCAAGGCTCAAGCAGCTAAAGTTTGAAGCATTTAGGATTTTATTAACTTATCTTTTATTTTCAATTCCTCCTTTCATTGAGTAATTAAATCTATCAAACCAAAAGAAAATCCCTACAACTGTCAATCACCTACTTCTCAAAGGCCAACTTAAAGTCAAAAACCTATCGTCTCTGAGTGCTACATTCTTCAGAAGATTTCAAACTGTATTCCCAATCAAAGAGTACACCTTTGATAATGGCGCCTCTAGCTTCAGCACAAATATCTCGACAATGACACACTGATTCAACACCAACACAATCAAAGTGAAACTGAACTACAATCAATAAGTATTCATTATCCCATGATAAGACTTCTGAAGCATATACAACATCATTCATTTAAGGATGGAATAAACTCCTTCAACATACACTTGGGACTTGATATTATTGGAAAAATCGATTCAAATCTATTTCAATAAATGTTATCCACTTAAAAAGTTATTGCAACCTGATGTCATTCCATGAAAATTCATCAACGGGAACTCTCTACATCATAATCCCCTGCATGACTGAGGAACTTCCTCTCTTCACCAATCACATATAGAATGAAGACTTTTGCTGCTATCTAACCCAACAACGTCAACTCACTGATGAAGCCAGTTCATAGTAAAGTCACATTGTTCAGGAGAATTCGGGTTGAACTCCCGGTACACCTTCATCTTAGGGATGCTCAATCCACCAACTAGTTCATGAATGTAAAGCCTCACTGGATGGAGGAGCAAAGACTATGTCGATAATCATGGTTCTATCCTTTTCGATCTCTGGAGAAACTCTGACGATAGTATCGGCATCAACAAGGATATCTGGAGGAACTCCGTCTATGGTATCATCACTAACAACGGCCTCAGGAGTAGCATCCTCATGACAGGGCTTCATCAACTAACCATTCTCTGAAGTGTTACTCGATGAAGCGGACTTCTCCAAGCACTAATGATTCATATCAAGATGTGTACACATGATAACATGTTCACATGAAATTCTTTCCAAAGCTTGCACGACTGGTGGGAACAAGCCAATGTCTTCTACAAAATGTTCTCATCACCTCTACAAATGAGATACAACACACTTCAGGCCATGGGTTTACAAAAATGTAACAATCAGTGAGAAATGGACAATGCTTCCTCAACGAAAGATGTTCGTTGATGTCTCTTTTACAACATTCCAAAAGGGCACATCAATTAGACATACGAGCAGAAGATATGGCTTCCACGCTCATGTTTATGGAATCTGAAAATTTGCACGGGATTACAAGTTATGAATGTGCATGCCTCATTACTTCCCTAGACATCTCCAAACTGAAGGATTCTTTTTGCATATGATTCCCCAGTCTCTTAGCTTCAAAATTTGGGGTCAAGAACCAAATTCTGATATCGTATGAGGTTCATACAACTCCCAGAGCATAAAACATGCAAACATCAATTCTTAGACAAGATTCATTACCTTCGCAGTCGATCGATGTCCATCAGGTCTTTCCACTAAGTCCTTTATCGAGGTACCTCCAACTTCGACCACCTAGGTCTTTACATCATGTTTTTCTACACGGGTCCTCTATCTAGGTATTGCCAGAAGAAGGAAAACTGAAAAGGAGATTTAACTAAATACTGGGGACTGACGATCCACTGATCAGTTTCACAGTCCAAGACTCGTGACTAGCACCAAGCTCACTTATGTTAATCATTCATCATAAAACGAATGCTACAACCGAGACATAAAACCATGGTCATTACTTCATCCCCTCTTGAGAGCAACCTCAGTTATGGTCTCGTGACCAGTGTTTCAGAAGTGATGTTTCTACGACTGACATAAACAAAAAATGGTACTGCAAGTACCAGGATCATGTATCAACCAAGGGGTTCAGATTTCAAATTAATCAATGGCATTGAAATCCTTCATCAAGCATTCAACACAAGCAAATGGTCTAAAGACACAACAAGGGCGTTTTACAACAAGCTCATCTGAGATGATTTTACACTGTCCTAGACAAAGAAGCGATCTGGGAGAAATTATTGAAGAATCTAGGGATGGGTCGTATACCATGCTCTTCGAATGGACGTCATGTACAACATATCCAAAATTCACAATAATTGGATGAACTATCAAAAAGATGTGGACGAAACATCAAACTACATGACAAGTGAAGTTTATGAAGACTTCCTGGAAGTTCACTGTTTCGTTTATTTCGACCATTAAGCATGCTCAAAACCCAAAAATCTTCTTTTCTAAATCTAGGAAATTTCATGTGCATCAAAAAGTTGGGGTAGATTATCAAAAACAGACATCGTATGAAGATTCTACAGTATTTTCAATGAAGACCTAACTTCTGAATTTTTTGATGACAAATTATGACAAAATTCTTCATTCATCCATATCTGAATCAGGAGCTACACCATCAACGCAATGCCGAACTTCATCTTCAGCCGATAATCTCACTTGCAAGTCAGCGGTGCTTCTGCTGGATATGAGCTTTTCATCTTCATCTATTTTCTTCTGTGATATTTCATCACGTCTTTGCTTTCCCTCCGCATCTGCTAAGACCAAGAAAGCATATATATTAAAAATAAACGCTCTCAGATGATCAATAGACATACCAAGTATCATCTTTCCAGCATCTCTGAAAGGTTGATTCACCTTGGCATGAACATCTGCAGAAGTCTTCATCTTTGACTCGATATTTATGGAGCATTCTCCGGAAGAGCCAGAAGGGTGGTTGTAACTGGAAGTCAGCATTATCTGGGGCAAAACACATGGAGTCATGGATATACCAATAACAAACACGCAACAAAAATGGTAACACTCCAACTCTTACATGTTTACAATTTCATAAACAGAAGTGAACTAAGAACAAAAGTTTTAAGAACTTGCCCGTTTCTTCGAACCTGCAGAGACATGCAAAGTCTGTTATTCAAAAATCATAAATTGATTTTCATAAAACCGTGAACAACCCACGTAAATTTTTACTGTGTTAACGTCCACTGATTTTTCAAAAATTGGAAAGACGTCCATTCTACAATTGTGAAAACTCACATTCAAACATTATTTGTGAAAGCTCACACATCAACATAAAAAATTTCATGAAATCTCATAGACAATTTTTTATTACTAACAGACGCACGTCTATTCAAAAAAAAAAAAAAAAACTTTTCTCTCGTACGAGTATCCACCTTTTAAACGGGAGTTTATTCCATTTTGTGAAATCTCACATATTTAAAAAATAAAATTTTGTTTTCGTGAAAGCTCATAGACAGAATTTTTATCATTAGACGCAGATCTACCTTAAAAAGAAAATTCTCTTATGATGATTATTTGTTTCTTAAACTAACTAACGAACGTTTGTTCCTAAAACAAAGATTTCCTTTTTTGGGGTGGGGCCCGTAAACGCTAAACTGACCAAAACTGGACGTCTGATCGTCCAAATCAGCAGTGCTTCATCTCTCTGTGCTCACGGGATTAAACTCTATCATACTGTCGGAGTCCTTATCCAAGCATTTTCTTGTACATGACATCATTGAAGTAAATCGGGGATTCTGGAAAAGCCTGTGTACAACTAAGTTTAACTACTTATCTCGTCTACTGGAAAATCACCATCCAATGCTTACTGTGGATCCTGACTTTCCCTCACTAAGCAGGGGACTTAATGTTGATAGTGGATTTTTGACAAAGGCTAAAATCGTAAAATCATGATACTGCATGTTTCTGACCCGGCTTCAGGAATGTATGTGACAATTCATATTTTATGATTCGTGAACCATTTCACGATCTCTGACTGAGCGAACGTTCCTGTCATATCTATGATGAATATGTTTCTCGAAAAGCCTCTCAGCTGAGCTTTCGTTGCTTCACACATTTCATCATCACCTCAACATAGAATCAAAATGATTGGGCGGCTCCTAGACATATTGCATGCTAGTATAGATCCTAACGCCTTCATGACGTCATGTTATTCGTTGTTCCCTGACTATACACCCCCCTCAGAACGAGTATGATGCTTCAATTATCTCATATCTCGATTCTGTAAATAGGTTAATTCTAATGTGTCATTCACCAATTGAATTCCTAGAAGATAACCTATTCATCTCATTATTTTATTCCATAGCTGATCCTCAGCTGGATTTCATGGATTATTAATAGATAATCATTTTATTTTTATTACTCTGTTTTGTGGCTGATTCTCAGCTGAATTCCATGAATTAGTAACAAATATTCACTGATCGGGCATCTAGGCCACCACCGAGTAAGCCCCGAGAAAATGGTGCTAGTGTACTTAGCAAATAATGCACAAACGAGTACCCAAATGCACGAACGAGCTTTAAAAAATATGGACGAACGAGGAAACCTATGCAAAATAGGGAGAAAAATAATATTAATAAATTAATAAAAGAGGAAACCTATACGACTTTTGTCTCAAATAGGAGATAGAGTATATAGACTTTTGAGTGATAGATGAGTTCAAGTCTCCACATACCTTTATTTTTACGAAGTTCCACATGCTCCCCTTAGTAGTTCTTCTTCTTCTTCAATCGATGAACGGTGTGAAGTCTAATGCTGAACTACACTTACTATCATAATCCGAGACTTAGCTATAAGTAGACTAGAAATCAAGACTTATAGTTTCGGCAACTAAACTTGACAAACAAGCTTGAGATAGAAACGCTTACGAGTTCGACCGAGCAGTTCTCTAACAATATCCCCCTTTGTCAGTTTTAGTGACAAAACTATCAATACATATGGATTACAAAATAAATAAACTTTGTAGCTTCTTATACAAATGCTTGATTTCCTTGGTTCTTCAAGATTACTCGAAATATTCGTCACTTTCAAGTACTCCAGTGATTCTGACCGTGTTCAACTCAGCATCATAGTTGTTGAAGATCCGTAGCTATAACAATATATAAAAACAAGATGTTTTTGTAGTGTTGTACAATATCATAATATTATTACACAACATCAATATCCAATTGTATCATAACTTTGACAACAATACTATGGTGATATGTATCACTCCCCCTTGGTCAATACTTCATCTCACATGAAAACCACTCCCCCTTACATAATGATCCGTAAACCATATGTATTTGTAGTGTGAACTACACATTAATTCTCCCGCTTTTTGTCAATATAAGTTGGCAAAGGTACGAAAACTAGTGGGATCATAATGAAATTATCATAGAGATTCTTCACTCATACCCATACACATAATCACAATAGCATTCATACGATTATGTCGATGTCTTATGAATGAATCTGGCCTTGGACACCAAGGAATTTCCAAAACCAAATATTCTTAAAGATATGCAATAAATCCAAAATCGGTTTTCATAATTCCTGGAAATGCTCTATCCAAATATTGACCAAAATCTCAGTAGAAAATCTCCAATTAGTAAATGCACATTACCAATTTTTATTTTCTAAAAATATGCATTTAATTGCTGGAAATAAAAGAATATAAAACTAAAAAACTTAAATAAAAGATTCTCAATTTATTTCGATCCGGGATTCTCCTTTAGTTATTAAGGAATATCTTTGAACAATAATAGATAAGAATTACTGCACATGTTCAAAGTATGTCGACATCTTTACTTTGTAAATCCTTTTTCATATTCATAATCTTGGAACCGATTTGCCACACCTCCAAACGAGTTTAGAATTGGTTCATCTGATTTCCAAGAACTATGTGATTGATCAAAAACATTCAATCACCATTAATGGGCTTACGGTTCTACCAAACACAAGTTCGGTTCTACCTCCAAGTGGCTAGTAGGATCGGTTATAATAGTTTCCAAGGCCAGATTCATTCTTTGCATGTTATTTTGAAGTTTGACAATCCTTTTGTTGTTCCTCTTGAATTTCCAACACTTATTTTGGACATGATTTGCATTTCCGCAAAACGAATAAATCAAGGAAGATTTATTGTCTTGCATACTTTCCACTTGTTTAACATGACATTCATCATCAAATATTCCAAATCCGGCTGGAATAAAACAATTGATTTTGCTCACAGTTTTGCTTTTGAACCCTAAACCATTTGTGTTTCCAAAAGACTTCTGACCGGATAACATTGCTCAGATTTTGTCAGAACTTCCAGATAACCTTTGCAGGTCACACTTAAGAGTATTGATCTCTTTTTCTTTTAGAGACAGTGTCCTGGTGAATTCATCATTAAGACAATCTATCTCAATATTTTTCATCTAAAGTGATGATTCAAGTTTCCCCAACGAAGCCTTTAGTTGGAGATTTCTTGGTGAATTTCTTCATACTTATCCAAGAATTTAAAAATATCAGTGTCAGACTCAAACTCTGAATCAGAAGAAGTTTCTGCTGCCAGAGTTAAAAATTTATCGCACACATCGGAAGCATGCAAGATATTGACAACATGGGATGATTTTTCTTGTATTGAATCATCTGAAGCATTGACCAGAGAGAGACCTTTCACACATATTTTGCTCATTTTTACAATATCCTTGATCTTTTGTGTAATCAGTGATTTATTAAAATCAACATGATTGGAATAACATTCATCAGCTATTGGAAATGTGTGATAAGTAAATTCCTTGCAGGCATTCACAAGCCAGAGGAAACTAAGTAAGGAAGAGCGGTGTCTATATATGCCAAATGCTCAAGGAGTGGAAGTTAAAGCTATTGGAAATGTGCGACTAACTCTGGATTCCGGAATTTTTTTGGATCTTTTTGATGTATTTTATGTACCTACTGTAAGAACATGTTTGGTTTCAGTTGGTAGACTTGATACTAAGGGTTTTTCGTCTTCTATAGGTGGTGGCTGTTTTAAGATGTATTATAACTCTCAACTGGTTGGTTGTGGGTCGAATGTTGATAACCTATACAAGTTGAATGTTGATCTAAATTCTGTGAATTCAGTATCTTGTATGAATGTTGATACGTCTAAAGGTATCCAAAGAAGTTTAGATACAGAAAATTCTTCGATGTTGTGGCATCAACGTCTATGACACATATCTAAAGATCGAATGGAAAGGCTTATAAGGGAAAATATGTTACCGCGGTTGGATTTTTCATATTTCAGCATTTGTGTAGCCTGCATTAAAGGGAAGTTTGTTAAATCTAGAAAGAAAATTATTGTTAGAAGTCAAGGGTTGCTTGAAATTGTGCATACTGACATATGTGGTCCTTTTACAATTGCTTCTAGAGGTGGTCAGAGATACTTCATTACGTTTATAGATGATTATTTTCGTTATTCTTATGCTTATCTTATTCGTGAAAGATCAGATACTTTGGAAGTTTTCCAAACATACAAGACAGAAGTTGAAAACCAACTTGAGAAGGAAATCAAAGTGTTGAGATCTGACAGGGGAGGAGAATATTATGGGAAAGATGATTCTCATGGTGAACCTCATGGAAAGCTGATTGATTTTTTGCGAGAACAAGGTATTGTGGCTCCGTTTACTACTCCCGGATCACCGGAGCAAAATGGAGTTGCTGAAAGACATAACAGAACTTATAAAGACATGGTTCGCACTATGATGAGTAATTCTACATTACATGAATCATTTTTGGGAGAATCTCTAAAAGCAGCAGTTACTCTAAGCTAACTTCGGACTGGACTGTAGTTGAACCCCAATCAGTCTCCCACTGATCCAAGGCACAATTATACTCCCTACGCCTATGATCCCAGCAGGATACTGCGCACTTGATTCCCTTAGCTGATCTCACCCACAATTAAGAGTTGCTACGACCCAAAATCGCAGGCTTTAACAATAAACAAATCTGTCTCACACAGAAAAGTCTATCAAAGGATCAATCTGTCTCCCACAGAAAAACCCTAAAGTTTTTGTTTCGTCTTTTGATAATAATCAAGGTGAACATGAACAAATTGATAATACGGTCTTATATTCCCGAAGAACAGCCTAGATAAATCAATCACCTCACAACAATCTTAATCATATGGTAGTGAAACAAGATGTTGCGGAATCACAAATAATGAGACGAAGATGTTTGTGACTGCTTTTTATATCTTGCCTATCGAAGATATTAATCTCAAGCCAATCAATCTGATTGTACTCGTGCGATAGAAGATTGCAAGATCAGATCACACAACTACGATAAAAGTAGTATCGGTCTGGCTTCACAATCCCAATGAAGTCTTTAAGTCGTTAACCTGGTTTTAGAATAAGAAAACCAAAGGTTAAAGGAGAAACGACTCTAGCACGCAAACTAGTATCACACGTGAGGTGTGGGGATTAGTTTTTCATAGTTGCTAGATGTCCCCTTATATAGTCTTTCAAATCAGGGTTTCTCCTTGGTCACAAAGCAAACAATATTCACCGTTAGATGAAAACCTGATTTAGATTCAAGCTAATATTTCTCAACCGTTAGATTGAAAACTTATCTTGTTATACACAAATGAAATGTACGCTTCAAGGTTCGTTAACCGTACCCAAACGTGTACATTGTTGGTTCAACAATAGTTAACCAAAAGGTTAGCCATATGAGCATTTCATACCAACCATATTCTTCTTCACCATAACAAGTTCAAGTGACTCAAATGAACTAGTTAGAGAGTTGTTCAATTGCAAGGAAATCTTATGTACTACACAAGACATAATTGAAGCAAAGATGATTTGATTCACTTGAATCGGTTCATGAACTTTATAGCCACGGTTTGCAATTTGCATTCCTTAGTCTTTATAAGTTTAAGTTCAGAAATCATCTTCAGATATATAACCTTTTTAAGTTCGCACACTAGGTTCGCGGACTTATGCAACCGGACAGAGTTTATAAACTCCACCATAAAATCTCGGCAAAGACTTTTCGCTGGTTCGCGGATTGGTACTCATGTAACAAGCCATTTCTCGGGAGGAGAAGTTCGGCAGTTCTTGGACTGAGTTCACGTACTTGGCAACAAGCCATTCTTACGGTTTCTCTTGATCAACAAAGTTCGCAAACTTTGGTTCAAGGAATAGGACTTATGCACATATGTGTTTCCACAACAATACTTATGTCCATCATTGGTTATGTAATATAAACTCTCATTCCAACCATTGAAACATTCTTAGAGGACGTTATACAGTTGTTACACCATTTCTCGTCAAAGAAATTTTCAGTGATTGAAACATATCATGACTTTCGTCACTAGGTAAAGATAAACACGGTCGAAGCGAAACGCTTACCAACACATATTTCGAGATATAGATAGGCGAGGTATACTCGGCTCGAAATACCAAATGTGTATAATCTAAGTCTATATATAGCATACGACTTTTTGTCTCAAGAAGTAGGAGATAAAGTAGATATACTTTTGAGTGACAGATAAGTTCAAGTCTTCACATACCTTTTTGTCGAGAAGTTCCACCGGTTCCTTGAGTAGTTCTTCTTCTTGTATGATGAATCGCCATGAAGTCCTTGAGCTCAACTATGCTTTTTATCCTAGTCCGAGACTTAGCTATAGTAAACTTGAAATCAAGACTTATAATTTTGATCACTAACATTGACAAACATGCTTGAGATAGCAACGCATGCGAGTTCGACCGAGCAATGCTCTATCAGTAATGATGATGGGAGTACCGAAGGATTCAAAGCGAGACTTGTTGCGAAGGGGTTTACTAAAGAACCAGGTGTTGATTCTGAAGAAACCTTTTCTCCTGTTTCCAAAAAAGATTCCTTTAGAGTTATCATGGCAATGGTAGCTCATTTCGACCTGGAATTGTTTCAAATAGATGTGAAAAAAAACTTTCTTGAATGGTGATCTAGATAAGAAGATTTTATATGGTACCACCGGAAGGTTTAACATCTAAAGATCAAGAGCGAAAAGTATGTTGCTTGAAGAAATCTCTATATGGGATGAAACAAGCTTCTAGGCAATGGTATATGAAGTTCGATCAAGTAGTGTCATCTTAAGGTTTCGTTGAAAATGAAGTTGATAGATGCATATATCTTAAAACTGGTGGGAGAAAATTTATCATCCTAGTTCTGTATGTTGATGATATTCTACTTGCTAGCAACAACATTCATATGCCGCATGACACTAAAATTTTTCTCTCAAACTAATTTCGAGATGAAAGATTTGGGAGAAGCTTCGTATGTTCTTGGTATTCGGATACATCGGGACAGAAAGAGAGGTTTATTGGGTTTGTCTCAAGAATCCTACATCAAGGAGATACTCCAGATATTTGAGATGCAGAATTGTGCACCGGTTGAAGCACCTATTGTGAAGGGTGATATTATCAATCTCCTGCAGTGTCCTAAATCTGACTTACAAAGAAGTCGAATAGACTCTAAAAGGTATGCATCAGCTGTTGGCACAGCTTGCTATATACCATGATTTTCACCCGTCCAGACATTAGTTTTGTCGTCGGTGTTTTGGGACGCTGCCAGAAAAATACAGGTGAACTACACTGGAAAGCAGTGAAGAAAGTGCTTCGATATTTGCAAAGAACGAAACATTTCCAGCTTGTATAAAGAAGATCTAATGAATTGGAAGTGGAATGTTTCTCAGATCCTGACTTTATGGGTTCGGATAAGCTGAAATCTATATCTGGTTATGTATTTATGTTTGCTAAAGGTGTTGTTTCGTGGAGAAGTGTAAAGGAATATGTTGAAGCTCAATCCACAATGGAGGCAGAATACATTGCTTGCCACGAAGCAATAATTCATGCAGTTTGGTTGAGAAATTTTATGAAAGGTCTTTTGGTTATAGATTCTATATCTAGACCTATGAAATTTTACTGTGACAATCAATCTGCAATTAGCTTTGCGAAAGACAATCAAGGGACAGGAACGGTGAGACATATAGATGTTAAATACTTCTTGGTAAAGCGCAAAATCAAGAAGCGGGAAATTGATATTTCTTATGTTTCGACTGAATATATGTTTGCAGATCGTATGACTAAGGCGTTTAAAGGGCATGTAACTTCTATGGGTGTTGTTGATATGTCATAGATGTATGACTTTGATTGTAAATAATCAAATATCTCAGTTTATATATCAACGTGCTTTGTTCTGATTGCTCTTGCTATTTTGTTTTTGCTGTAATGTCTTAATTGATGCATTCTAAAGTTCGCAGATATCTTTTCATGTTAAAATGGAATGCGGTAGTCTTTTAAAAGACGTTGGCGGATCTCTTTTGAGGTTATAAGATTGTTGTAGTCTCTTGAAAGAGGTATTAGCAATTTTTTTAAGATCATAAGGAAGCCTTTTTTAAGGCATAAAGGGATATGTGTGAGGATTAAAAGGTCATTGTCCTTTATGTAAGTATGCCTAAAGATTAACTCAAGAACAATAGTTTATCTAGATTTCTGATTATGGAAACGGCTTATGCATCTTCTAAATGGTGTTTGGGTCTTCATAGTCGAATTCTAGCATATTGTTGATTTTGAGGATAAGGTTATACATGAAGGATTATATTTTCTAAAACGGGTTGGCCACCTACGAATTTCTACCTGACATCACTAATCCAACTTTGTTTTTTGTAAGCGGGAGATTTTAGTCTCTATGTTGGTTTAGCAACAAAACATATTTTGTATTTCTTTAAACTGGATTAACATTTTGTATTTCTTTAAACTGGATTAGTACTAATCGTAATCAATGAGGTTAAGGTTTATTCATGTTGATTACATAAGTTTAAGGGTACATAAGAATAAGTATATATAAGTTTAAGGGTACATAAGAATAAGTATCTCTTAGACTACTTAGAATGGCATACTAGTTATAATAATGCTATGCGAGACTGTTTTTCAACTGTTTTTCAACTCTTGATGGAAGGTTGAATGACACATGTCTTTTCTAGCATGAGGTGGACTCCATTCTAGCTCTTGTTTAAAAGAAATTTTTCCATCATAGGACAAGAGAGGATAGTAGTGGAAGTGTCTAGTAAGATAGGAAACAACTGAAATTTCTAAGTTTTGATAGAAAACAACTGAAATTTCTAAGTTTTCCTTTCGCACTTATACCTCTTATCTACTTTCATCTTAATGTTATATACACATGCAGAATATATGATCCGGATGCATGAATTGTCATACCAGCTTATAATATTAACCTATACATGAAGAATAGCATGATTTACAGCTAATACAAGATTTGGAAGCATGATTATAGGCTGATATTCCAACACTGCCAACAGTAATCAGACTATGCCTAACAGCCACAGTAGCATGTACAAGGACTCGGATGGATTCGAACCATCATCCTCATTAAACCTTGCAGGTTTGTGGGCTCTTACCATTTTGAGCTTACGAGTCCATTAGTTAGATAAACCAACCAACTGATAAATGTGCTACTACAGAATCCGTCCAAACAACAATTGCTTCAAAGATCTGATAATGTGCTACTACAAAAACTGTCCTCTAATCCTAAGATCTGAGATACACGCAACTATGTAAGCCCATAAAATTGAGCTGATCATCTGATATTTAGCTACAAGCTACAGCAAAATCCATCCAAGAATTCCGTTTGATTAAATTCAGGGAAAGGTCAAGTGATATTTGTTTATTACCTGCCTGCCCGACTATTTCTGGTCTTGACTGCTCCTGCCAACATCAGACCAAACCTCGGAGCCACAGAACACGGATGGATTCCGACCATCATCCTCTGCAAACCTTAGAGGTTGAGCGCTCTTACCATTTGAGCTGACGAGTCCATTAGTTCAATATTTGGCTGATAGCACTAACTTTTTCTTTTTTATGTAAGCCCATAAAATTGAGATAATCGGAAGCTAATAAACGAGCTACTGCAAAACCCATCCAAGAAATTAAATTTTGTTAAAGAGCTACTGCAAAACCCATCCAAGAAATTAAATTTTGTTAAAGATCCATCGAGTTGCTTCGAAGGTTTTTCTATCAAAGCTTTTGGAAATCAATAATGGCCATATCATAAAAACACATAAGCAAAACCTTTCTAATATGAACCTTAAATAATATTTAACTTCAAAGCAAAATAAAGTTCAGTAAATAATCCAGTTAATCACCATAAGCACGTCATAAAATTTAACCTTGTTTCGATATCATCTACACAAGCCTACCAGCCAAAACTCCAGATCTCTTGATACAAAATAAGAACACTCCACAGTTCCAGCAAAATAAGAACACTCCACAGTTTCTAAAAGTCAACTACAAAAGTTTAGCACTCAAACTTCAAGCAGTTATATGAAACAGTTTTGCGAACCATCTTCTAATAGAGCATTATACATTATTATCTGTGTAACATTTTTTCATACCGATAATCTGTGCAACATCGATAACTTTTGATACCATTACAACCTTTACCAGTTCCAAACCTGCTCTCAGAAGATAATATGCCACAACAAATGAAAAACCATCTTATTCGAAGCTAACAGAATATAACTGAACCCACACAGCTTTAGCAACAAACGCTTTGAGCTTCGACAATGAATCAACCAAAAGTACATATAGATTTCGCAATATTCAATCACCCACGGGGCTTCAATTCTTCACTTGTTTCAGGATGACCAGCGAACTTATATTTTTCACAATAAAATAACTCAACATATGACTTACAACCTACACAAACGTTCTTTTAACAATGGAACTAATGTTAGGAATTTTTTGTGCACAGAACTTGAAACCTTCAAAAGATAGGAATATGTTTGTTATCCAAGACACATACGCATACCAAACATCAAACAGAAACGAACAAAACATTAAACAAATTAGAGCAAGAAACAGACGAGCTTCGGGAGATAGTAATGAACTTGTACACGAGTTGCTGAGCCGAAAAATAATATTGCAGTTTAAATTGGTATGGTACACTTTAGGATTAAAGTGTGTGTTTTGTACTTGACTAATTTCAATTCAAACAGATTTTGAGGATTGAAAAATAACAATAACTGAGCTCCTGAACATCACAATTTCAAAACATGTTGACAGCTAAGAAAACCAGGTTAACTGCCTTCCTAAAGTGTGATCTAATAGTACGAAATCTTAAAGTGAGAATCAAATCAAGTGCGGGTATTTTGTTGTATGTACCTTGATCTGAAACTGCAGCTTTGCTGTGAAATTCCTTGTGATTCATCATCGGTGGGATTCAACAATTCGTTATTGTTGATCAATAGCACGTTGAGTCAAGAAGCAATTTAAGAGTGACACCACACACAACAACAAGGGAGAACCCGGGCAAAAAAGACCCCGTGCGAACTCCCCTGTTAAAACCACAAATCAATTTTTTTTTATTAGGGTTTGGTTGACCTGCCAAGCAAGCGCACCTGACATGGCAAAGGTCGGGATGACAAAGAAGATCCGACACACAATATTTTGCATCGATCTCTTTCACATCTCATCTTTTAACCTCAAATCCTCACCAAATCTATCATCAATCAATCAACAAATCAGCAAGCCCTGGAATCTTCTCTTTACATCATCATGAATGAAAAATTGCTGATAATACACCGTACCGATTCACCTCTGCTTTCTCATCTGAAACCAAGATCGAACTTCCATATGAACAGAACTGAATGAACAATTACTGATCATGAATGAACAATTACTGATCCACACCAGACCGATTCACCTCTGCTTTCTCATCTGAACCAAGATCGAACTTCTGCACCAACCACCAAGTAATCATAAACAAACATATGAACAGAACCGTCCATCATCTCAATTGATAGAATCCTCTCCATCATCAAAATCACCTGCAAAACCAAAAAAAGAAGAAGAAGAAAACAACGATCCAAAATCGTTTCCTAAGAAATATAAATCGAAGAAAAACTAAGAAATTCAACGGAGAAACGATTTGGAAAACTGGATCTGAGAAGAGAAAACTTGATGAAATCTTTAAAAACTTGTATCAAAATTTCGATCTTCTATAGATCTATAGAGACCCTGAAAATCAAATTATGAGAACCTAAGAAAGAGATGAAGATCTGAGAAACCAATTTAAGAAGATACAAAGGAAACAGTCAGAGAGGAGGAAGAGAAGATAAAAGGAAAGCCGAATGTCTAACATTAAAAAGGAAAACCCTAACTTATTGAAAGGATAAACGGATGTGATTAAAATGTGTGGTTGAGAATTAAAGGACGAGATCAAAACAACGAATTTTTAGTTGGTTTCTTGCTTTTTATTGTCGGTTGAGTATTCTTTGTTTCGAACATATTTTTACACGCCACATGTATTTGTGTCAATAATGGACCACCTTGTGTTATATGACCGTTAGTTTTTCTGCCTGGATAGCACCACGGGCCACGGCAATTGGGATTTAAGTCTTGTCTTTATTAATGAAACTTACTAGTCTTGTCTATTTTTTTTTTTGCTTATGGAATATCTTCATCATGTTTAAAATTAATTTCGTTACCAACATAAATATTATTAAACATTCAATAACATCATGAGACTAAAAACTTATAAAACATTTTAATAAATAAAAAATAAAAAAATAAATGAATAAAAAAGACAAATGAAAATTATATATATTAAACACCTTCAAACCCTAAAATACTTAGTCCAGTTTCATAATTGACCAAAAGTTATATTTTTCCGTTCTTTTTCCAAACTTTAATACTATTTAAATTCTGAAACTCATGTTTTTCTTTAAATATATAATTGTCATTTTTGGTCCTTACAATTATTATACGACTTCATTTTATCACTTTAAGCATCATCGAGATTGGAATACATCATAATCTCAACAAAAAAAAAAAATCTTGTTTAGCTGCTTCACTTTTCATAAGTTGTTCCATCTCAATTAATCATCTGATTATTTTGGTATCTTATTAAAATAAAATGAATATGGAGCACTCATTTCCTTCAGTGACTTAATGGTCGTCTTTTGATTTTCTTTTCTCTATAAATATTTAAAAGTGTTTTTTTTCATGTAAATCACTAACTATAAAGAAAATTATAATTACAAAAAATAGAATCAAATACAAACTGGGAACGAAATATGTTGATAAAGGTAAAAATTTGTCCAGCATCAAATTCTTGTTAAGCAAGATAAATAATTGAAAATATCGAGTAAAAATATGGACACCATGAATGATAAGAAGGGGAAAATTCAAAGCGGGCATATATGGTCGCAGGCCCCCTTAATAATTTGAAATTATATAATAATCCATATATTTTTAATATTACAATGTTAACACAAACTTCTCGTGCTTTCATTTAGCTTGGCATGTGAACTCTCAATATATTGTTAACATCCATCTAAATTTGTATGGTTTGGCATTAGCATTTCTGTTAAGGACTATTCTTATTTTACAAAAAAAATTCGCTATAGAGGTCGAGAATAAAGAGTAAATTAAGGTATCATTCCACTTCTTAGTGATTGGATCGACAAGATCTACCACAAGTGTTAGGTGATTGTTGTCGTATGCATCAAAAATAATTTCACTTTCTCAGTTACAAATAATATGGATAAAGTATATGGTAAGAAAGAGTTCGTTCCACGGGAGGCTTTCATTTATACTAATTTATTTTTAATAAACGGAAATAATATTAAATCATATCCAAATATTAGTTTTAATATACGGAAATAATATTAATTGGTATCTAAAAAAATTTAGAATTTCTATATTATTGGTTGGTTGGATTTATTTATTGTATTATTGTTAGCAAGCTTGACCCATAAAAATCACCTATTTTACCTTATAAAGTAGTATTTCTTTTTAGTGTGCTCAATATTTTTAGGAAACACTACGGCTAAAAACATCAATAAGATCTTATTTTTATCGTATTTACCTCGAACATTATTTTTGTCCAAAAACATTCAACATCTTCTACATCAACATCTCAAAATTTTGATTCATACATGTTTTGATATTTTCATGATTTTTTATTAACAATCTTGTATTTCTGTGAAGGATTAATAATCTTGTTTTTTTCAACATCCATTCCACTTACACTGATTAAAATTTTGCAATTCTCTAGTTTTTCATTAATTCACGGTTTACTTGGACTCTTTGATGCAGTGAACGAATCTTAAAATGACAAAAATAATTTGCAATGGAATAAGGTGTGTTGGTTCATTTTTATTTTTTTTTATAATTAAACACTATATTGGTTCAAAATATATAACAATGGCTAATTTCTTTTCAATTCCATGTGAGTCACTTATTGGTTTGTTGGTCGTTTCTTTAAGCATACTAAACGTGATTTTATTGTTGTTGTCCTTTTGAAATACTACTCCTTTTGAAAATTGCATGTTGTTCTTATCAGTTGACAATCCGGTGAGAAATATTCCATCTGTAGAAAGCATGATCAAGAAAAACCACTCAATACATTCATGCATTATCTATTTATTGAAACATTGAAATGACTGTTGCATGATTTTATCAACTAATTGTAACATTCTTACTTGTTGTTACATTTACCTTAAAACTCAGTCATCCGGATATTACAAGCTTTTCATGTTTAGTTCGACGTCTTCATATTCACTTGCAGTTCCAGCTGTGAAAGCCATTTCACTAAGTTGTTTAGCTAGATTTCTTATTAACGTTGCTTCTTCTCCATCTACATTTTTCGCTCCCAACTCCAACTTGAATGCCTGTCTTTGCAACTTCTGTAACAAAATTATTTAAAAAGAATATAAATATTAGTCTCTACTACTATTCTTTAAGCTAACATAGTACTTAGTATTTTCATAAAACAAAGTTCTCTGCAATAAACTACAACTGAAAAATTAAGTAGTTAATGGTTGAGAACAAAGACGCACGTACTCATAAGCCACCTATAGTCTTATATCAGTATACATTTTGCCTTCGATTTTTCTGCCTCTGGTAGTTTCGATACTTACACCTATCATTCTTTATAAGTTAAATGTGCTGTCAATCGACCCATCAGCAGCAAAGATGACACACCATTCCGTCTATATTTCTGCAATGAATTTGTTGCCTTTTGCCTTAAATATCTTGATTCCATGAATTTTACGGCGTTCAAAGGTTGCACCTGTCCAATGCAAACATAAACTGTACCAAGTTTTTCATGTTTTTAATATATATGGATGGGTTTCACTGGAGAAAAAGGCAAAAATATAGTTAGAGCACCAGAACGAAGATCTAAGACTTTTATATCACACATCCATTACAAAGGTCCTAAGGGAATGGAAAAAAGGTCAATAGGAATTGACTTAGACGATTAAATTAAATGAGTCACAAAGATGCAAATAAGATTTTAATGAGAAAGGCGGACCTTAGACTATGAATGATTTCATTTGTAAATGAGGATCTTCTCTTTGTAGCACACCGTCTTCCCGGTAATTCCAACAATAAAAATCCAATAATAAAAAGAAAAAGAAAAATCGGAAAATCATTAAAGAAAAAAATTAGAACAAAGTCATTAGAGTGAAAGAGTCAATTACCTTTTATGGAGGTTGTGAGATAAAAGGGGCAGTTCATTTCTGGTTCTAGTGATGAAGAGGATATCAGAATTCGAAAATTTTACTTCTGATCAGATTTAAAGGGTTTTTGTTTGTTTTGGTTATTATAGTGGAAGAAACATAAAATGGTGCAGATTAAAGAGAGGGATCCAAATATAGATTATCCGATTTTAGCAATCTGATACGGTCAAACATTTTAGAAAGCAACGACAACTTCTTGCAAATACCTTGACCAAATACCCCGCCAACAGAACAAAAAACGATCAGCACTCAATAGCTGATTAGAAAACAAAATATAAAATCTAGGTCTGTACTCTTTATAATACAAAGAAAAAGGGTAGAAGATTACCGTGGTTATGGAATGAGAGAGGCATTGCACTTCTTGTGATGATCTGCAAAAAAACACAAACAAGTACACACACAACAAATGATCAGGAAAAAAACCCTAGCAGGGAAAAAATTCACCACAAAAACTACGTGACCCCAACCTTGCTCGTGAAGTTTATATAGATAGTAAGAGCACCAAATTTTTAAAATAATAAATCGCCGAAATAGGTAAAAGAATATATATAGATAGTAAGAGCACCAAATTTGTAGAAGAATAAATCGACGAAATAGGTAAAAGAACATATAATATATATATATAGTAAGAGAATAAAATTTATAGAAGAATAAATCGCCGAAATAGATAAAAGAATATTCAATTTAAGAAATAAACTTGTTATGGTCATCAACATCTTTAATTTGGAAATTTATATTATCTCGATATCGTCATAATTAGTAGTTGGGTAACATTTTAGTATAGAAAATCCGGGGCATATCAAAAGAATAACAAAATTCAAAATCCACCTTGCATAATTATTTTTTTTACTGTATTTTCATATCTATTTTGTTTTAATTATGGTATAAATAAAATTAAAAGAAATAACATGAAAATGATGTTTACTAATTCGATTTTTGTATGATTGTTTTTGTATGAGCCAGTTTTTTTATTTGCTCGATTTTTTTCATGCTAATCAATATTTGTTCCCGTTTTTCTGTTTTAAATTCTAATGTTTGCGTAACATTTTTATTGTCACACAGGATTAACAATAAATCTATTCATAAGAGAGACACATAAATCTAGTCGCAGAAAAGACACACCGTCTGATCGAAAGTTTAGCATCCACGATCAATCTAATTATTTTTTTAATTCCAATGATTCATAGTTTGATCAAAGATTTTTAAAATGCAATTGTAGTCAATCAATTTTGTTTTTCAATTTTAATACACTGGAATTGTAATAAGAATTACTTTTTTAGCTATAAAAAGTGTAATCAGACATTGAATATTGGATTATTTTTTATAATTTTATTTATCGATATAATTTCTTGATGAACGATTAATATATTGATGTGACTTATTTTTAAATTTTAATTTCAAATATAACTTCTCTTTAAATTAGCATTAAATATATATTCAAAATAATTTTTTAATATATTTTTGGAAATTCCGTGAAATTTTATATATTTAGTTTTATTAAATAATTTTATATTGTGTGTGATTGGTCGCAAATTATAATATCACCAAAAATAAAATAAGATGGGGTCAGAATCAACCAGAAGCTCCGGTTAACTAGAGCCTCGAAATTACTCTGTTTTTTATATAGAGAATTATATTAGAGAGAGGATCCATAAACACTCTTAGATGGATAATGTCAGACAAAATGTATTTACTAGAAACGATATTATCGGTGTATAAATAAAACCGATATATCGGTCTATACCGACCTGTACAACCGATAATATCGTTTCGTCTTTGTATCGCCGATATTTTCGATATCGTATAGGTATTTTCCGATATCCGATAAAAACCCGTAATATCGACCTGTACAATCGATATTGACTACCTTGATAACGACTTGAGAAGTCTCTAATCTATCTATTAGTACAAATCATCACAACTAAAATGATTTGCACCACTACATTCCACATCATTATATTTAATTAGGGGTGTAAATTGGGCCGGGCCGGGTAGCCCAGCCTATTTATTAAATGGGACGGTATAGGACAGGCCAGAACATCTCTTATCCATGAAATTAAAAGGGTCGGGCGGGCAGGGTTATTTATCTACAATTAGTACCCATGGCCTATCCAAGCCTGTTTTGTAATTTGGGCTCGGGCGGGTAAGGCCGTGAGGGCCTTGAATATTACAAACAAATATATATTATACATATATATTATTAAAAATAAAAAGAAAATAGTAATAATACACAAGTTTTACTTAAAATTCATAATCAAATACGAGAATTGAGATGGGAATAAGATAAACCAAACTTCGTATAATTTTTCCTGAATTAAATCATTAGAAAAGGAAACTGCCTTAGATTTTGCTCAATATTTTCTCTATATGGATTTAGACTCTTATGGAGTAAAAGTTAAGAAATACATATGAGAATTATGAGGGTTGACTGTATTAAGTATATATACCAAGTATATTCTAGGATAAAACAAATGAGTTCAGTCACTTAAGCTAGCTAAATGGATAACACTGGCGGGCTAACAGGGCGGGTAACATTGACGGGATAATAGGGAGGGTATTGGGTCGGGCAAGAAAATTTGACTTGTGACCTATGCCCGCCCTCTTATTTAAATGGGCTAGGTCGGGCCAGCCCGTAAAGGGCCACGGTCACCCATGAATTGTCATGGGACAGAATGGACGATACTGGGGCTCGGGCTGCCGGGAAAAATTTACACCCCTGTATTTAATTCAGAAGCAACCATCTAAAACTCAACCCCTGGACACCACAAATGACTAATTTGAAGTTCTGCACAAAATATAAGAATAACCTCTTCATAACAGAGGAAAAATTAGTTCAATGAAGAGTTGAAAATTTGATTGAAGAAAATGTTAGAAAGAGAAAAAAATTAGAACTATCCAGTTTTAACACGTGCCTCGGTTCTCGATGACACGTGTTTCAAAATCGACGTAACGAACGAGGTAACTTTGTTTTTCTAGGGAACCGGAAAGGTAAAGGGGAAAAAGGAACTTAGGGTATTCAATTTTCTTCTCTTGGTAATGCAATTTTCTTCTTCTGCATTAGAATGAAGGGTGAGAATGGGTTCATTAGCAGTAAATACTCCTGAGTATAAGATCCCAATGGCTCAACAGAATGGATTGCCTGATCTCCCGTCCCGTGAAGAAACTTCTTCAGATGAGGAGAATAATGTTCATTATTGTGGTGTGTTACTTATGAAGAACGAACTCCCAGCTGATGGTATATTTTCTTTCTATTGCATATTTCTTTTTTGTTTCTGTTTTCTGCTTGTATGCCCAATTCTAGGTCCTGCCATAATAATTAGTGCTGAATTTCATGTATGTGCATATCTGTGAAGCGGCATGAGTCAGTTTAAAGATAATCATTCTTCATTTTTCTTTAGTGAAAGGTAGAAAGAAAAATAGTAGCTAGGTTTTTATTTATTTTCGAAGTGGTTAACTACTTGAGATTTTGTTTGACATGAAGTTTTGAACCCCAATAGTCAGGTTTCGATTTCTTGTATACGTCAAAAGGAAAGAAAATGTTGTCAAAATGAAAGAAAATGTTGCACTTAAGAAATACGGCTTTCTTGTTGAGATTGAATTCTTGCAGTGAACAAAAATCTGAAACTTATGTTGCATTTTCTTTTATTTTCTTTTGAGTTCCCCCTCAGCATTTATTTGGTTATAGTATGGTGTTTGTGACTTTGTTTCGTCGTGTAAATGCTGATGAGAACCATATTCTTGTCCTCTCATGGTCTTTCACCTTTGGTACCTCTAATAAAGTGTCTCGGGGAGGCGAGGGCGGAGGTGAACTTCAAGTGGTGTAGCGTTAGGCATGGTTAAACCTGAGCCTTCTGTCATGTCAACTACCAGTCCGCTTGACTCATTTTCAAAATCGAATGCATTAAGTATGCGAGCTAGTGACATGTGAAGTGTCTGGAGAGCGAAATTGATCCCTGGGCACATCCTTCGTCCTCACCCAAACGGTGTGTACTCAAAATGTTGACCCCTGAAGTCAAAGTTTGCAGCTGCACCTCCATCGAGTTGTTGAAGAAATCTCTCTGGCCTAAATTCTAATGCATTTGACCAGACTCGAGGGTCGCGATGCAATTTCCACAAGTTAAACAACAAACTTGTGCCTGCTCTGACTTCATACCCGCCGACATTGCAGTCTTCCGTAGCCTCATGGGGTACAGAGAGTGGTGCTACTGGGTACAGCCGAAGTGTTTCCTTGATGATTGCTTGGAGGTAGACCAGGTCAGGAATGTCACGTTCCTCTACTTTTCTTTCCTTGCTGACTTTGGTGTCAAGCTCGTTCATGGCCCTCGTCAAGACACTAGGATTGTTTAGTAGTAGTGAGAGAGCCCATGTCAACGTCAATGATGTAGTGTCTGATGCCGCTATAATAAGTTGCTGCAAGATGAACATAACCAAATCAACTTAACTTATTATCACCTATAACATTTGATCACTATGTAGAAGATATAGAGAGAGGATAAAAGATGACAACTGTTCCATGGAATTGATTTCTTCCATCATATATTGAAATACATCCTAGTCTTTATCCAATATATACTTAGATGTTGAACCTAGCTAGACATCTCACATTTAACAGAATGTTTAAATAATCCTTGATTGGATTTTCACTTGGAGCAAGCTAGTGGATGACAGTTCATCAGTTGAGATGGAAGTTCATCTTAAATCTTTATAGTTTCACCTCCTTACTGCACTGTTACTAGGCACATCTTGACATAAGATCCTCAAAAGCGCTTTTGAGATGCTCTAGGAGCTAGTTATTTTCGCTGGTGTATATCTTTGTTCTGAAGGAGCAATCATATAAGTTATAAGGCTGTTAGGGGATTCCTTTTGTACAATGCTTCGTAGATAAATTTTCTCGGGTGTTCACCTTTAGGTGCCAGGGGAATTTTTCCCATAAATGAAAATGGATAATCCTTCATTTGTTTTGTACTATTGCTAAGGTGATTTACTGTCTAGTATATATATTAGTAAACTAGACGAATATTTGTTTTGTACTATTGCTAAGGTGATTTACTGTCTAGTATATATATTAGTAAACTAGACGAATATTTACAGTCTTTCTCCAGGGAAACGTACCAGACAGGTGGCTTTGATGACAGTTTCCCAGCTATAGCTGACGAAGAGCTCATCTGTTTCTTCATCAAGAACTGATAGCAACACGTCCATGAAGTCATTATCATTATGATTTGGTGAATTCTGTGATCTCCTTCCTTGTCTATGTTCTTCAAGCCATTTCTCAGCAACTAAGTCCATCTCCTTGGCTACCCTTTTCATGTGTTTCTTATTTCCATCTATGTCCAACCTCCCAATAAAAGGAAGAACATCAGATGCAACAGAAACCCCGGTTAGTTTGGTGAATTCTGTGATAGTCTCGTGTAGCTTTTGGCCTTCTGCTGTATCTTTGTTGTGATAATCATTGGGGTAGTTTTCGTTATCATCGTCCTTGAGAAGAAGAGACTTTCCTATAACTATCTTCAACACTGCATTCATGGTCGATTCTCCGATTAGTTGGCTCATATCAACTTTTATTGAAGCAGCTGCTGCACGGCTCTGTTTCATCTGGTTTGGGGTTTTCATCCAGTGTCTATGTAATCTTCTTATACAGTTGTCAATCTCCGAGTATGGTACATGCTTGAGCAACTGTAAACGCCTATGGGAGAGTAGGTGGAGGGTACATATCTTACGTATCTCACGCCAGTAAGGACCATAAGAGGAGAAACAAAACAAGGCATATGAAAGGTACTTGCCAGCAGCACTAGGTGGTCGATTAGCGAGGCACCTGTCGTTGGTAGTAAAGCATTCTCTAGACAACTCCCAACTGCTTACAACTAGAGTTGGGTACATACCGAACCGGACCATGAATATGGATCCATACTTGTCAGACATGTCTCCAAGAATTTTGCATAAAGGCTTTGGTCCTACTAGTTGAGGAAGATGACCTACTATAGGCCATGCACCTGCAACTTCAGGCGGTGGTACAGATGATAGTGTAGGATCGGTAAGTATGTTCCTGGTTCTTGTAATTAAGACTGACAGATAATAGAAAAGGGATAAGAAAGCTAATAAGCCTGCAATACTTGCAGACCAGAAGTACTGGCTGATGAAGATTGGAAAACCCACCATTTACTCGGCGCTGCTGCTGATGATGAAGAAAAGAATATAAATATGGAAGGGTACTTGAATGGGCGACAGGGTGAGTGCAGTGAAATAATGTACATATATTGCTTAGCTGCAAGAGATCATTACGTGCACCAGAACTACTACCATTTTGACATTGCCACTTGCCATCAGGCCACAGTTTTATTTCCCAGCTTACCTGCACCAAGACAAATTTGATTGACACCTTCATTCATAACTTAAAGGTGTCACTCTTGCCCAGGATCTATACGCGCCAGACACTCGTAACAGTTATGAATGTCTGGCACGTATAGATCCTGGACAAGAGTGACACCTTTAAGTTACGAATCTGTCTGGCACATATAGATAGATCCTGGACAAGAAAGGTAATTGCTCAATGCTCATCTTATCTACAAAATCTAACCGTATGCTCATCATTACTGTTCATACTTCACGACAAAGAACTCCCAGCTGGAATACTTTCTATCTATTCAATTGATTGCATATCTTCCTTTTTCGACATCTCTGTATTTGGATGCCCAATTATGGCGTCATACTATAATAATTATTGTTGGATGTCTCATGTATGTGGATATCTGTGAGATACCAGTTGCTCAGTCAACTGCTTACGATTTTGTTAGACACTAAGTGGATAAAAAAATCTTCTAATGGGCTTTTGTAATCAAAGATCTGGTCAGCATGATTGTTAGGGTGAACTCTCGTGGTGAAAAAAAATCTGAAATATATGTTGCATTTTCTTTGCTTTGCTTTTGAGTCGTCTCCGTCAAGAGCATTTACATGAGGTTTTTCTTCTGGCGTTTCTTTCGTTAGCTTAGGAGTTGTGTATTTTCGTAAGGGTTTTTGCTCTTCTAAAATGTTGGTGGTTTGTCAATAGGTTCCTGAAGTACTGATTTCACTGGCAGGTGAAAAGTTGAAGCAGATGGAGCATGAGATGAGGGAGGAGTTTCAAACACTAATTAAGCGAGAACTGGAAAGAAATGCTACTGCTAGTCCTCTCAACCTAGGGAGTTCATTCTTCAACTTCCCCTCACTGTTAAATAAGCACGAGAAGAAATCTGTGAATAGAATGCAACATTGTTAATTCTTCTATTCGTCTCGAAATGCTCAAGCATGTACCATACTTGGAGATTGACAACTGTATAAGAAGAATACATAGACACTGGATGAAAACCCCAAACCAAAAGAAACAGAGCCGTGCAGCAGCTGCTTCAATTAAAGTTGATATGAGCCAACCATTCAGAGAATTAACCTTGAATGCAGTGTTGAAGATAGTTATAGGGAAGTCTCTTCTTCACAAGGACGGTGATGACGAAAACTACCCCAATGATTATCACAACAAAGATACAGCAAAAGGCCAAAAGCTACACGAGACTATCACAGAATTCTCAATATTATCCGCGGTTTCTGTTTATCTGAAAGCTAGGTATCTGTTTCTTTTAGCTGTAAGGTTACGCAACATAAGTGTCTATGGTAAAATGCTAGTATAATTCAAGTAGAGAACCTTAACCACCACTGTTGTTCCTTGAGATATATGTTTAATTTTCACGGTCTTTCTTGGCACTTCGCTTAATGCTGCCTTGTTTAAATGACCGCTGGCTCTCCATAATATTAAGTCAATTGTTGGTGGAGGTGTTGCTAGTAGTTCGAGCCTAATTTACCAGTGGGCTCTCAGATTAGTTGTTGACGGGGTGAAGAGTAGACTCCTTCTAAATGTTGTAATCTGCAAGAGTACGACCATCCTCGAGCTGCTCTCCTGCAATAATCAACCTTCGCTGATCTGGAGGAAGTCCATCCTGGTCCAGGATCTTGGCCTTGACACTGACTCGATTGTGTCAAATTAAAAAAAAAGAAAGAAAAAAAAAGAATAATTGCGGTGAGCGTGGATCGAACACGCGACTTTCAGATCTTCAGTCTGAAGCTCTCCCAACTGAGCGATCCCGGTACGATGTACAGAATCCCCAACACTTTAGTACAGTTCTAATCAAATCCTGTAATTCTTTTGTTTTAGCCTATACGGTCAAGCCAAACGTAAAATTCCATTACTTATGCAAACAAGCTTCGTCGTTTTCTCATTATTTTGTTAGAAAAACAAATTTCCCTTTGAAAAGAATAGCGAAACAAAATGACACAGAAAGTGAGATATTCAACTTGGAACGGTGAATCGGGCGACCAACTGAGTCGAAACATTTTCTTCCGATTTTTGGCAAATCTTCATCCTCAGATCCTTGCATGTCCATGATTCCATAAGCTTTCTCCCCTTTCATCTGTTTTTAAGCTTCCATCTATATCCTTTTATCATCTGGTTGAATTTACAGATCTTGATTGATGAATTTTGAGTAGGGGTGCATATATCCTACCCTTACCCGCCATAATTTTTACCCGTATCCTATCCTACCCGATATTTGACGGGTAGGTTGACGGTTAAACATTATTTTATCCGTCGTCAAATGGGTAGGATGACAGATAAAACCCGAAATTATCCTACCCTATCCGCTTACCCGCTTAATATATATATATATATGTAAAAGACCAAATAATCCCTGTCCTTTTTTTAGTCTCGTGTCCATTGTTCCGTTATTTTAAAACAAACAAGGGGTAAAATGTTAACTCCATGTCTTTTGTCAAATCGATCTTAATCTAATACAGAAAATTATCATTTCTCGTTTTCTCCTTCAACCATTTCTTCCACCTTGTTCCTTTTCAATAGAATCTCAGGTAAATCTTTGAAATACCCGAAATCGGCCATGACTTTGAGATTAATAGCTAGGATTTTAGGATGATTCTTGTGAAGCCATAACGCAGAAGCATAAAACCCTTCTTTATCTGATTTACCAATACCTCTCGCACCTCTCAAGTTACATATCAAAGCTGTTAACGGATCTCCTTTAGAACCCTTTACTCGGTTGATTCAAGGTAAGATCTAACTTCAAAGTTGATTTTGTTTCATTTTATTTTTTTGTGTTAAATTGATTGAAAAAATCATAGGGTTTTACGATTTCATGCATGTTGCAGGATACGATATTAGGTAATCTTAATTGATTAGGACAGTTCCAATATATGATTGATTAGGTATAGTTTCAATCATAGCTAATCTTAATTGAGATTATTGATGTACATTTTTTGATATGAATTTGTTGCAGAATACGAGGAATCTGAGTGTGCAAAGCTAATGAAGGGTTTAATAAGTGGTTCTTCCTCCTCCTTCTCCTCCTCAATTAATTCCTGATTTGAAATCCAAACTAATTGTCAGGTGAAAATTCACTAAACCCAGATTTCCTTTTCCATTTTTTACCCAAATAATAGGAGGGTTTTGTGTAGTTGAAGTAATTTTTATGTGGGGTTGCTCATTTTGTTGTTAGGAAGTTAAGCTACTCAGATTGAAAGAAAATTTACATAGAAAATCGATTTGGATTATTTTAATTTTGCATTTTGATAACATTATTTGTGGGAATTATTCATCTTTTTTTGATAACATTACTTGTGGGATTATTTTAATAGTTTTTTGTTAATCCTAATCCTAACTTCACAGTTTCGGCTTCTATCGATAGTAAACCTAAATCTTGGAAATATGCTATGGTCAATGACTTTTTCACACTTCAGAATGATGATAATATTTTGAACTCTAGGATTCCTATTTCAGGGTGTGATAAACTTATTTGGCCACATACTTGGAATGGTACATTCTTTGTTAAATCTGCTTACAAACTCATATATGCGCAGAATACGTATATCAATAATCCACATAGTTATAATCCTCTGTATAAGTCTCTATGGAGTTTACCGATCTTGCATAAAGTACAAGTTTTTGTTTGGAAGTGTCATGAGAATATTCTCCCAACTAAATCCATTATTCATATGTTTGCAAATGATCATGATTCCTATTGTAATATGTGTAGTTCAGGACTGGTTGAAACCCTGAGCATATTATACTTTAATGTGCCTTTTAAAAAGCTCTTTGGTCTCTAACTCCCTATGAAGATCTTATTGAGTAGGATTGTGCCTTAAATATCAGTATCCAGGATTGGATAATCAAGTGCATTTCAGATAATAATTTGAAAAAAAGGTAGGAGCAGTTTTTTCAATTGCCTGGAGCATATGGAAAGAAAGATGCTCTTGTATATTCCAGGGAAAACATTAAATCACCATGTCACATCTAGACAATCCATTAAGCTAGTTAATGACACAAAGTTTTATTTGAGTAATAAAACCTCTCAGGAACCTAGAAATTCAATCTCTGTAGCTGAAAAGAACCCAACAGTCATCAACTCTTTACCAGATGATTGATGTATTATTTTTAGTAATGCTGCTTTTGATAAAATTTCTAATCTTTATGGAGTTGGTCTGGTTATACATGATATTGCAGGTTCATTCATTGGATGCAAACTTAAAGCAGGGTCAATGAGGAACGCAGAGGAAGCTGAAATTCTTACTCTTCTGGAAGCTGTGATGTGGGCAAAGGCAAAAGGAATGGAGAAAGTTCGTTTTTTCAGTGATGCGAAATCAGTCATTGATTTTCTTAATTGCAATAACAACCAACTATTTTGGTATAATAATTTAATCTTAGAAGACTGTAAAACAATCACTTTGTGTTTTAATTTTGTCAAGTTTGAATTCCTACGTAGGAACGACATTGTTCTTGCTGATCAAGTAACAAAATTTAGTAGAAGGTCTAGAACCTCAGGAGAATGGATGAGAAACATCACTGACTTTCCCAACTCTACCATGTAATTCTTATTTTTATCAATAAATTAAATTTCTTTCCTAGCAAAAAAAAAAGTAATGAAAGATTTGTCTGGCGTGTTTAGGGGCGACTAATAAGATAAAATAGTGTCACCCAAAATTAAAATAAAGCCACCCCTTATCTTAATTTTTTTTTTAAAATATCTAAAATGCCCTCCATAATTGGTAGAAAATACCGCAATCGGTAGCTTATATTGATGTATGTTGGTTTGTGTTACGAAAGTTATAATCGGTAGTTAAAATGGTAATCTCGTGATGTTAATTTTTTACCGATTATGGTAATAGCCCCAAATTCAAATTTTTCAAAAACCAATAAAATTTTGAATTTCTCTATTTGCATAATCGGTAGTTTCGTGATGTTTATTATCTACCGATTATACAACCGATAGTCTCATGATGTTCTTTTATCTACCGATTGTGGTAGTATCCCCAAATTCAAAATTTTCAAAAACCAATGCAATTTTGAATTTCTCTATTTGCACAATCGGTTGTTTCGCGATGTTTATTATCTACCGATTGTACAATCGGTAGTCTGGTGATGTTCTTTTATCTACAATTGTGGTAGTTGCCCCAACTCGAAATTTTCAAAAACCAATGGAATTTTGAATTTCTCTATTTGCACAATTGGTAGTTTCGTAATACTTATTATCTACCGATTGTACAATCACTAGTCTGGTGATGTTCTTTTATCTATTGATTGTGGTAGTTGCCCCAAATTCGAAATTTTTAAAAACCAATTGAATTTTGAATTTCTCTATTTGCACAATCGGTAGTTTCAATCGGTAGTCTCGTGATGTTCTTTTATCTACCGATTGTGGTAGTTGTCCCAAATCCAAATTTTTCAAAACTAATGGAATTTTAGATTTCTCAAAAAAAAAAAGAACATACTAAATGAAAAAAAATACTAAACTACTGATTATGAAGAGACACAAAAATATTTTTAACCTTTTTTTTTTTGTCTATTAGTCGCCCCTAATAATTCTTTTTAAAGAATTAGGTACTAAGAAACCTCTCCCCCTTTTAAGAGCAACTAGGAAAATGAATGAATCAATTTTTCGTTCACCGTCTTTCAACCAGTGTAGTCAATATCGGCCGTATCGGCCGATATATCGGGGATATTTCGGATATCGGTTCAGAACGATACGATAAGAAGGATATCGGGGATACGATATTCGCCCGATAATATCGGCCGTATCGGTCGAATATCGGTCGTTTCGGTCAAATATCGGCCGTATCGGTCGATACGAAATTTTCCTACATTTCCTGATATGAGAGGGTATTGGTCGTTTTCTATAAAGTTTAAGGGTAATTTTCGCGAAGAAAGTCTTCTAGGTGGTAGTAGAGGTGCATGTAGCTCTCGAAGCAAGTCTATTAAAGTTACTCTTTTGTTTTTTTGATAAAATTGATGTTATCTATTATATTTTATCCGAAAATGTGTGGAGAAATGTTTAATATAAAATTATATTCTCTAAATCTAGAACCGATATTTCAACGATAATATCCCCGATATAAAATCGTACCAGTGTATCGGTCCCGACCGAAATGAACCGATATCCGATATTAACTACATTGCTTTCAACGTCCGCACATTAAATCGTAACCGTTGGTTTAAAATCGAATTCATCGATTAGATCTTCCCCTTTTTCTTCGTTTCCACGAGACAGACAACCCAGTGCTTCTTTCCCTCCTTTTCTTTTCATCTTTCTTCCTCGAACAACAATCACTACGATTGATTTCATCTGCTCCCCCAAATCTGAGTTCCCATTGATTTCATTTTCTCTCTAGGGAATCAACACATCAATTTCAGTTCATTAATTGATCACCATTTTGATCAGATGAATCTTCGATTTCGGAGAGTTAAGTTGCTTCATTTTCTGTTTTTGATAGAGTTTTCATGCTACCCCAAATGTATGACAAAGTTTTGTGCACATGATATGTTGGATGCAATTCCTCTAAAACTATTCTTTCATTTCATACCTATGTTTCAGAGTGTGGAATCCCAAAATACGAAAAACGTATGGAAAATATTGTTGATTGTTAACGCTCGACTTGTAGACGCAGAAAGGTTTAATTCCTATCGACGGATCTGAAGTTTAAATGGGTTAATACGTTCCTCGATGACACGTGTTTCAAAACCGGCGTAACAAACGAGGTAACTTCTTCATGAAATTTGTTTTTCGACGGAACCTTAAAGGAAAAGGGGAAAAAGGAACTTAGGGTATTCAATTTTCTTCTTCTTCTGCATTAGAATGGGTTCATTAGCACCCCAATGGTATAAGATCCCAATGTGACAAAGATGCTGAATCCATGGCTCAACAGAATGGATTGCCTGATCTCCCGTCCCGTGAAGAATTCTTCTTCAGATGAGGAGAATAATGTTCATTATTGTGGTGTGTTACTTATGAAGAACGAACTCCCAGCTGATGGTATATTTTCTTTCTATTGCATATTTCTTTTTTGTTTCTGTTTTCTGCTTGTCTGTATTTGTATCATTGTATGCCCAATTCTAGGTCCTGCCATAATAATTAGTGCTGAATTTCATGTATGTGCATATCTGTGAAGGGGCATGAGTCAGTTTAAAGATAATCATTATTTTTAATGGCGAAAGAAATAACTGTTGTGTTAGAATTTACGAGAATTAGGAATAAAAACATCTCCGTTGCTGTGATGATACTGGATAAAGACTGTTTTGCGTGTTCGAAGTGGTTAACTATAACAGTTGCTCAATTAACAGGATGCTTGTATATTCTTTTGAACCCCAATAGTTAGGTTTCGATTTCTTGTATATGTCAAAATGAAAGAAAATGTTGACAAAATGAAAGAAAATGTTGCACTTCAGAAATACGGCTTTCTTGTTGAGATTGAATTCTTGCAGCGAACAAAAATATGAAACTTATGTTGCATTTTCTTTTATTTTCTTTTGAGTTCCCCCTCAGCATTTGTTTGGTTATAGTATGGTGTTTGTGACTTTGTTTCGTCGTGTATTTTGTGTAAGTGTTTGGTCTTCTAATGCTTAGGTGTACAGATTGGTGGTTTGTCTATATGTTCCTGAACTGATTACACTGTGTTGGTATTCTATTGCTCAAATGTAGGTGAAAAGTTGAAGCAGAGAGAGGGTAAAAAGAAACAACAAAGAAACAAAAAGAAGAAAAAAAAAGAGGGCAAGAAGTAGCAGACCAAGATTTTAAAGGAGTAGTAGTTTGAGGCTCTACGCAAAGTGATCAAGTAAGTGCCCGAAGATTAAGTAATGAACTTCCTTTTTAAGCAAAAGAGTATTTGACTTGTTAGAATTAAAGCAATTTAGCTCCAAATTAAATATTTTCCTGAGACTTCACTAGTTTCAGACCTCACCATAAGGGGCCTCATGTATGTCTAAGAATTTGTGTAGTTGAGTTTCTATGAAATTCCTTGTCTTCACAGGTGTAGTAATAATCTATGAAATCAGCAGATGCGTAGGTAGCCGAAAACTTGGCTAGGCCATCTGTAGTTTGCACGCATTCATTGTGATTTATTGTAATTTCACTCCCCAAGAAAAATCAAAACCTAAATAAGAGAGCGCTGAAGAAAAGAGAACTAGAAAGCAAGCTAGGAAATTAGTTCTTCCGAAAAGAGAATTCCATCTTATTAGTTCTTACCAAATTAGTATGTATCTAACACATTCTATTTATTAGTTCTTACAAAAAATTCAGTGGGATCCTATGTTTTTAATCTAAGGGGTAGGACCAGAATCTGATGTGCGTCCAAGTGATGTGATAGTTTGTTTAACCTCACTATTGAGCCACAGTAGAAGTATCTATATTAATGAGCCACAATAGAAGTGTATATATGTAACCTTATAAGTTATAACATAAGTTGACTTTGGTAGGCAGTTAAGATTAACCTAGTATTTCATTGTTTTCATCATCGTTAACCGGCAATAACAGCATCTGGACATCTAATACACATTAGGCCTTTATTTATAGTACATCAGGCCTTTATTATATAGTACTCAAACTTGGATAATGCACAGGATGGGAGGCATATGCTTAAATGCTGATGAAAACCATATTCTTGTCCTCTCATGGTCTTTCACCTTTGGTACCTCTAGTAAAGTGTCTCGGGGAGGCGAAGGCGAAGGTAAACTTCAAGCGGTGTAGCCTTAGGCAGGGTTAAACCCGAGCCTTCTGTCATGTCAACTACCAGTCCGTTTGACTCATTGTCAAAATCAAATGCTTGGAGTATGCGAGCTAGTGACATGTGAAGTGTCTGGAGAGCGAAATTGATCCCTGGGCACATCCTTCGTCCTGATCCAAAGGGTGTGTACTCAAAATGTTGACCCTTGAAGTCAAGATTTGCTGCTTCACCACCAGCACCACCATCGAGTTGTTGAAGAAATCTCTCTGGCCTAAATTCTAATGGGTTTGACCAGACTCGAGGGTCACGATGCAATTTCCACAAGTTAACCAACAAACTTGTGCCTGCTCTGACTTCATACCCACCGACATTGCAGTCTTCGATAGCCTCGTGGGGTACAGAGAGTGGTGCTACTGGGTACAACCGGAGTGTTTCCTTGATAATTGCTTGGATGTAGACCAGGTCAGCAATGTCACGTTCCTCTACTTTTCTTTCCTTCCCGACTTTGGTGTCAAGCTCGTTCATGGCCCTCTTTAAGACACTAGGATTGTTTAGTAGTAGTGAGAGAGCCCATGTCAATGTCAATGATGTAGTGTCTGATGCGGCTATTATAAGTTGCTGCAAGATGAACATAACCAAATCAACTTAACTTAGTTATCACTTATAACGTGTGATCACTATGTAGAAGATATAGAGAGAGGAAAACAGATGACAATTGTTCCATGGAATTGTTTTCTTCAATCATAAAGGTGAAATACATCCTAATCTCTATTGAATATTTACTTGGATGTCGAACCTAGTTAGAAGTCTCACATTTAACGGAATGTTTAAATATTCCGTGCTTGGATTTTCATTCGGAGCAAGCTAGTGGATGGCAGTTCATCAATTGGGAAGGAAGTTCATCTTAAATCTTTGGTTTCTCCTGCTTACTACATTGTTACTGGGCACATCTTGACATAAGATCCTCAAATTACAACAGCAGTTTTGAGATGCTGTAAGAAGCAACACAAGTTATAAAAGGCTTTTAGGGGATTCCTTTTGTACAATGGTGCTTCATAGATAAATTTTCTCGTGTGTTCACCTGTAGGTGTCAGCGGAATATTTTATCATAAATGCAATGGATAATCCTTTATTTGCATAGTGCTGTTGATAAAGTGTTTCCCTTCAAGTATATACATATATATATATGTAACGTTTCATTATACTGCTAGCTAGTAAACTGGATGAATATTTACAGTCTTTGTCCAGGGAAACGTACCAGACAGGTGGCTTTGATGACAGTTTCCTGACTATAGCTGTCGAAAAGCTCGTCTCTTTCTTCACTAAGAACTGATAGCAACACGTCCATGAAGTCATTATCATCATGATTGCTTCGTGGCGCTGTGCTTGAAAGAGTTTGTGATCTCCTTTCTTGTTTATGCTCTTCGAGCCATTTGTCAGCAACTAAGTCCATCTCCTTGGCTATCCTTCTCATGTGTTTCTTATTTCCATCTATGTCCAACCTCCCAAGGAAAGGAAGAACATCAGATGCAACAGAAACCCCGGCTAATTTGGTGAATTCTGTGATAGTCTCGTGTAGCTTTTGGCCTTCTGCTATATCTTTGTTGTGATCAGTGGGGTAGTTTTCGTCATTGTCGTCTTTGAGAAGAAGGGTCTTTCCTATAACCATCCTCAACACTGCATTTCATGGTTAATTCTCCGAATAGTTGGCGCATGTCAACTTTGATCGAAGCAGCTGCTGCACAGCTCTGTTTCATTTGGTTTGGCGTTTTCATCCAGCGGCCATGTAGTCTTCTTATACAGTTGTCAATCTCCGAGTATGGTATATGCTTGAGCAACTCGAGACGCCTACGGGAGAGTATCTGGAGGGTACATATCTTACGTATCTCACGCCAGTAAGGACCATAAGAGGAGAAACAAAACAAGGCAGATGTGAGGTACTTGCCTGCAGCACTAGGTGGTCGATTAGCGAGGCACCTGTCGTTGGTAGTAAAGCATTCCTTAGACAACTCCCAACTGCTTACAACTAGAGTTGGGTACATACCGAACCGGACCATGAATATAGATCCATACTTGTCAGACATGTCTCCGAGAATTTTGCACAAAGGCTTTGGTCCTACTAGCTGAGGAAGATGACCTATTATTGGCCATGCACCTGCAACTTCAGGCAGTGGTACGGATGATAGTTTAGGATCGGTAAGTTTCTTATTGTTGGTTTTTGTGTTCCTGGTCTTTGTAATTAAGACTGACAGATAATAGAAAAGGGATAAGAAAGCTAATAAGCCTGCAATACTTGCAGACCAGAAGTACTGGCTTATGAAGATTGGAAAACCCACCATTTTTACTCGGCGCTTCTGCTGATGATGAAGAGAAGAATGTAAATATGGAAGGGTACTTGCATTGGTGACAGGGTGAGGGCAGTGAATAATGTACATATATTGCCTAGCTACAAGAGATCATTACGTGCACGAGAACTACTACCGTCGTTACACGCCACTTGCCATATTTCCCAGCTTACGTGCACCAAGACATATTTGAGTGACACCTTTAAGGTTTGAATCTGTCTGATGCTTATACATCCTGAGCAAGGATGACACCTTTAAGTTATGGATCTGTCTGGCGCGTATAGATCCTTGACAAGAAAGGTAATTGCTCAATGCTCATCTTATCTCCAAAATCTAACCATATGCTCATCATTACTATTCGTACTTCACAACAAAGAACTCCCAGCTGGAATGTTTCCTTTCTATTCAATTGATTGCATATTTTCCTTTGTTTTACATCTCTGTATTTAGATGTCCAGTTATGGGGTCATACGATAATAATTATCGCTGAATCTCATGTACGTGGATATCTGTGAGATACCAGTTGCTCATTTGTTGGACACGTAGTGGGTTAAGAAATCTTCTAATGGGTTTTTATAACCAAAATATCTGGTCAGCATGATTGTTAGGGTGCTCGTACATTCTTATTGCTACTGTTTTAACATTGTTAATTGCCATCAGGGTACGGTTTTATTTCCCTGCTTACGTGCACCAAGATAGATTTGAGTGACACCTTTAAGTTATGAATCTGTCTGGTGTATATAGATTCTGGGCAAGGATGACACCTTTTAGTTATGAATCTATCTGGCGTATATAGATCCTAGACAAGAAAGGTAAATGCTCATTTTATCTCCAGAGTCTTAACCATATGCTCATCATTGCTATTTGTACTTCACAACAACGAACTGCTACTGTTTTGACATTGCCACTTATGATCAGGGTACAGTTTTATTTCCCTGCTTACGTGCACCAAAATAGATTTGAGTGACACCTTAAAGTTACGAATCTGTCTGGCGTATATAGATCCTGGACAAGGGTGACATCTTTTAGTTATGAATCTATCCGGCGCATATAGATCCTGGACAAGCAATGCGCCCAGAAAGATTTGAGTGACACCTTTATGAATCTGTCGGGCGCGTATAGATCCAGGGCAAGTGTGACACCTTTTTAGTTATGAATCTGTTTGGCACATATAGATTCATAATTAAAAGGTGTTACACTTGCACAGAATCTATGCGCGCCAGACAGATTCATAAAGGTATCACTCAAATCTTTCTGGAGTAAATACTCAATACTCAATGCTTATCTCCAAAGTCTTACCAATATGCTCGTCAGTACTATTCGAACTTCACAACAAAGAACTCTCAGCTGGAATATTTTCTTTCTATTCAATTGATTGCGTATTTTCCTTTTTCTACATCTCTGTATTTGGATGCCCAATTATGGGGCCGTACGATAATAGTTATTGCTGGATCCCAGTTGCTGAATTAACTACTTACGATTTTGTTGGACACAAAGTGGATAAAAAGAATCTTTCGATCGGTATCTATAACCACTGATCTGGTCGGCATGATTGTTAGGGTGCTCCTACATTCTTTTGGACCCCAATAGTCAGGTTTAGACTGCTTGTATATGTCAAAATGTTGCACTAAAGAAACTTGGGTTTCAGTTTGAACTCTTGCGGTGAAAAAGGATCTGAAATATAAGTTGCATTTTCTTTGCTTTGCTTTTGAGTCTCCTTTGAGCATTTATGTGACATTGTCTCCTGGTGTTTATTTCGTCTGATTAGGCCTTGTGTATTTTCATAACGGTTTGCTCTTCTAAAATGTTGGTGGTTTGTCAATAGGCTCCTGAAGAACTGATTTCACTGGCAGGTGAAAAGTGGAAGCAGATGGAGCATGAGAAGACGATGGCTGAGATATTGATGAGGGAGAAGTTTCTATCACTAAATAAGCAAGAACTGAAAAGAGGTGCGCTACTACTGCTAGTCGTCTCAACCTAGGGAGGTCATTCTTCAACTTCCACTTCCAGTGTAGATGCTATTGCTGATCAGAGACTTGAAAAGGCTTCGGAAAAGAGATTCCCATTTTATTAGTTCCTACCAAATTAACATGCATAGCTAATACGTTCTATTTACAGAATAAGAAAATGGTTTGAAAGTGATCTGTGGAAAAACATAAATGCTTTTAGTTTATACATCCATATCAACTAGCTATGGTAAAATGCTATATAATCAAGTAGAGAACCAGTAGAACTGTAGAAACTAGAACCTTAATCACCAATGATGTTCCTTAAGATCTATGTTTAATTTCCTCGTCTTTCTTGGCCATTCGCGTAATGCTGCCTTGCTTAAGTGACCGTTGTCTCTCCATAGTATTAAGTTAATGTTGAGCCATTGACAGTCAAAAAATGGTTCATGTATATCATCTCCTAATTGTCTTTTTTGTTGAAAAAAAAAAGATTGCGGTGAGCGTGGATCGAACACGCGACCTTCAGATCTTCAGTCTGACGCTCTCCCAACTGAGCTATCCCCGCAGACGTACTTCCTTTACTAATATTACCTGTCCAACCAACTTAACCGAAACATTACCCTCATGTCTAACCAACTTGAGCAGTAGATGCACAAACAAACTCGCAAACATACATACACCACATCGACAAATAGAGGAGAGATGCCAAAATTACAAATTTCCCTCCGAAAAGAATAGCGAAACAAAATGACACATTGATATTTCCTTGGGAAAGAAAAAATTGAGGTTGTTTACACAGTAGTAGTAAAATGGAACAGTCAAGTCAATGACATGACGATGTTAGCTTTCCTCCGATTTCTTTGGATGGCTCACCCATTAATTGTCCTGAACAGTGAATAAGTGACCCATAGTCTCTAATTCCTGCTTGTACACATACAACATTCGTTCACCAATATCTTTTCTAAATTATCTGGTGTCTTAGTAAGGATTTATGATGGTCCAACCAAGTCAAAAAGACAAACTTTGGCCGGTGCGTTATTATTCCAAACAATACTGTGAGTGTGAGGGGAGTCCACTAAAGGGTCAAAATATAAGCACCTGACGGCAAACTGGCTTGAATATTTCTCATTTTTGAGGCAGCGAGGGCAAATTTTGAATTGTGATTTGCCTCCACAAAGCAGCCTAATCTCCCCAAGAGTGCCTTTCATCGTGAATATAAATATAAAAAATACAGGTCTGACGCAGTTTAAAGTACTTACATCGGATTTCCAAAAGACCCTTACTAGCGAAGGTATCCATACATACATGCATGCATGTGATGTGCTCTAGTATCTTTGTTTGCTTGTAGTGAAGTTCGGCACTGCACAGTTTTAAGTACTTCTAATTTAGTCGGTGAATTAATTAAAATATACATAGTGCTAGTAGAAAGAGCAAAGTAAGTATGAGTGGGAGTTGGTTTGACAAACAAAATATCGCCTCCTAGTAGTCCTAGTGGAAGTGACAGACACATCTATAGTGTCAGTAAGTAGAGAGCTACACATACAACTTATCCACATCTTAAGTCAAGACTAATCATGGATTCATACCAAAATTTCTCGTCTAACACTCACTAAATTCAACCTAATATTTACCCAAAAGCAGAAGTGAGAAGTTAACTAACATTAAGAAGATATTTAATTATATATTAATATCAACCCACTAGCAAGTTAACCCAAGCCACGATATCGATTTGCCTCGTCATGGTCCGTTAATTTGAATTATTGGCAATGCTAATTAATCATGTATATACTACATTTACTTTAGGGATGAAGAAATCCATCTCTTTTATAATCTATAATTGATCTTATGTACATTTTTTTGGTGGGGTGAGGTCAAACTCGCAATCACTAACCATTGCACTACTGAGTGGTTCCTGCACGTATGTACATAAAATTTTATTTTTATGGATGAATGGTCAACACCTCTTCCATTGTGTGTATCCGCACATGAAAAAGCAATGCAGGTACGTGTACAAATCCAAATAGAATAATATGATTAGAAAATTAGTGAAATCCAACAAATTAAGCATAATGAATTGAAGAGTAGTTAATTGTCTTGTGGATTTTGCACACATATGTATCCATATATTTTCTAGTATCTCTCATCCATTATTTGTACGTAGCATTGCTACTGTTGCAGCGAAGATCAAACAAAGATAAGATCTTAGATAACCAGTCATCATGCAACCATGCATGGTGGGAAATCGAAGTTGCTTGTTACTCTCGGCTCAGATTGATACGTAATACCTATTATAAAAAATAAATAATGGGGACAAAATTAAATTTTAGATGTAGGACTCAGATGGATACGTAGTACGTACCTATTAGAGAAAATATTAGGGACAAAACTTAGGTTTACATGTAGGATTCAGACGGATACACAACACCTATCAGAAAACAATGTTGGGGACACAACTTAGGTATAATGGTTCTAAGTGATACCATATTAGAAATACAAGCGGACATTTGTAGGGTCAATCACTTCCCAACTGGATTCCCTAATTGCTCGTGGATGGCTTGACCAACCAAGAACCATGATGATAACGAAACTTATGGGTGTCTTCACATCACATTCCTGTGATACAGACATTCTATTCTACTTGAAAGACCCATTTGTATATTTGAGGTTACGTTCACTTAATACTTGACAAATTTATTTTTCTATACCTCGTCCGCTCTCACATAATGAGCATCTCCCTCGCGTGTTTAGTAATAATCTTGGCTCTGGCCACTGGTTACAAACATTGCTCTGGTTGAACATAATTTTTGATGGCAAAACTACCGAAGTATATATATCAGTGAAAAACTCCTAGTAAACATATTTAGTAGTAGCTAAAGTGCCCCGTACACGCGCATATTATGGCAGATGTTGGACTAAAACTTGGGTATAAAACTTGAAAGTAAAAATAAAATAATCCGTACATTCATTGCGTATACAATGTGGCCTACGACATATCATCAGTTGTAGATCTTTGAACTTAACTGCTCAAAGAAATTGCAGGACAGAACAAACCCTGTATATCCCAGTGTTCTTCAAGTGACGACGAGTACTGCAAATAGGCTCCGTCCCAAGTGTTCATCATCATTCTCTTCCATATACGGTTTTGGAGCTGTTGTTTTTTGTTCCGTATTTCGAACGATTGTACATACATGACCCTTAAGATTTGTCTAAAGATATCTGTTTTTCCTTAAAATAATAATCACAAATTTGGTTTCAATAAAGAGGAAAAAAAAAAGAAAAAAAAATAGTGGGTGAAGTAGGTCCAATAGAATGCCCAGACCCTACCTTGCATGTGCTCACTCACTCGCTCTCTTAATTCTAAAGTTGCATGCGACGCGGTTCAGATGTCGTTTCTAAATTCCCCTATAAATACCTTGGGAGTCTCATCAGTCATCTCAGATAAGTTCTCAGAGTGTTACTGAAAAGAATGGCTACTCATAAACGAGCTACTGTTAGTGTTGTTTTCTGTATCCTGTTAGGCGTAAGCATTTGCTCTACAGCTAGAGTTCTCCTCAACCAAGAAGAATCTGGTGTCGACTCCGGTGTGGAACATGCTGGTGGAGAAGGGGGTTATGGAGGTGGAGGAGCCTATGGTGGAGGAAGTGGTGCTGGCTATGGTGCTGGAGGTGAACATGGCGGTGGCATCGTTGGTGGAGGTGCGGGATATGGTGCTGGAGGTGAACACGGTGGAGGTAGTGGAATAGGTGCTGGTGGAGGTCATGGTGGTGGTTATGGTGGAGGAGCTGGTGGAGCTCACGGTGGTGGTGCCGGTGCTGGAGGTGAACACGGTGGCGCTGCTGGTGGTGGTTATGGAGGAGGAGCTGGTGGAGCTCATGGTGGTGGTGCAGGTGCTGGAGGTGAACATGGTGGTGGTGCCGGTGCTGGTGGTGGTTATGGTGGAGGAGCTGGTGGAGCTCACGGTGGTGGTGGCGCTGCTGGAGGTGAACACGGGGTGGCGCTGCTGGTGGTGGTTATGGTGGAGAGCTGGTGGTGGTGCGGTGCTGGAGTGAACACGGTGGTGGCGCTGCTGGTGGTGGTTATGGAGGAGGAGCTCACGGTGGTGGTGGGTGCCTGGGGGGAACACGGTGGTGGCGTGGCGTGCTGGTGGTGGTTATGGAGGAGGAGCTGGTGGTGGTGCTGGTGCTGGTGCTGGAGGTGAACACGGTGGTGGCGCTGCTGGCGGTGGTTATGGTGCTGGAAGTGGTGGAGCTCACGGTGGTGGTGCCGGTGCTGGAGGTGAACACGGTGGTGGTTCTGCTGGTGTGGATACGGTGCTGGAAGTGGTGGAGGTGCTTGGTGGCGCTGCTGTGGTGAACACGGTGGTGGTTCTGCTGGTGGTGGCGCTGCTGGCCGGTGGTTATGGTGCTGGAGTGGTGGAGCTCACGGTGGTGGTGCCGGTGCTGGAGGTGAACACGGTGGTGGTTCTGGCTGGTGGTGGATACGGTGCTGGAAGTGGTGGAGGTGCTGGTGGAGCCCACGGTGGTGGTTACGGTGCTGGAGGTGAACATGGTGGTGGAGCTGCCGGTGGTGGTGGTGGAGCTGGAAGTGGCGGAGCTCAAGGTGGTGGTTACGGTGCTGGTGGAGCTCATGGTGGTGGTTACGGTGCCGGCGGTGAAGGAGCTGGTGGTGGTTCTGGATATGGTGCCGGTGGAGAACATGGTGGAGGTTATGGAGCAGGAGGTGAAGGAGCTGGTCACGGTGGTGGTGATGGTGGCTACTAAACATTGTTGCCTTGATATCGCCATCACCAGTGGACTTGAGAAACAAATCTTCTTCTGTTCTTCATTACCAAATACATAAAAGTATAATATTATCAATAAGAGTTTGAATAGGCAGAAGTTCTAAAGGATAGTTACATTGGTACGACTGATGCTCTAGCTTATTGAGAAAGAATCATGAAATTATCAAATTCCATGGTTAACCGAATTAATGGGCAATCACTGACAGTGATTCACTGTACCTCTCTAAGACTGTAATTCTAAATGTATCACATTTTCTGTCAATATGGTGTTGTTACAAGTTTCATGGATTATTTTCTCTTGTTCAGAACCGTTGTCTGCTGTGATCAGTCATGGGAGCCTGGATTGTCTGCGACTGTCTAGGAATAACAAGTTCTGCAAGTACTCTGCCAAAATTCTCATGTTTTTGAACCAATTTGGCAAGTACTTTGCCAGAATTCTCATGTTTTTGAACCAATTTGACGTAGGGGGACAGAAGAATTCAACATGAAAACATAGACATAAACGGTTTAAAAAGTATAACATGGTTTCAGAAGGTAGACGGCTTAGCATTGTGAGTTTCAGAAAACTTGAATGTCAAGAGGATAAACAATGAGATTGTACAGTGTGCATGTTCAATAGCATGGATAGAATTATGAAAGTACAGCCTTACAGATACGGCAGCAAGAGCTTTTACATGTCTATATAGCTAGACGAAAGGTGGAGGTACTGATACGTGCCAATTCGTGATGCGCCTGCCGCCTCACACAAGATAGATACTGCAATCATATTTAAAAACCAGAATTTGAGAACTTCAGATAATTGGATAATGACAAGAATTGAATTGAAAATCAATTAAGAAACACACTACAGAATCAATAAGCAGAAATTTATCACGTTTTTCTTACAAGCTTTTTTCCTTTCTTGTTTCAATTGATTCCTCCATGTGTACTTTTCTGGACTAAGTAGCAGAGTTAAGCGAGACTAAGGTTTCAAAATAGTTCAGCGCTGATGTATAGTCCACAGGACTACAAACATTCAGGTGACTCGAACTTCCATCTTTTCGATCATGTAAAACCGGAATACCCTGGAAACTCCAGAATAAAATCTTGTCGTTCTTTAGAGACATTAATGGATATTCTACGGTACCTCCAGTAACTGTAGTGATCTTAGTCCAAGATTCGCGAACTCCGTAATCTCGCATGACCCATACTTCAGCGGGAGATCCAGTGTTTTTGTCTAGGGCAAGTACACAAAGGCATCCTTCTAAAACTCCTACAGCCGAAAACCAACGACAGTTGTCTTCCAAAGGTTCTTTTGGTAGTTGCAATTCATTGAATTTCTCACTGTTGATCTCAAAGGAGATTACCAAGTCCGAGGACGGATTGCCACGCCTTGCGCCTAACCAATGAAGAGCTCCACTGATAAGTACCCCAGACCCACCATAAAACCGATAAGGGACGGTTCGGATGCTATCCCACGAATTTGATCCCAAAGTATATACTTCAACCAAAGATAGATCATCCACCACAATTACCAACTTGTAATCATCTGTCTTGCAATCATAACCAAGACCATATGTTTCTACATCCTCCTCCTCATAATTATTCACATTCGGTGTTTCGGGTAATCTCTTGTATTCATATGTAACGGGGTTCCAAATACAGTAGAAATCATTATCAATCCTAATACAAACCAAACCATTGTAAGAACCCACTAGTTTAATATTAGAAGCTGATGACTTGAATGGGTAATCCATCTCATTAACACCAATACCATCAAATTCAGACAACAAATCATGCTTAATAGAGTGTACGGCAGAAGTAGCAGACTCCGAATCCTCATAACCAGCAAGCATGAGACTAGGGTTGTTATTTTTGACAGTAACATTGAGGTGGGACTGAATGAAAGTAGGGTTAGAAATAACGGACAACCAAGTTTTGCAAACACACTTACAGACAAATACTGATTTAGCCGGTAACCTTGAGAGGATTTCATGGTCGAATTCCTCTGGAAGACGGCTTGAGAACGTCGACATTGCTTGATTTGCTCCTTTGCTCTTTACGTTCTGTGGTTTTGCTTCGGGAGGAAAAACTAGTGTTCGATATTTTCAGCTCAGAAACTGTGTAATGTATCGTTACTGTGAATCTTTATGACCTTTCACCATAACTGCAGTGGATGAATAGATTGAGTTGAAGAGTGGATGAAAATGTCTCTAAATGTCAAGAGCAAACCTGGTACATCCTAAATGTCAATGGTCTTGATCTCATGGAACTGCAAAATAATCAATAAGAAGAAACGTTAAACCATATATAAGTATGCTGTAATGTCACTAAAGACGATCCATGCTTGACCTAGAAACTTTGTTAACTTTAACACAACAACATCATTCATCTCAAAACGACAACAAATATAGAAAACATATGCAGTCATCCAAGCATCCAAAAACACTAAAGGGTGTCAATGTGTCATCTAAAGTTAGACTGTCAGAGGGATATGCAAAATGAGACGATGTACCTGTGTTGGGGGAAAATCTGATGGTAAGACTCAGGGATACAAACAAGAATACACAACACAAAGAGTGGTTTAACGCCAGCATTTACCCAATTCAGTAGGCAGATGTGATTCCACAACTTCTTCTCCACATACGACAAATCAAAGCGGTGTAAACTATATGAAGGTGGCATCAGCTACACAAACTATTTCATTCGCATTTTATGACTATGTGATCTTCTGAGAGTCTGAGACAAGTATTACTACAGAAAGTTTGGGATTGTACCGATAAGAACCCTAATAGGTTGGTTTGATACAGCTTTTTTCAAATCTTCAATTCCATAAACTCTATACTTGCCTAAACAATCAGAAACATCGGCCATAAAATTCTCTTCATCAAATGGAATTCCCTTTCTCAAACTGATACATAATTCTTTGCAAAATCTAAAACCCATAACCAAAATCAATAGAATTAACAAAAGAAGAAACTGTAAAGAAGAGAATCAGTAACAACATAAGAAGAACCCTAAAATAGAATAAGATGACGAATAGAATCAGTAATTACTAATCACTGAACCAATTAGATTGAAAAGAGAATCAGTTGAAAGAATAATACCTGATAAAATTGATTCGAAGCCCAAAATTGGTTAACAAGCGACATTAACTCCGAAATTGGATGGGAAATATGGGTAGGTGGTGGAGGCAGAGAGATGAGAAAAGAAAGTGTGAGAAAGGAGGCGCATTAGCTCTTTTGTTTGAGCAATACTAAAAGGGTGGGTTCACTAAATGGGCGGGCCGTTCAATCTATCCCGGTCAAAACTGGACAGTCGGAATTTTTCGTAGGTCAGAGACGAATATCGGTAGTGCATTGAGTTCAAGTTCATTTTGCACAAAAATTAACTCTGATTTTAAATAAAAGCTAAAAAGTCCTTCCAATATGAAGTTCAGGTGGCACTTTTAAGACATTGGGAGGATTTCTTCTACATCCTTCACGAGTTCAAGGTGTCTGTCGTAGACTGCATAATGCAAGGAAGTATTAGCTCTAAAACATAGGTTGCACATCCTTTATGGAGCATTACCTCTTGTAAGAAGGCAGGGAAGTACAATATTATCTGGCGTATCAGTGTACATAACCCCCTCTTCACTGACAGAGTACCCGACAATCTGCATAAGTCTTTAATATATAATACTGAAACCACCCATCCACTGGTGAATTGAGGAGTGGCAGATTGGACGCGAATCAGTAGCACCAAATTCATTCGGTGAAATTGTTCATTTCTTGAATGAGTACCAGCTTTAATATCCTCGCGTTTTTAGGGCCACTCAAAAGGATTTAGGGGCCAACAATAAAACAAAAAAGGTCACCCAAAGGGAAAATGTAGCCAGCCCTTATCTCGCGTAATTCGTAATGGCAAAATTATCCTTATATATTCGGAGGATAAGATAACATTTTTATCCTCCGATTGAAATCGGAAACCAAAATATTACCCAGACTTCCGATTGTAGTCGGTGCAGTATTAGAATGATTTCTGTTTCATTTTTTCCATTTCTTTTTCATTTTTGAGTTGTTAGAGTTATAGAGAAGAAGGTGAAGGAAAAAAGGGAAAACCCATTTTATCACTACAAAAATGGATGGATATGAAGAAGAAGGTGAGAATCATGGCGAAGACGATTTGGGGTATATGTTGAATGATCCAAACTTTTGTGGAGAGGAAAATCTAGACGACCCTTTCATGGAAGAAAATGGAGAATCGCCTGATATTGAAGCTAACGATGCATGTAAAACACAAGTATTGTGTTAAGAAACTCAAATACTCGATTTGCATGTGTTTGTGTGCTTTTGTAAACAAGAAAAACTGATTATTGCATGCATTGAATGCCATGAACTACCCAGATTCGGTAGATAATTTCTCTAATAAACTTACGAATATAACACACAGAGTACCAAATATGTATATTCGGTAGTTCCAAAATAATAGTTTACTGCCGAATATGAGAAAAAACCCAAATTGATTTTCCAAAAAAATCTACATTCGGTAGTTATGTAGAGTTATTTACCCCCGAATGGCCCCAAAAACGAATTCCTCAAAAAATTTCAAAACTCAGTATTCTTATCCTTTACAATCGGTAATAGTTTAACATTATTTGACTGCCGAATATAACAGTGGCCTCAAAATAAAATTTTCGAAAACTTGAAAATCGGATGTTTATCGATTAAAGTTATCTCCCGGTTATTTATATTCGGCTGTTTTACTATATATTTTAGCTTTCGATTATATCATTTTTTGCACTCAGTAAACTGTGTACATTCATTTGCATAAATCGGGTGTTTTGGGTAATCGATAGGATTCCGAATATAGTATATTCGGCAGTTTGACTTATTTAATAACCTCCGATTATTGTATAATAATTTGTTGCTTTCATATGCAGGCCGTTGAAGAGTTTGTTGCTGATTTCTATTTGAGGCCCGACAATTCCCTATACTGTGCAAACGATTTGGTATACTCATTACTATTTTTTTTTCTTCAAAATTTATATGTTAAATGGTTATGCTTATTAGATTTGTTTTGTTTTACGCACGTATAGACATTTGGAAGTAAGAAGGAGGCAAAGGAATGGCTTATGAACAAGGCAAAAGATAACATGTGCGTGGTAGTTCAAAATAATCATGTTAGTGACACTCGATTTGAAATGATTTGTGAGCTAGATGGGACGCGAAAGAGTCACGAGGGAAAGAATAGTAAGTACGTACGGAAGACGAATAGGAAATACCGAAGCAATACCAAGAAGATAGGATGCCCATTTAAGATTGTCTTCTATAAGCCCGATGGTATTAAAGGTAAAGAGTATAAAATGTATAAAGTTGATAACGGTTGTCATAACCATGAATATTATAATCGTTAGAACTCTTAAATATCTATCTACCGATTTGGTGGGTATTTCGAGGCACGACTATAATTTTTTTTGAAACTATGTAATCGGAACAACAGTATTATAACACTTCAATCCGATTAATCATATTCGGGAATTCCATATTTTATCAAACCGCCGATTAATATTAAAAATTTGAATTTACAGCACTCAAACATCACATGTTATTCTTTTTTCCCAGTCCGAGATGCAACAATCAACGCGGCTTCGAAATATAGAAACGACTCTCCTCTCCACTTGGAATAAGCATCTTGTGCCGCAAACCTGTCGTCTCTGTGCCTAGCAAGAATACGATTGTACTCGGTGCACAATTTTATAACATGGTGCACCCTTGAAGAAACATGGGATGGTTCATAATTGTGGCGTGGCTTCTTGTACTTACCAACAAAAGGACCCAATGAAACGTTAATCCAAAATATACGATCGTCCTGCTGTTCTTTGGGTAGATCTTTGACAATGTAATAATTTTTTATCCATTCGGTCTCTTCCTCAACTTGTTTTAATCTTTCTCTATGATGGAATTGTTCTTGACCTCGCTTTTTAGCCTTGATTTCCTCTTCCTCCTCCTTCGTTGCCACTAATGATGGTTTAATATTTTTGGGTTGTTTGTTCCTTTTTTGTATTTCTTCTTCCATTGCTGCAATTGATGTAGTTGTTCGCTTACATCTTCTAAGTATGTTGTCGATTGATGATGGACTTGCCATTGAAAAGGTTTTTCATTCTGATTTTTTACTCAATAATAACTGAGAGGGGTTACCCTCCTTATATAGATTAGAGTTCCAACGTCTCTAATTTTTGAAAATATGGCCGTTGAGGTTTCTGAAAATATGGCCGTTGAGGTTTCGTATCAATGATTCACTACAATCGGTTGCTAACGATACACGTATTCCCTCCGAATAAGACATTCGGTAGCGAACTTAAATTTTTATCTACCGATTAGGTTGGTATTTCTAAACACGACTATATTATTCGGAGGATAATTTTTTTTTGTAAAGTCCCGAATGTACGATGACCCAAAAATCAGAATTTGGGAAAAACTGATACTTTTCAAATTTTGAACTTGCAATAATCGGAAGTCAACTCAGTTACCCAAACTTCCGAATATGGGTTGTCTAACCTTCTATATTGGCCCTTGGAACCACCTAGATCCATGACATGGTTTGTTTTGAACTTGTAATATTCGGAGGATAATTGTTTTTTGTAAAGTCCCGAATGTATGATGGCCCAAAAATCAGAATTTGGGAAAAACTTATACTTTTCAAATTTTGAACTTGCAATAATCGGAAGTCAACTCAGTTACCCAAACTTCCGAATATGGGTTGTCTAACCTTCTATATTGGCCCTTGGAACCACCTAGAGCCATGACATGGTTTGTTTTGAACTTGTAATATTCGGAGGATAATTGTTTTTTGTAAAGTCCCGAATGTACGATGGCCCAAAAATCAGAATTTGGGAAAAACTGATACTTTTCAAATTTTGAACTTGCAATAATCGGAAGTCAACTCAGTTACCCAAACTTCCGAATGTACAACACAAATAATTGTCATTTATCTGCTCTTCTTTACTTTACGACCGTGACTACCTCCCAATCCTGCACGACCACGGGTTTGAGCACCTTCAGTTGGAGCAGCTTCAGTTGGAGCACCTTCAGCGCTCGATGAAGCTCGAGTTCCAACAATGAATTCTCGGCGGCATTAGCTAACCCCAAGTTGGCAACATTTGACTTGAACCTTTCACATTCACCGGATAAAGGCCACGCAAGCATTTTTATTGGTGCGGCGGTAGGTTTGAGTAGACGGACCACATCTTGATGATCCTATTAAAGTACATAAAAAAATCCTTAATACAAATATTACGATATAACACATAGACAATACATTAAGAAAAAATAGTAATTTTATTACCTCGGTTTCGTATATTTCTCTGGCCCACGAGTCTTTGTATCCAAATAACAATTTTCCTCCATCCGCCGGTAGCCCAAGGATTGTGCCTGCTGGAATACCCTTCTTCTTCAAGTGCTGAGGGACAAGATGTGATGCTTTCTTAGCAATATCCTTCTTTACACCATCTTTTCCTTTTTTGGCTTTTTTGGTACCACTTGGTTGTCCTTCTTCTTCTACTCTTGGCACTGGATCAACTGGTTCAATTTCATGGTGGGGTGTAACTTGTGGAGCAGTTGGTTCTGCACTTTGTTGAGCGGCTTTTTCAACACTTAATTGCACCCCTTGTTCACTTCCTTGTTGTTCTACACTTTGTTCAGCACTTGGTTGCACTCCTTGTTGACTGCTTTGTTCTTGTAAGCTTTGTTGAGCACTTGAATTATCTTTGGCACTCCTTTCCCTCCTAGCACTAGCTGTCACTTTCTTCCTCCTTTCTCGACTTTGTCTAAACAACAAAGAAAGGAACAATATTTACAAACTATACAATCGGAAGACAAAGTATGGAAATATAACCCGAATGTACACATTCGGACGTAAGAAGACACATATTGTTCCCGAATACAAAACAATCGAAAGCTAACTAAACATATTTACAACCGAATATGCATCAATTGGAGTTCAGAAGCTCTAAATTTTTCATCTACACAATCGGAAGACAAAGTACACAACTATAACCCGAATGAACAAATTCGGAAGTAAGAAGACACATATTTTTCCCGAATAAAAAACAATCGGAATATATTTAAACATGTTTACAACTGAATATTCATCAACTGGAGTTCAGAAACTCTAAAATTTTATCCTACACAATCGGAGGTATAAAACATTATATTGTCTTCCGAGTAAATACTGGCCCCAAAATGGGATTTTTCCTATATCAGAAATTTTGAGATTTTTTCAATATATATATATTCGGTGGTGAGTGTACTTCCGAATACTGTGTGTCTACTTAAATATATTCGGGAGCCAAAAAATTCATTAAACTACCGATTATTACCAGTTTGTATCCACGAAGATATGGCCAACAATATTCGGCCGATAACCATCAAATATTTCTCCCGAATACTGTCGATGTTCTTGAGAAATGAAGAACACGACTACATTCGGAAGTAAATAAGCATGAATATCGCCCGAATCTGGATAAATAACCGAAAACCCTAGAATTTTTTTTCCCGATTCGTCGAATTAAAGCGAAATAAACCCCAAAAATGATAGATTCTTACCTAATTGGGGCCATTTGAAGTTGACGAAGTGTTTGACTATCGGAATCGCCACCACCGACTACATCGACGGGTACTTCTTCTTCGCGTTCTTCTTTATTTGCAGCAACAATTTCTTTATTTCTTGCTAAAATCCCAATCTTTGGATCGATATCCCGAGCAACGTTTTTGGTTTTAGGTCTGTGGGTTTCATTTCCCTTATCCATTTTTTTATAAACAAATCGACGATGTTTTGATTTTACGATTCGCGGCGATGTTTCGGTTGAACACAAGAACGAGGGAAAGTTTTTTTTTTCTTCCACAATCGGAAGATAATATGAAACTGGAAGAAGAAGAGTTGAAATGAGTAGAATTTTTTTTGATTTGGTTTTTATACAGTTTTACCAGAAGGGCATTTATGTAACTTCAATATCATATAGGGTACCCCTTAACTAGAGTCTTTGGCTGGGTATAAATTGATGGCCCGTAAATCCTTTCGGGTGGTCATTTTGCACAAACACCATGAAAATCTTTAATCACCATCGACGAATCCTTGCACAGACTCCACTATTGATCACTAAGAGAACCATCCAGAACAATCACCTCTAGCTCCACCTAAACAGTAAGCTAACAACATATTGAACTCTAATCCAGAAAGTAAGAATTAACTTCAATATCTTACTCCAGTACATGTCATGATTATCGTGTATCTGAAATTAACCATCAGACATATCCATTGTGATTAACAAGCTTAATCCTTTACGTGATTCTCAAATCCATCACCAATATGACATACTCTTTACCACCATATTCACATGTTGTCCATCGACTATGCCTTTCGGCCTAATCTTAAGACCTGACTCACCCTTTGTGGACGAACCTTTGCGAAGGAACCCTTAGGTTTTCGGGGCATTGGATTTTCACCAATCACACCCAACATACTCGCTTAGTTTATATATCGTGTGAATACCCATATTATTGTGGTATAAGCTTCCGAGATCGGGCACATTCTTGATATTACGTGCAAGTCATCAAAAATACTTTAACATAGATTTAAGAACATAAATCTATAACATCTCGTGCATAACTTCGAAGAGTTGCTGGAATTGCTTCTATATGAGACCTCGTAGCCCTATCCTTTTTTCAAATTTTGTAACTCATTCTTTATGGTGTATGGTTACAAACACCCTTCAATAAGTATATATGTATTCCACCTTATTCAACCTTATTTTGCGTCACATACTACATAATAAAACAAAACAAAAACACATACACCTCTACCAAGTTGAACCCCCGATTTGTAAATTACACATCACAAATCCATTTTTTATATAAACGTGGTTGAATAATTATATTTAAAATATATTTATCCACCCGAACAATATACTATCATTCAAGTTCAGGTCCAATCACACCATCCCGTCCTTGCTCTGATACCATTTATTGGGAAAATTGGCACCCCGAGCAAAGCGAAACACGAGATCACAAAGGGCAATTGGTGATTTTAACCAAACATGAGATAAATAATAAGAAATAGATATAAGATAAACAACCACACAACCACAACACAAGATATACTTGGTCCACCTTTATAGGCTACATCCACGTCCAACACAACCATAAAAACTTTATTATAATCAAAGATCAGTAGATGATCCTTCCGCAATCCGCATAAGAAAATTAAACAAAAGAGTTAAAAAGACATACCCGAGAACACCATTGAAGAAACCATAGAAACCAACTCTCTAAAGCATTCTTCAAACCACCCTCATGTCTTCTTTTATACACCTTTTTCACAGCTGCTAGCAACAAAGGAGAAACATGGAAACAATGGAAACTTAGTTCAGGGCAAAACCCTAAACCTTAAACACCAGAACACCAAAATACTCTCTCGACAAATTTTTCTTTTACACCAATATTGACCATCACTATAGCACTAGATCTCCCTAACAAAGAGACCAAAATCATAAACACAAGAATTTATCACTCTTCAAGGTTGGATGTCAACAAACCTACAATTCTAGTCATGTATATGAAAAACACAAACTTGGCCATTATGAATACTTAGCTTTAGGAACAAGTTTTCCTAACTTAATCACCAAGTGAACTCTTTCCTAATTGGATTAGAAAATCCACCTCAATATGGAAGAGGTCCTAAAATAGGAAACATACGTTTTCCTAACAGTAAATAGATAGTTAATTAAGATTTAATAATTCTCAGACATTATTAGATAAAGAGTATTACATTAACTAGTCTAGTTGGAAGCCTAACAATCTAAGCTCCAACAACGTACTACTACATTAATTGAACAGGTTGCCGTACTAGTCTACTAGTGAGCCTCATGGTTAACCTAGCTAAGGGAGCCGAAGCGAATGTGGGACTGAAATTGTATCACAATGGGAAAACTAACTCTACCTTCTATGTTAATTCTTACAATATTACACCATCGGGGGCTTGAGCCTGGGACCTTTTAGAGGGCATGAAATTTTGGGAAACGTGGATGACCAACTGAGCTAGTTAGGTGCCAGTTTTTCTATTATTTTCTCTACTTTCTTCTTCTTATTTTTTTCTTTTTTTCTAAAAAAAATTCTCTTCTAAAAGTTTTATATTACCATCTTTACGAGCATGTGACTCAGCTTCACATAGCCAAAAGAGCAACAATTCCTACTTCTAGTAAAAACGACCATAAATCTGTTTTGAATTTTCTGGACAAGTTTTAAATTTTGAATTGCTTGCATTTGGTATGTCTATCACCATGTATCATCCTAAATAATTTAGTGCTAACCTTATTATATACCTTTAATATCAGTGACGGACCTGTGAGAAGGTTAACTGGGGATTTAGCCTCAGTCACCCTTCCGGTCCACAAACCTAATTTTTTTATGTTTCACCAAATTTTAGGTTAATCATGTGTATTAGGCTGAGTCTAAAATAAAAAATCAATCCTCCTGGATCCGTCCCCGTTTAATATGGACACAATTACACTTGTTGTATACCATGCATAAATTAATAATTAATTTCAAATTCAGAAACAAACGAATAACTACACTTGGTCAACCATATTTGACTAAGTTCAAACTTTCCATGCAGCTTTCCAAGGGTGACTGAGTTGTTCATCTTATTTAGGCGTTGGTATTTCATTTTGTATAAATTTTTGAGATCTATCTAGTATTATTATTGATTTGTTTGAATCTTATTTTACACGACATATGTTTAATTTAATTATCCAAATGACATTGGCGAGCTTAAGGACTTTACCTTACATGTTAGTATTTTTTTTCCTATGATTTTAGGTTAATCCCTATGGGCTAGATTGAGCTGCTAAATTGACCAAAAAGTGTTGCAATTTAAAAAAAAGTGTGGCCTAAAAGTTAACACTAGTGATTCTCTCCTAACAAGTGCACACAGTTCAGATAGCAACGAGATTGAAACGCTGAATCATTCAGCGCTGAAAAAGTGATTTTAAAGCCAAATCGTTCAGCACTGGATGGTTTTTATCTGTTGCAAGAGAGAGGAAAAGATCGGAAAAAAAATACGTGGAAGAATTTGATAAAGAGAGGAAGTGATGTGACTGGAGAGAGAGGAAAAAGATGGAGAGAGAGAAAAAAATGGAGAGAGAAATGGCTAGATTATAAATACCATAAGACTTAGGAGATTGCCCTAGCTGACGTGGACTGCTAATCTAGCCGCTAGATTAGAACACCATAGGACTTAGCCTTACATTGAAGATTGAAATTTGATGGAAAAAGTTCTAAATTCAATGTGTCATGTCATGTTTTCTTAAGTCCTGGTCTTGAAATGCTCTTATATTCCAATTATGTAAGGGGAAAATATCGTTTGGTCCTTTTTTAGGTGGGCCCATGTCAGTTTGGTCCTTTGGGAAAACGCCTTTACTGTTTGGTCCGTAATTATTTAAAAATATTAAATGGACAAAAGTACCCGTCCGTGTTAATTTCTACTTTTTTTTGTAGCAGTTCATTCTTCAAAATGAACTCCTGTTAATTTCTACTTATTTTTTCAGAAATCACCTAAAAAACAGAGTTCATTCCAGAAATGAACTCCATATAAGAACTTAAAGAAACCAGAATTCATTCCAGTGATGAACTCCATATAAAAACCTAAAAAAACAGAGTTCATTCCAGAAATGAACTCCATATAAAAACCTAAAAAAACAGAGTTCATTCCAGAAATGAACTCCATATAAAACCTAAAAAAAATAGAGTTCATTCCAGAAATGAACTCCATATAAAAACCTAAAAAAACAGAGTTCATTCCAGAAATGAACTCCATATAAAACCTAAAAAAAAAGAGTTCATTCCAGAAATAAACTCCATATAAAAACCTAAAAAAACAGAGTTCATTCCAGAAATGAACTCCATATAAAAACCTAAAAAAAACAGAGTTCATTCCAGAAATGAACTCCATATAAAAACCTAAAAAAACGACGAAAAAACACACGAATCTTCATCTTCTTCATCATCTTCATCGTCTTCAACAACAACAACAACAAGACAAAGATCTAAAGTACAAGATCTTCAACACGAGTTCATTTTTTTCAAATCTGATATTAGTTCATCCTTCACAGCAAACATCAATATCGTCGTTTTCATCTTCATCATCTTCGTCGTCTTCAACAGCAACAACACCAAACAAACCCTAAAAACTCCATCGTTCATCATCTTCTTTTATCGTCTTCACATCTTCAACAACAACAATCACGAGTTCATCTTCAAAACATCATCACGAGTATCATTTATCAACAACAACTGTTTATTTCTTTCTTCATCTTCTTTACATTAACAGAAAAATAGTTGCAAAGAGTAGAAAAAAGAGGAGAGAGAAAGTAGATATGAGAATATGGAGGTGAGAGAAAGTAAATCTGAAAATAATATCTTCTCTCTTGATAATTGACCATATATATCTTAGGATGACGTCATGGTCCCAAAAGGATATTTGTGCCACTACATGATGAAAATTACATCATCCATGACGTCATACTAGGACCAAACTATAATTTTTAGGACCAAATTATAATTTATATTTTCAAAATGGACCAAACGGACAATGGACTAGGTCAATTAGACTAGAACTCTCTAATATATTATTTCTAGGACCATATGGTATTTCCTGCTTATGCAAGGTGAGTGAGACTTACGACCGACAAATGAGAATATTAAACTAACACTCGACATGAACGCCCGTTACAGAGTGACTGAATCGGACTTGTATTTTTCCTTTCTGAAGCAAAGCAAAACCGGATTCTTGGGTTTGGATATACACCGTACTCATACGTGGATACACGCCTCCACTATTTGTATCTATTCAAATTTCAGGCTGTTTGTTTAAACGGTGCAAGTGTCAGTCGTGTCCTGGGACTCCTAGCTCACAAGCTAGTTTAGCAAGAAGAAAAAGCAAAAAATTTAGTTCAAGATCCATCAGTTATGGCGATTTCTAGAGCTTTAAAAGTTGGATTTTCCAGTTTAAAATCCAAATACCCAATCCCACCATCATCATCTTTATACAGATTCTTTTCGGATTCTAATGACTCGATTGAGGTTAGTATTTCCACTTCCGATCCTGTTTATACAGTGGAGGGAGTACAGATTCAGTTCAAAATTCTTAATTCTGATTTTATTTCTTTCTAAATAGAAAGAGAAGGTTGGATTTATAGGACTTGGAAATATGGGATTTCATATGGTCAACAATCTCATTTCCTCTGGATTATATCATGTCTCTGTCCATGACAAGTAAGTAAACCCCCATCTCTCGTAGTATAATTGATTGTGTTGCTCTATTTCTATTAGGGATGATCGATAAAAAATTCCAATTTTTTCCAGAAATTTTGATGCAATGAAGAAGTTTGCAGAGAGGGGGATAGCCACTAAAGGAACCCCTTTCGAAGTTGCTCAAACTAGTGATATTGTTATCACCATGCTGCCTTCATCCTCCAATGTGAGCTCAGTTCTGTGTAGTGTTTTTACTTAAATGGAAGGTGTTTGGTTAAATGATTCACCCAGTCTATGAAGGTCCTTGCACCACTTTTGTAGTTTTTCTTGATGTTGATACTTTCATTTCTATAGTTCAGTGTGTCCTTTGAAATATCTTGAAGGAATCATTCAATTAAGTGATTGCGATTTTCTTTGTATTGTCAAAATCTCGAGCAGATAAAATAATGTTGATACTGAAACTATTTTTAAGCAGGTTATGGAGGTTTACACTGGACCAAATGGTTTGCTTCAAGGTGGGGAGGATGTTGTAAGACCTTGGTTGTTCATAGATTCATCCACAATTGATCCCCAGACGTCAAGAAGGCTTTCTGCCACCATATCTAATTGTTCCCTAAAAGAGAAGAAAGGTGTGGTATTAACTGATGAAACACTGTCCTTAGTTAGAACCATTGTTTCCATTTGAGTAGCTGATTAATTGGCTTTGTTCTTCCATATGGATTCAGATTGGCGTATCCTTATATGTTAGTTGTTAAACGCTCCTAAATTTTTTCCGTACAGGTTACAGGAACACCCCTGTCATGTTAGATGCTCCAGTTTCTGGAGGTGTTCTTGGTGCGGAAGCTAGGAGCCTTACTTTCATGGTATATATCTTTCATCTCAATTCTTCTGTAGTCCTATAGGATTGGACAAGCCTGCATTTTTTTTGTTTAGTTTGTGGAGCTATTTTACATTTACATTTACACTGTGAGTACCTTCTATAATTTCATCTTGTGGAATCTGTTGATTATTTTGAGAGCAGGAAGGAAATTATTTGTAATACTATCTTTCGTACATTTAGCCAGTACAGGTATATCCATCTGCTATTTGCCACAATTCCTTTTCCGAGTTAAAGGTTTTGCTTCAGTAATAACATTTTGTGAAGGTTATGAAATGGGCATAGATAATATTAATTAGAGAACACCCTGTGATCTAGTATCTTAAACTTTATCCGTAGGTGTCACATTTATAAGTTGGATCGAATATGGGATAACCTTACTAGCATGTGGTGGTATGTCATTCAGGTTGGTGGCTCAGAGGATACTTATTTGTCAGCAAGCCCTTTATTTTTATCCATGGGAAAGAACACAATTTATTGTGGCGGAGCTGGAAATGGCTCTGTAAGTTTTCTCTCTAAGATCTTAGAATAGTCCTGCTGGTTTCTTACTTATTAGATTTTAGTAGTATTCCACATATTGATTTTTATCAATTCAGCTGTATGCGATTGCTTTCATCACTTCTGCAGCACTGTTAGTTAGTCAAGAAGAATTCTCTCTTAAGTTGTTCTTTTTATTTTAAGAAACTATGAGATGTGATTGTACACTAATCTGCAATCCACATTCTTCACCCAGCCTGCACCTTTTTTGGTTTAACTTGAGCTTCTTGATAGGTGACTATCTTGATTCTACCGAACTATGGATTGTCTTGATTCAGAGACGTGTTACTAGTATCATGCAGCTTATGATACTGCTTTCCAAATATTGTACCTCCTAGTAGGTCAGATCCAATAAGTACTCATGGCTCAAAATCATTATTTTGAAGGAAAATCCGTTACAAAGCTTAAAGTTTTCTATAACATGTTGTGGTGATGCTTTACTATCTATTCCGACTGTTTGGTTGCTGACTGTCTGGTTCCTGTTGCACGATTTTTCTTTTTAGGCAGCAAAGATATGCAATAATTTGGCAATGGCTGTCAGTATGCTCGGGGTGTCAGAAGCCTTAGCTCTTGGTCAGTCACTAGGAATTACTGCAAGTACGTTAACCAAGATATTTAATTCTTCCAGTGCTCGTTGTTGGAGTAGGTATAGCATATCTCTTATACCTATCTATTGATAATTCATGAGTCTGTTTTTCATGTGGATGTTCTGTTAACAGAATTTCCCTAATACCAAGGAATAAAATCATACCATACAACTCTACCACTCCCTCCGTTTCCGCACAAGTGTTATCATCACTTTTTCAGAAACAGAGGGAGTAGTAGAGTTGTAAGGTTTGAAATTTCGCATCTTGGTGCTGTCCTGCTCCACTCTCAATTACGGCTTCATGGTTCTCATCATTACCACCTAGAGAACAACCTTGTCTATAATCATGGTGGGAGGGCTTTTTGATTCAAACCTGAAGGGAGGATTGCACAGTTTCTCTCAAAAAACTTAGTTGCTTCCTAAACATTTTTGCATAGCACATCCATGTGAAGATTAGGATAACCCAGAAAATGGTTTTGTATGTTTGTGTTTATATGCACTTAAAAGCTCAAAATTATAAAGTTGAGTTAATGGAGATGTAAAATTTTCAGTGACAGTTACAATCCAGTGCCTGGAGTAATGGAAGGAGTGCCCTCTTCAAAGAATTATGATGGTGGATTTTCGTCCAACCTTATGGTATGCAAATTCTTCTCTTGATAAACTGGAGTGATCAATATATAGACTAGGCTGAAAATTGTGAATGTGAAATTCCTCAATACCATGTTCCCTAGGTGCCAATCACGGGGAATTGTTTTTGTGGTAGTACTCTCTGTTCATGACATATTATTACAGTGTGCCAAATTGCTTAGGTTCAACAAGTCAGAAGTAAGAACTGTGCACAAATTTGAACTCTCGAGCATTAGTCGTTAACATTATTTTTGCAGATTTTATTTTGCATTGTTATTCTTAAGTTCCTTTTGTTACTTGCAAAATAAATATTCTGTTGCATATTCTTGTAATGTGTCAATAAATCCAGGCCAAAGACTTGAAACTTGCCTCAGCATCAGCGGAAGATATTGGTCTCAAATGCCCATTGACATCTCAAGCAGAAGAGATGTAAGTTCTATCTCCCTCATCAGTAGTTTGCCAATTCAAGATTATGATATTGCTATTTTAATTTGGTACAAGAACAGTATCATCCTTAAAAATGTGTTGATTTCTGTGTAAGCAGATATGTCAAGTTGTGCGTGGAAGGTCATGGAAGCAAGGACTTCTCCTGCGTTTTTCGCCATTACTTCTCTGGTTCTGATGAACGTTAATTCGGTATTATACCAGTGATGAACAAACATTGCGAGACTAGAACAGCATAGACCCGCAAGCTCTTGTACAGTTCTAGCTAAATGATGTCAATATATGTAAAAGAAAACGAAACATAATTTCTGTGAAACTTCACATAACTAGAGCAGCACTTCCTAGTAACTTGTAATTCATAATGTATTCAATGTTATAATTGAAACAGCAACTTCTGCACTGACGATTTCTGCCGTAGTGGGATTGATAATTATTTACGCAAAATTAGAAAACTGAAAGACCCACTTTTTGTGGTACGGTATGGAGTATACTGTAAGGACTGATAACAGGTACTCATGCTCTCTTCATCAGCTTCTCCATCCAATTCCCCGTGTTATTCTTGCTCTTCTATTTGTTCTCCCCCCTACATAAGTTCCAGATTTGAGTGAAACTAAGCTTTCAAAATAAAGCTCTTGTTGGATTAAGTGTGTCGTACTAAAAACCTTTCTCCTTCCAACACTTCCATTTTCAGGGTCATACGAAAATAGACCACCACCACCTGTACATAGAATCTCACCAGTCTTGAACGAGCACATACGCTATGGTAGAAGACGCCATGGTACCCGGTACTCGTAAAATTCGCACCACCTTTAAGCATGAGATTAGGGTTATCGTTTCTTTTAGTAAGATTAAGATGCATCCTAATAAAATCAGGGTTAGAAATCAGAGAAAACCATGTCTTGCAAATTATAGTACAGGGAATATCCACATTAGAAATATAAAGAATGGTGTTTTAAACTTGGAAGTCCACAGAGAAAATGACCTGCCAAACGGAGTCACTGCAAATGCAAAACTCAAAAAAGTTAAACGTATGTTTGATGCATTTCGACTAGTTCAGATAACCACTCCTCTCGAGTCTTTCCAGTTTTTTGTTTGTGTGTCGGCAGATGCGATATCCGGAAAAAAAAAAAGCATTCCAATCATAGAGAAAGATCCCATTTTTAAGTGACCGTGTGGTCTATTATAAGTGGTGCTCCAAGATGCAAACTGTTATGCCTATTGACGAGGTGCTGGAGGTGACATGGGGAAAACACCAACACCTTAAGAGGATTAGAATTTCATGTTATATAGTCTTGGCCCATGTCTCTCTCTCTCTCTCTTGAGAAAAATACACAATATCACTGTACCTAGGTGCCAATAACGGGAACTGTCTTTGTGGTAGTACTCTGTTCGGGACATACTATTATGCTGACCAAATTGCTTAGGTTCATCAAGTTAGAAGTAAGCACTATAGACAAATTTGAAGCCTCGAGCATTAGTCATTAATGTTATTTTTGCAGCTTTTATTTTGCACTGTTATTCTTAAGTTCCTGCACGCGTGTTGTCACTTACGAAATAATTATTTTGTTGCAAATTCTTCTGATATAATATCAATAAATCTAGGCCAAAGACAATTAAAACTTGCCTCAGCTTCAGCGGACGATATTGGTATCTGATGCCCATTGACATCTCAAGCAAAGGATATGCAAGTTTTCTCTCTCTCGGTAGTTTGCCCATGCAAGACAAACATTTATGATTTCACAATTTGAATTGTCAGATAAGAACAATATCAATATTAAGAATCTACTACTAAGAATACTGCACCAAATAAGGAAGGAAATATCAAGGCTAGGAGCATTGACACTTCTGTCAAAGTGAATAACACTTAGTGTTGAGTAATGCGGTTACTTCTCAAGATGAAGATAGAGTTACAATTGAAGAGTGTGAGAGGATAGTGAAGAATTTTATGATATGGATTCGGAAAGATATAGTCAGCATATGGCTTTTAAAGACAAAACCAGTAAGAAAACGGAAAAAGAACGCTCAAAGCTCAAATGGAACCGCGAAATTCCAAATGAGAACTTGGGCAGCTAGGAAGCATAAGTAATTTGTTTTATGTTTGGTGTTGCAGCACCAGATTTTTGTTTGCTGGATTTCTGTGCTTGCTTTAGAAGCTGGCTTGCCACTTTTATAGCTTGTGTTTCTTTGTTTTTTTGGTGTCGGCGTTCCTCTCCTGTATTTTTTTATTTTTTTTTTCCTGTTAAAATATTTAAAAGAAAACAAAACATAGTTTCTGTGGAACTCCACTTAAGTAGAGTAGCACTTCCTAGTAACTTGTAATTCATAATAATGTATTAGAAGTTGTTGAACTTATGCAGTATGGGCTCACGCTCTCTTCGTCAGCATCTTCTTATTCTTCTCCATTCTGTTCCTCTTCTTATTCATGTTCCTCTATTTCTTCTTCTCCCCTCAACATAAGTTCTAGAGTTGAGTGAAACTAAGCTTTCAAAATAAATCTCTTCGTCGAACACGCCTGTCGACTTAGAAATGTTTGGCCTTCTAACTCTTCCATATTCAGGGTTATACGAAAATAAACCACCACTACCTGCAAATACAATCTCACCAGTTCTGAAATACCAAATAGGTCTCCAGTAAGGTCCTGTTATAGTTTCCACGGTATAACGTTTAGTCCAAGACTCTCGAACCCCATAGTCCTGCATTACAAATATATCTAAAGAATTCATGTCAACACCCCGAACGGGTGAACAAAGGCACCCATCCAACACCCCCAGATTAAACGAATGATCATTCTCCCGAATTTCTTGTGGTAGTTCCATTTCTTTGAATATCTCGTTGCTGATGTTCATAGACACTACAACAATGGGAAAATCTTCTCTTTTCGCTATCCAATGGAAATCTCCATTAACAAGCACCACTCAAAATGATGAAAAATGAAATCCAGAAATCTTACTGTGAAGAAGAAGAAGAAGATCCAGAAACAGCATCAACAGATCTAGAAGCAGAGATTAATGGAGCAGCCAATAATCTTTTTCCTCCTCTTCTTAATACAGCGGCAGCCATGGACGATGACATAGCTTTAAATCGTTTGTCATTTCAAATCCCGATATCTGATTTGAAGTCCGACTCAACTTGTACATCTAACTCAAATCTATTTAAATAAGGTACAAAATGGTATCTCACTCGTTTGGTACATATTTGACTTATTTCGAAAGTTTCTTATATCTTACTACTTAATATGTTTTGAGTAAGATTCGGATATAGTGAGTCCGATACATATTAGTTAGTTGAGTCATCATGGAAAAAAAAAAATTATGTAAATTAGTTGTTTGCTAGCTAATTATGTGTTATTCGAAGAACTATCGATAAGGTCTTCGAATTATAACATTTACTATAATAAATTGTTATGTCATGAATAATTTAAGGGTTGTTGAGGGTGGGGTGGGCTATGTCGACATGGCGTGATTTTCTTTTCGTTTTCAATTCTTTCCCATGAATAATTGGATTGGTTGCCACCATAAAACCTATAAGGTACGTTTTCGATTCTTTCCCATGAATTTAATCCTAACGAGCAGACTTCGAACAAACGTTCACGGCCTGCTAGTAACTTGTAATCGTTAGTCTTACAGTCATACCCCATTGCAACCATAGTAACATAGCCTATTTTTGATTTTGGAAGTTTCTTGTACTCCCTTGTGTCAGCACAACACATAAGTTCTACCGAATTAAATAATGATCTGAATGGGTAATCCAATTCAACTGCATAATCATGAAATTTTTTATCCTTCGACAACAATGAGTTCAGTGAATCTATAGAGTAGAATACGGAACGGTACGTAGTACTCGTAATTTGGGTAACCCCATGAAGCATGAGATTAGGGTTATCGTTTCTTTGGATAGTAATATTAAGTTGCGTCTTAATGAAACCAGGGTTAGAAATCAGAGAAAACCATGCCTTGCAAACACACTTAGAACTTTACAAGCTAACAGGGATTTTACTGGTACCTTTAAAAGGATTTCGAAGTAAATCTCTTCCGGAAAGCTTGACTTTGTTTTCTTCATCTGTATAAACTTCAAAAGAAAAGAAAATAATAATCAGGATCTACCTTAAATAGACTTATTAAACCCTAAAACATCGACACCGACTCAAAGTTTCATGGAAAACATTTTTGATGGGTCATATGCCACTCAGATGAGAACCACCCCGCCCGAGGTTTTTTTAGTGGGTATATAGTTTTTGAAAGTTTTTTTATTTTTTTATTATTTTTGTTGGTAGGGTTTGTCCAAAATCACTCTTTTTCCTTTAAAAAATAAAAATTTTACAGTCGCGCACCTCAGTAGATTATTCTGAATACACTTTGGTAATGTATCAATAAATCCAGGCCAAAGATTTAAAACTTGCCTCAGCGTCGGCGGAAGATATTGCCATTGACATCTCAAGCCAAAGAGATGTAAGTTCTCTCCCACAACAGTAGTTGCCCGTTCAAGACAAACATTTATGATATTATTAAGGTTCTAATTTGGTACAAGCACAATATCATCCTTAAAAATGTATTGATTTATGTGTATGCAGATATGTGTAATTGCGCGAGGAAGGTCATGGAAGCAAAGACTTCTCCTGCATTTTTCGCCATTACTTCTCTGGTACTGATGAACGTTAGTTCGATATTGTACCATAGAAGAGCACGTTTCTGGCTAGATGATGTTAGATTATGTGAAAGGAAACTACACGTAACTAGATTAGCACGTAACTTGTACATTTTGCTCTAATGAAGCTGGTAAAGTCCTGTAACAAGATCGTGTGGACAAGGGGTTCAAAAGACAGTACCAAAACATAGAAAATGCATACGAAAAGTATACAATATGTGTAATCAGCATCTTCTATTCTTCTCCCTGCGATTTTTCCTCTTAATTCTTGTTTCTAAATTTCTTCTTCTCCCCCTACATAAGTTCTAGAGTTGAGTGAAACTAAACTTTCAGAATAAAGCTCTATTTGGCTCAAACTTGTCAAACTAGAAATGTTTAGACTTCTAGTACTTCCATATTCAGGGTCATATGAAAACTGACCACCAGTACCAGTAAATAGAATCTCACGAGTCTTGAAAGAGCACACAAGTTTCAAATAAGCGCCGGTTACGATCCTTATATTTTTCATAGTATAAGACTCTTGAACCCCGTAATTTTGCATTACCCATATTCCCAAATGCATGTCAACACCCTCCCGAACGAGTGAACAAAGGCACCCTTCCAATACCCCCAAATTGAATGAGTTTCTCCCTAAGTTCTTGTGGTGGTTCTATTTCTTCGAATATCTCATTGCAGATGTCCATAGAGACTATAACTTCCGAATTGTTTTTCCTTTTCGCCATGAAGATCTCCATTAACAAGCACCCCGGATTGGTTACCATAAAACCTGTAAGGTACGTTTTCGATTCGTTTCCATGAGTTTAATCCTAACGAGCAGACTTCGCCATTACTTCTCTGGTTCTGATGAATGTTAGTGCGGTCTTATACCAGGGAAGAACAACCATGGCGAGAGACTAGTACAGCGTACTCCCTCCAGCTTTTGTACAGTTCTGGCAAAACAATGTTTAAAATTTGTAACATAAAAAAAAGAGATAGTTTCTGTGTAACTACACAAAACAGCAACTTCTGCACTAATGATTTTCGCCGTAGTGTTACCTCGACTATGGGCTCGCTCCACCTTACAGTTTTGCTCTAATGAAGCTGGTAAAGACCTGTAACAGACGACGGGTTAAAAGACGATACTGATTTTTTTTTATTCTACCTGGTAAAGGTTTGTGATAGGCTCAAAATATTATTTATACCTATTCTTATGCCAAGTTAAAAAAGAAAAGTGAAAGACCTACTTTTTATGACAAAGACCGATAACAAGTACGCACTAGTACAACTATGGTTTTTGCTCACGGCTGTCCTCGTCACGGTTCTACCTATTAACGTGACTAGAGTTTTGTTCGTCCCGGGTGTATATGTTTCCGGCACCATTTGATATATCTTTGGATACGGATATGTCCCCCTCGTGTCTATTTTACATCAATCCACCATAAGCACACGATTAAACTTAGAACTGCTTCGGTTTCTTAACCCAACTTCCTCTCCACAGTAACCCACGATCTACTAGACTACTCCAACTCCCCGCACCCTCTTAACCCAACTTCTATTCTCCCAATCTCAAAATTAGGGAAAACATTCCTCTCTAGATCTTCTGTCTTCCTTTCAATCCCAAATAATCTAAACTAATAAGAAGTTTAATTTGAGATTGATGGTGAATTTTAATCAGTCAGTCAATGTCAGTCGATTTTTTCTTTTCTCTCTCTCGATCTCTATACGAAGTTCAGAAAAGTTTAAAGCTAGAGGACTACGCAGTAATCAATGTATGTTGTTGTTTGATGGTGAAACTGATGTTGGATTAAATTCAATCGGCTTGGATTTTTTTTCTGGTAAGAGTCTTTAAGCATATAGGTTAATCTTTAGAATTGCCTTTGGTTAATATATGTAATAATTTGATGTAACTGTTAATTAGTGAATTTTAGGGTTGTCTTATCTGGATTCATGGCACATTATTTTTTCAATTTTGTTTGTGTTTGAATTTAAAAATAGTTACCATCATTTAAGCATTTCCTCAACATCTTATTTTTTGGTGCTACTTATTTAACAGGTGAATTGATTTTCTATGTTGCTTATAAGGTAACTGATCCAGTTGACATTAGATTCTTGCACTTATAAGGCTGTATGAAAATCCAACTCCCCTTCCAGAGATTACTCTCCTTCTTCATTGGTGTTTAATTGTATGTATTTGATATGCTTAACCTAATGTGACTTTGATTTGATTTTGCAGCAGCAATTGAATATTATACCTACTGAGGCCTTTCCATATGAGACTTTAGAGCTCTGGTTTTGTTGTCGTTCAGTTATATATGGTTAAATTGCAGGTAACAATAACATTTTGTCTCATCAGCTGAGATATTCAATATCTTTGTAGCTTCATATTGTGTTGATTTTTAAGTTCGGTGATTACTTTTCTCCTGCATGTCTTTTATGCACTTATTATACACAATTCGTGTATCTGAATTACCTGAAAACTTTGATGCATAATACCAAATCAAGGGGAGTGGTGCCAAGTTAGATAGACTGTAAATCGGTTTCGTATACGTTGAGTTTTTTTTAATGGGATGAACTGCGAAGGTTCGTCAACTATTTCTGCATCTTCTTAATGAAACAGAAAGTTAGTTTGGAACGAAAGTTTTCTCTATTTTCTCTAGCGCCACGGTAGTTGGTTTACAAGACCACTGTAAGGCGATGCTTACTGCTATCATAGCCTAATGCCTTTAGGTACTGTTCAGCTTATAAGTGGACCGTCCATATAAGGATGGGGAGCCTTTGTTTATCTTGGTATATTATATCTTTCAAAAGATCAGTCAGTTCTGTCCTCATTGTATCTGCTTTTGCTATAGGTAATAATTAAGTGGTTATTGTACGTTGTTACATCTGAATGTGATTTTAAGGAACTACGACTTTCTTGATGAAGATCACCTTAAAACTAAGTTCATTGTGACAGGTTTGTTTGTATGCCTACTGTTTCCTCCATTTAGACCTTATTAGTCTTGTTTCTTACATGATCTCTTCAATCCAGGCACCCCCAACACCAAAGATCCTCAATTCAATGGTAAGAGATTGGTTTCTCAACTAAATGGAAAACGGCCTTTAGAAATCTTTTGAATGAGGGATTTAATCATCACCCTTTTCTGTTTCTTTGTCATGTAAATCGTTAGGCATTAAACTATTTTTTCGGGATAATTTCCTGCGAACCACAGGTATCTGCTGCATAGGGAAAAAAAAGCAGTTTACGAGAGATCTATCTGAGATGCATTCTGCAATTTGGTCTCAGGGTCCGATGCAGTAAGTTGACATACTATGAATCTATATCAGACAATAGTTTGTTATACTTTCTTTTTTATTAGTTTAACTTCCATGAATAATAATTTCCCACCTTAGAAGCAACACGTAATCACTTATACTCTCATCTAGCGCTAAACCTCAATACAAATTTATATGCAAGTTAAATTACTTTCCTGGGTAAGGGTAATATCTTTTGTATGGACTCTCACTAAAATTAAATAATTATATCTAACCGAATATCTATTTCCTACAGGTGATCCCATGTTAACTAGCTTGTTATCTCCTCATTCTTTTTTGTTTAGTTTGGTAGACCTTTACACTTGATAGTTGACATGCAATCTAAAAACTGCATGCTCTGTATAAATTGCTTGATTTGCTGTATAAATTCATGATATTTTCTGTTGTTGCTTTCCCTATTTTATACTTATGGTGTAGGATGATCTGGCACTTGCACAATGTAGGATCTTGTACCGTAACTTGATGAATACACTATGTTTTACTTTTATGTTTTGCAGCCAAGGAAAATCCCAGCGGCAGAGTTTGGAGGAGCTCTTGCGGTGTGAGTATGCATGGCATCTTTAGTAAACAAGACCTGGATTAAGCACGCAATAGAAATGCAGTTGTCCTTACGAAACTTTGTTGAGGCTTCATGCCCCTCTATTCGAACGTGTTTACTTGTTTTGATACTTATTGAGATGTCCTTGTTAACTCCTGTAGAATCCATATATCAAGATAAATGTAAACTATGTTTTGTAAGATATTATTATCTATCAGATTCAAGGAAGCTCTTTTCATAGGCATCTTATTCTTCTCCATTTCGATTCCTCGTCTTATTCTTGGTCATCTATTTTTTCTTCTCCTCCTACATAAGTTCGAGACTTAAGTGACACTAAACTTTCAGAATAAACCTCTAGTTGGTGCAAATTTGTCAAACTAGACATGTTTGTCGTTCTTGTACTTCCATATTCAGGGTCATATGAAAATAGACCACCATTAACCGCAAATAGAATCACACCAAACTTGAAAGACCCCACAAGTTTCAAATAAGCGCTGTCTAAAATCATTAATTTTTTCGTAGGATAACGTTTAGTCCAGGATTCTGGAACCCCGTAATTCTGCATTACCTATATTTCTAAACGCATGTCAACACCCTGCCGAACGAGTAAACAAAGGCACCCTTCCCCCAAATTAAACGACCAAAATTCTTGTGGTAGTTCTATTTCTTTGAATATCTCTCTGCTGATGTCCATGGAGACTATAACTTTGGAAGAGCCCTGCCTTTTCGCCAACGCTAACCAATGAAGATTTCCATTAACAAGAACCCCGGATCGGTCATAAAATATGTAAGGTACATCTTCAATTCTTTTCCATGAATTTAATCCTAACGATCATACTTCAAATAAACTTTCGCAACCAGCTAGTATCTTGTAATCACTAGTCTTAAAGTCATAACCAAATGCAACCATAGTAATATTACGTATATTTCACTACAAAATAGAAGGCTTTTTGGGACGGCTAAAAAGTATCCCAGAAGGCCCAAAAACCGTCCCAAGAGATACTTGTGACGGTTTTCTATCCGTCCCCTATTCTACCGTCACTAATACTTTTTGGTCGTACTTTCTTTTGGGGACGGCCCAAAAATAACTTTAAATTAATTATCCCACGACCAATAGGGACGGTCAGCCCATGGACATCCCAAATAACCATCTCTAGGGACGGTTTTACAAAATTGACCGTCCCTAGAAGCCACCTGTTTTGTAGTGTTTGATTTTGGCAATTTCTTGTATTCCCTTGTGGCTGGTGTTTGTACCATCATAAAATGATGTACGTACAGGGCACACAAGCGCCACATAACCAAAAATGGCTTATTAAAGAAGCCCGACCGGGTTATCAAGGTAACCCAATGGTTTATTAAGCAAACTAAAAATGGCTTATTAGAGAAGCCCGGCTGGGTTATCAAGGTAACCCAGTGGTTTATCAAGGAAACCAAAAATGGCTTATTAAAGAAGCCCGGTTGGGTTATCAAGGTAACCCAGTGGTTTATTAAGGAAACCAAAAAGTAGCTTATTAAAGAAGCCCGAATGGGTTATCAAGGTAACCCAGTGGTTTATTAAGGAAACCAAAAATTAGCTTATTAAAGAAGCCCGAATGAGTTATCAAGGTAACCCAGTGGTTTATTAAAGAAACCAAAAATGGCTTATTAAAGAAGCCCGACTGGGTTATCAAGGTAACCTAGTGTTTTATTAAGGAAACCAAAAATTAGCTTATTAAAGAAGTCCGGATGGGTTATCAAGGTAACCTAGTGGTTTATTAAAGAAACCAAAAATGGCTTATTAAAGAAGCCCGGCTGGGATATCAAGGTAACGTAGTGGTTTATTAAGGAAACCAAAAATGACTTATTAAAGAGGCCCACGGCTTATTATAGAAACCATTGAAGATAAATACAAATCTCAAAGAGGTAAATATAGATCTTTTGAGATAATTATGAATCTGGAGAAGATAGATTTAAATCTCTCAAAATATATCTAGATCTATAAAGATAGATGTAGATCTTCTTGGATAAATGCAAATCTTGACAAGATAGACATGGATCTTTCAAGATGTGTACAAATATGATGAAGATAAACATGAATGTTTCAGGATATATGCAAATATTGGGAAAATAAATACAAATCGAAGTGGTTATTCAAGATAACTACAAATCTCAATAATAAATCTTGGTGGTTATATGAGATAACTACAAATCATAACAATTAGATTTGTTTTCTGCCTATAAATAGAGGCTGAAATCCAACTCAAAAGGTATACGATCACAATTACTTTTCTCCTCTAAAAAAAAACTTGTCTAGAACTTTCTCTGACTTAAGCATCGGAGTGTCTTTACAGGTACCCCTCATCTTTCATCAACCTTTCTGGAGAAATGAAACAACGCTGGAGATTCGGTCAAATGTAAGCTAGGTTACTACAATAATAATGACCTACCGGTACTACAACGTTCACGATGTAACGTTTAGTCCAAGACTCTCGAACCCCATAACTCTTCATTACCCATATTTCCAAATGTCTGTCAACACCTCGTAAGAGTGAGCAAAGGGACCCTTCCAACTCCCCCAAGTTAAAGGAATGATCACTCTCCCTAAGTTCTTGTGGTAGTTCCATTTCTTTGAATATCTCGTTTCTTATGTCCATAGACACTACAACCGTGGAATAATCTTGCCTTATCGCTAACCAATGAAAATTTCCATTAACAAGCACCCCGGGTTGGAAGTAACCATAAAACCTATAAGGTAAATTTTCAAGTCTTTTCCATGAATTTAATCCTAACGAACATACTTTCAATAAACTATCACTACCAGCTAGTATCCTGTAATCGTTAGTCTTATAATCGCGACAAAACGCAACCATAGTAACATAGCTTACATTTGATTTTGGCATTTTCTTGTACTCTCGTGACATTTAGATGGGACCCACCTCTTTTTAGAAACGGTTCACCGTTCTCTTTTGTTGTGGGTGCGGCTGTCATTAACTCTGGAGCATGGGTGCAGCTGTCATTAATTCTATTTTTGTAGCTTTTATTGTGTGTATTTTTGTAGCTTTTATTGTGCGTTATTATTCTGCAAAGATTCCATCTGCTACTTGGCAGCTAAATATTCTGGTGCACAATCTGGTATTATATAAATTAATCCAGGCCAAAGATTTAAAACTCGCCTCAACACCAGCGGAAGATATTGGTCTCGAATGCCCATTGACATCTCAAGCAAAGGAGATGTTAGTTCTCTCCAACCCTCCCACCCTCATAAGGAATTTGCCAATGCGAGACCAATATTAAAAAAAAAGAAAAAAGAAAAAAAAAAACCCGCAGATATGTGCAGTTGGGCGAGGAAGGTCATGGAAGCAAAGACTTCTCCTGCGTTTTTCGCAATTACTTCTCTAGTTCTGATAAATGCTAGTTCGGTATTATTCCATCCAAGAACATCCATGGCGAGACCAGTACAACGTATTCCCTCAAGCTCTTGTACAGTTCTGATTAAATGATGTCAGAGTTCTGGCTATTGGTTCTTCTCCCCTCAACATAAGTTCTAGAGTTGAGTGAAACTAAGCTTTCAAAATAAATCTCTTCTTCCAACACGCCTGTCGACTTAGAAATGTTTGGCCTTCTAACTCTTCCATATTCAGGGCTATACCAAAATAAACCACCACTACCTGCAAATACAATCTCACCAGTTCTGAAATACCAAATAGGTCTCCAGTAAGGTCCTGTTATAGTTTCCACAGTATAACGTTTAGTCCAAGACTCTCGAACCCCATAGTCCTGCATTACACATATATCTAAAGAATTCATGTCAACACCCCGAACGGGTGAACAAAGGCACCCATCCAACACCCCCAGATTAAACGTATGGTCATTCTCCCAAAGTTCTCGTGGTAGTTCCATTTCATTGAATATCTCGTTGCTGATGTTCATAGACACTATAACAGTGAAAGAATCTTGCTTTTTCGCTAACCAATGAAAATCTCCATTAACAAGCACCCCAGATTGGTTGCTACCAAGCCTACCATAAAACTTGTACTGTACGGTTTTCCATGAATTTAATCCCAAGGAACAGATTTCGAACAAACTTTCACCACCAGCGAGTAACTTGTAATCGTTAGTCTTACAGTCATACCCAAGTGCAACGATACTAACATAGCGTCTATTTGATTCTGACAATTTCTTGTACTCCCTTGTGGCTGGATTCCAAATACAAAATAATTTCTTCCCTCCGAACCATAAGCAAACCAGGCCATCACAACTACACACAAGTTGAACCGAAGAAACTGACTTGAATGGGTAATCAAATTCCACTGCATAATCATGAAAATCTTTATCCCTCGATAATAATGAGTTCAATGAATCATGTCCTATAGAGTAGAATAGGTAACGGTACGTAGTATGACTCATAAATTCCGTGATCCCATGAAGCATGAGATTAGGGTTATCGTTTCTTTGGATAGTAGGATTAAGTTGCGACCTAATAAAATCGGGTTAGAAATAAGAGAAAACCATGTCTTGCAAACACACTTACAAGCTAATAGGGATTTTACTGGTACTCTTAAAAGGATTTCAAAGTAAATCTCTTCCGAAATGCTTGACATTGTTTTCGAACGTCAAAAGAAAAAATAATAATAATCAGGATTTACCTTTAAATAGGCAAGTTTTCTTTTTGAGTATGTCAAAAAAAATAGGTTTATTTCCATATGTGGAAAGTCAAACGTTATGATTTTACTACTATACTCATTGAGGTACCATTTCTCTCTCTCCATTTTCTCTCTTAATACAAAAAAGGGACCACTTGTCTCTCCTCTTCTTCTAATAAAAAATGAGTGGGGACCAAAGGATAGATTAGGAAAAAACATGGAAAAGTGGTTCCAATGATTAGTTTTATTAATTTTTGTGAAAACCAAACAAGCCTATTTTTTAGAAATGGAGGGAATATCAAATTATTTTCATCAGAAAAAATCAATTAAACAAGTACACCATCAAAAGTGTTCATAATTCCTGGGATACATCATAAACATTCCATTATTGAGACATATCTGGAGGCTAACCACTCAAAACTCAAATTGAAACACTGTTTGGAATTCCTTTACCTGTAAGTCCACCAACTTTGCTTAAATCAGAAGTATTTGGATACAACAGTGTGTACGGCACATTCACTGGTCCAAATCTGTTTCTGAATTTCTTTTCATGGTTCATTTGCATTATTTTATTCTCAATCTCAACCAGATTATCCCCAAACCTTTTAAAAGCTTCAAGTGCTTCTTTATCTAATGTCCATTCAGAACAATCTCTTTGGCCAAGGTAAACCTCATCAGAAGAATGCCTTGACAGGCTCTCAATTAGGGACACCCCAAGTAGAGTTTGCAGTTGACTAGTTATAGTTTTCAAGAAAACTAAATC